>NC_067409.1:18460492-18763522 GCF_009764475.1 Pristis pectinata | reverse complement strand
CCCTTTAAAACTACAGCATTCCATTCTAGACAACATCCTTTTGAATCTGTTCTGCACTCTTTATTGCCACCACATCCTTCCTGTAGTGTGGCAACCAGAACCATACACAATGCTGAGCACAGTCTAACCAATGTTTTTGTACAAATGCAACATGACATCAACCTTTTATACTCAATGCCTCAGCCTATGAAGGTAAGCATGCACATGCCTTTTTCACTACCCTATCCACATGCGCCACTAATGTCAGTGAGCTATGGGCTTGCACCCAGAGGTCATTCTGCATATCCACACTCTTAAGGTCCTTGGCATTTACTCTTTATGACCTACCAGAATTTGGCCTCCCAAAGTACACTACCTTATATTTGTCTGGATTAAATTTCATTTGCTACTGTACCACCCAGGGAGATTGTCATTCCTGAATTTTCCCTGATTTATGAATTGCTGAGTGTTCAAATAGTTTCATCATAATTCACAGTAGTTCACAATTCTCAAATCATGAACTTTGGATCCAAAGAATGATGCAACAATCTCTAGAATTCAGAAAAACAGTTTTAAGTTTCACTGACTGACTTACTAATCTTAACATCTTTGCCATGTTTATTGTAACAGCAAGTTGCTAAAAAGATGATCTTGTTTTTTCTGATTAAAACCTTTCATGATGCAAGACCCAGGTTCCTCCTTAATGATGAATTCCAAGCAATTCTACAATCAACTCAGGCAAAATAATGATTGAGACTTCCCTTCAAATGCAACGTTCAAGTAATTCCAGATTAAAAATACCAATCTCTACAGTACGAATCCATATCACCACTTAAATCTAGTGTTCTGCATGATGAAACAGCTGCAGATCTTTTTTCTGCTATTGACTATAGTTACCTTATACCAATATAATAATGATATCTAACAAATCATTCTCAAAGCAAAGTTGTTTGTTCCACAAAGTTAGTGAGGCGGTCTCAATATGTTTAGTCTAGTTTCTAAAACTCTTAATTTTTTTTTAAAAACAGGAATACACCTTTACAATCCAATGGAAAATAGTCATTAATTTGCTTCCAATTAGTGCTATCTTGACAAAGATTTGGAGAGAGAGACTGCAATGACTAAAAGAATTCATGGGTCTCCTGGTCACATCCTTAAAAAAAATTGATTCCTACTCATTTTTGCTTATTAGCTGTGTCAATAATGTTCTTCATCTGCTCCTTTGAAGTAATATTTATCTCTGGATCATCACACAACAAATGCAACAGTCATGGAACTAGCCACATGCTAAGGTGATCACCTAAAAACCAAAATAATAAAAAGCTGATTGGGTCCAAAAATGGAACAAATCAAATCAGTAACTCCATTCTCTGCTCAATCTTCAATGCCTTACACAGCCTTATAACTTTAGTACCTACTGCATGCATGGCTTGGGAAATAAGGTTTCCATTACAGCCACAGCAAATCCCATATAGATAACTTGCAATGAGTGGAGCCAGCAGTTTTGAACATTCATCTCTAGCATTAGAGATTCACTATTATTGAAACACTGGCCTGGTATCTGCAGTAATAAAGAAACAGTCAGCACTTCGTGTCTCTGGTGAGTATACTTGTGTAAAGTGTATCCAGCTGCAGCTACTGACTGACTGCATCTTGCAGCTGGACTCACAGGAAAATGTGTCATTCTGAGATCATCAAGACAGCTTTACTTAAGAGGTCACTTCAAAAAAGGTACAGACAGCAGGTAGTTGGGTGACCACTAGGAAAGGTAGAGGGGGTAGATAGGGAGTGTAGGATTCACCTGTGGCCATTCCCCTCTAACAAGTATATCATTTTTGGATTCTGTTGGGGGCTGGAGTTGGGGGACAGTGTTACTTTTCAGAGGAGCAGCAACAGCCAGGTCTGTGACACAACAACTGGCTCTGATGCACAGCAGGGGAGGGTGGAGTCAAGGTGATCTGTAGTAACAAGAGACTTGATAGTTAGGGGGACAGACAGGAGATACTGTAGCCACGATCGAGACTCCAAGTCTTGATGGTATTTTGCCTCCCTGGTGCCAAGGTCAAGGATGTATCTGAGCAGTTGCAGAACATTCTCAATGGGGAAGGTGAGCAACCATAGGTCATTGTACACATCAGTACCAACAACATAGCTAGAGAAAGGCATGGAGGTTCTGCAGTGTGACTATAGAAATATAGGCAGAAGGTTAAAAACCAGGACCTTAAGGGTTGTAATCGCTGGAATACTCCAAGTGGCACACATTAGTGAGAGTAGGAACAGTAGACGGCAGGTGACTGCATGGCTAAAGAGCTGGTGCAGGACAGAGGGATTTAAGTTCTTAACCATAGAACCATACAGCACAAAACAGGCCCTTCGGCCCACCATGTTGTGCCGTCCATCAAACCACCCTCACACTATCTAACCCTTTCCTCCCACATATCCCTCTATCTCACATTCCTCCATGTGCCTATCCAACAAAACTTGAACCTGTCCAATGTATCTGCCTCCACCACCACCCCAGGCAGCGCATTCCATGTACCAACCACTCTCTGGGTGAAAAACCTCCCCCTGACATCTCCCCTGAACCTCCCACCCACAACCTTAAAGCCATGCCCTCTCGTCTTGAGCATTGGTGCCCTGGGAAGGAGGCGCTGGCTGTCTACTCTATCTATTCCTCTCAATATTTTATATACCTCTATCATGTCTCCTCTCATCCTCCTCCTTTCCAGTGAATAAAGCCCTAGCACCTTAAGCCTCTCCTCATATTCCATACTCTCTAATCCAGGCAGCATCCTGGTAAACCTCCTCTGCACCCTCTCCAACGCCTCCACATCCTTCCTATAATGCGGCGACCAAAACTGAACACAGTACTCTAAGTGTGGTCTAACTAGAGTTTTGTAAAGCTGCATCATCACTTTGCAGCTCTTAAACTCAATCCCACGATTTATGAAAGCTAACATCCCATAGGCCTTCTCAACTGCTCTATCCACCTGTGAGGCAACTTTCAGTGAACTGTGAATATGAACCCCCAGATCCCTCTGCTCCTCTACACTGCCAAGTACCTTGCCATTTACCTTGTACTCTGTCCTGGAGTTTGTCCTTCCAAAGTGTACCACCTCACACTTCTCCGAATTGAACTCCATCTGCCACTTGTCAGCCCAGCTCTGCATCCTATCAATATCCCTCTAAGTTCCGACAGCCCTCCACACTATCCACAACACTGCCGATCTTAGTGTTGTCCGCAAACTTACTAACCCAGCCTTCCACCCCCTCATCTAAGTCATTGGGATCTCTTCTGGGGCAGAGGTGATCTGTACAAGAGGGACAGTGTGCACCTGAATTGGAGGGGACCATTAGCCTGGCCAGGTGATTTGCTTGTTACTCAGGAGGGTTTAAACTAGTCTGTGGGGGGTGGGGGTGGGGTACTAGGGTGGCAGTTGAGGTAAATATAGAAGTTAAAGCAGGCCAGTCCAGTAGGCAGAACAGGGAGTGAAGGTGGTCTGATAGGCTGAGCTGTATTTATTTTAATGCAAGAAACCCAACAGGTAAGGCAGATGAGCTCAGGGCAGGGATAGTGATATTATAGCTTTTAAAGAAAAATAGTTGAGGGATGAGCAGGACTGGCAGCTCAGTGTTCTGGGATACAGATGCTATAGGCACGATAGGGGTAGAAGTAAGAGAAGTTACATTTTTGATTTAGGAGAATATCATGGCTTGAGAGGATATTCCTGGGGGAAAAGTCCAGTGAGGCTATATAGGTAGAATTTAGAAAAAGAGGGGGATGATCATTTTGATGCAATTGTACTGTAGGCCCTCCAATAGTCAGCAGGAATTAGAGGAACAAATACATGAAAAGACTGCAGATATATCAGATATATGTAGAGAGTTGTAATAATAGTCAATTATAAACTTCCGTAATATTGACTGGGGCTGCCATTGTGCTAAGGGATTAGATGGGCAGAATTTGTTAAGCGTATCCAGGAAAGTTTTCTCAGGCAATATGTAAATGGACCGACTAGAGTTATCGGGAGACTAGGGGGTGGCTAATACTGTGCCTTTAAGGGCTGCAGTGGCAAACCAGGGAACTACAGGCTGGTGAGCTCAACCTCAGTGAAGGGTAATTTACTGGAGGGGAATGCGAGAGACAGGATCTATCTGCATTTGGAAAGGCAAGGACCGATTAGGGTTAGTTAGCATGGTGCGTGTGTGGGAAATCGTGACTCAAATTTAATTGAGTTTTTCTTAAATATAAGAGGTGACTAAGAGGACTGACAAGGGCAGGGTGACAGACATCGCCTACAATGGCTTTGGCAAGGCTTTTAACAAGGTCCCAAATAGTAGACTGGTTCAGTAGGGAAAAAAAAAATCACATGGGATCCAGGGTGAGCTAGCCAACTGGATACAAAATTGGCTTGGTGGAAAGAGTCACACGTGATGCATTGTCTTTCAGATTGGAGGTGACCAGTGATGTGCTGCAGGGATTGATGCTGGGTCTACTTCTCTGTTACAGATATAAATATATATTAATAACTTGGATAAGAATGTTGGTGGTATGATTAGCAAGTTTACAGATGACACCAAAATTGGTGGCATGGTAGACAGTAAAGATTGTCTAAGGTTACAACAAGATCTCAATTGGGAAAGTTGGCAAAATAATGGCAGATGGAATTTAACTCAGGCAAGTTGGAAGCAAGGCATTTTGGGATTTTAAACCAAGCCAGTGGTTTGGAACACAGCAAATAACAGAGCCCTGGGATATGCTGTAGAACAGAAAAACTTGGGGTACAAGTACATAGTTCCCTGAAAATGGCAGAGTTAGACAAGGTGGTGAAGGCAGCAAATGGCATGTTTGCCTTCGGTGGATAGGGCACAAGAGTTGGAATGTCATGTTACAGATGTACAAGATGCTGGGTGAGACTGCAGCTGGAATACTGTGCACAGTTCCGTCACCATACTATAGGATGTGATTAAGCTAAAAGGGTGCAAAAACAAAAGATTCACAAAGATGTTGCCAGGACTGAAGGATTTGAGTTGCAAGGAGAGAATACGTAGGCTGGGACTGTTTTCCCTGAAGTACAGGAGGCTGAGGGGTGACATTATAGGAGGTATAAAAATCAGGAGTGGCTTTGATAAGCTGGATGGTCACAGTCATTTTCGCAGGGAGTGGAATCTACTACTAGAGAGCACAGGTTTAAGGAGAGGGGGAAGGACATAAAGGGGACCTGAGGGGCAAGTTTTTCCACATACCTACCACCCTGTGTGGAATGAGCTGCCAGAGGAAGATAGGTAGAGGCAGGTACAATTACAACTCCTAAAAGACATTTGAACAGGTTCTTGGATTGGTAAGGTTTCGGAGGAATATGGGCCAATGGCAGGCAAATGGGACGAGCTCAGGAAGGTACCTCAGTCAGCATGGATGAATGGGAAAAGCCGACTGCAATCTCTGGCATCCATACTTTTACCACAAATACACATAATACCCAAAAGGTTCAACAGGAAATAACTTTTTTTCCCCTAAACATCTGTGGGCCACTTTCTCCTAATGATCAAGCTGCATAATCTCTTCACCACTGACTGCAAAATATAGGCCAACATCAAATTTAAGTGAAAGAAAATCAATTCCTACCTTTTATCTGAATAAGACCTTGGGTCTTGAAAAAAGCACACAAAACTATTGACAATTCCATTTCTGCAGCTTTTTCCCCCATAAGAATGCCAAAATAATGAGATATTTGCCAATAAAGAATTCAGTACATTATGTCCCAAAAACCTTTCCATATCAGACAGATAATACTGTACCAAATTAAAAAAATCTAAATAAAAAGTAACATCAAAACACTGGGGGGGGGGGGGAAGAGAGAAATCAATAGATATTTTAAACTGATCCATTAAGAGGAGTTTGGAATTAAGGATAGTTAAAGCATGCAAAGTACTGTTGGTTGCTTGGCAACAAGATAAACAAGCTTCTTTTAGTTGGATGGACTTTAATCTGGCCACTTTTTTTTTGTGATCTTAACACAAGAGCATAAACACAAACAGAAGCCAGCCACCTGGCACCTTAAGCCCTTTAAGTCCCAGTTCCATTTTCCTGCAATCTGTCAATCTTGACTTAGAATGAATTCAATAACAGTCACCACAACCCTGTAGGGTACAGAATCCCAGGGATTCACCATCCTCTCAGTGAAAAGATTTGTTATTTCGGTCCTAAATTGTGACCCCTTATTCAGAGTCTGTGACCCCTGGTTCTAGACTCAGCCAGGTAAAATGACTTCCCCACATCCCCAACAAGAATCTTAAATTTCAATGAGATCTTATCTCATTCCTCTAAACTCTAGAAAACAGGTGAAATCTACTTGCTCTCTCCTCACATGGTAAACCCACTAACCCAGGAGCCACTCTAGTGAATCTACATTATATTCCTTCCAAGGCAAGCACTTTTTATTAAGGTAAGGAGACCAAAATTGTCATAACATTTCCAGGTTTTGTTCTCACTAAAGTCCCATATAATTGTAGCAAGACATCTTCTGTCCCGAAAACGTTTTGTAATGAAGGACAACATACCATTTGCCTTCCTTACCACTTATTGCATCTGCAAGTTAACTTCACAGTCCCTTAGTCACCATAGAACAAGTACAACATTCATATAACTATCCATGTTGCAAAAGTCATGCTAATCCGATCACCTAAATACTAAAAACAAATACTGAAAAGCCAATGGTTCCATTTTTGAACCCAATCAAATTGGGAATTCCATTCTCTGCTCAAGTTTCAATCCCATCAATATATCCTATGCTGCCTTATAAATTTACTACCTCCCACATGTATGGCTTAGGAAATGAAGTTAGTTACTGCTAACCCCATGTAGATAACTTGCAATGAATAGAGTCAGGAGCTTTGAACTTCATTAGAGACTCACTTTTATTGAAAGTGGCCTGGTATCTGCAGCAGTAAAAAAAAACTGCCAGCACTTGCAGTCATCACTAGCAAAAGCTGACTGCAATCTCTGCCATCCATACTTATTCCACAAATACAGGTCACCACCCCCACAGATTACAGCTTTATTCCATTCCTGTGAACTGTTTGTAGCCCAAACAGTTCGCAAGTCAGAAATGCAGCCACGAACCAGGTCCCCAGGCAGAAGATCCCTGCAGCCCCATAGCAGCCATCAAACTGGAGTGCCAGTCTCCTAAGCACTTGTTCATATGCTTGGACTGTACAAAAGTCAGGCATTCATTTGTAAACTGGGGAGGACTTGTAATATCAATGATTCAACAGGAACCAACTTTTTTTTTTCTAAAAAACTGCTGCGATAGTTTGTGCAAAGTGCAAAACCTTAGGTGTTGAGGTAGTAAACTACTAATGTTCAGTTCTAAATTATAATCCCCTAAAGCAATAATTTTAAAAATGTGAACATCATTCCCTCAGTTTTAAACTTGGATAACTTTAAATGATTGTTTAAAAATTGAAATGTAACCTTCACCTTTCTAAGATTTATTTTGTTCCCTAGAATGATCCAAGATTATAGTATATACTTCTCACTTTCCAATTTGACATCTGAAAGGAGTCTACAGTCTGAATGGCTCTCAGCCTGCTTGATAACGAAACATGCGATCAGCTTTCTCCTAATCATCAAGTAGCAGAGTTTCTTTGTCACTGACTACAAAACACAGGTTGGTATCAAATTTAGGTGAAACAAAATCAACTCCCAACTGTCACCTGAATAAACAAGACATTAGATCTTAGAGGGAAAAAAAGAGGAAACCACTAATAGAGTTCCATTTCTGTAACATTTGCAATAAGAATGTTGAAGAAATAGGATGTTTGCCAATTAAGAATTCCGTATATTGTGTCCCAAAAACCTCTCCATATCAAACTGATTATACTGTACCAAATTAAAAAAATTAAATAGAAATTAAAACATTTTGAAAAGAATCAACAAATCATTTTTAAGTAACTACATAGAGACTGGAATTAAGGACATTTTCACCATTCAAAAGTACTGTTGGTTGCTTGGTAATGACAAATATGCTTTTAGCTAAATGGCCTTTAATCTGGCCACTATTTTTTCTGATCTTAATACAAGGAGATAATTATGAACAGAATCAAGCCACCTGGCACCTTAAGCCCTTTTATCAGATCATGGTTGAACTTCTAACCTAGTTCCATTTTCCTGCACTATCCCCATCTCTCGATTCCTTTGAGATCCAGAAATGTGTCAAAAATCTTGGTTTTGAATGAACTCAACAGTCACCACAACCCTCCAGGTTACCGAATCCCAAGGATTCACCATCCTCTCAGCAAAGAAACCAAAACCGTACACAACAGTGCAGGTTTTGTTCTCATTAAAGTCCTATACAATTCTTGTAATGAAGGTCAACATACCATTTGCCTTCCTAATCACTTGCTGCAACTGCATGTCAGCTTTCAGTCATGTGTTCAAGGACAGCCCAAACCCTTTAAACATTTCCCAATCTGTCACCATGTAAAAATAATCTGCTTTGTGCAACAAACTGAATAACCTCACGGTCCGCCACACTATACTCCATATGCCACGCTCCCGCCTATTCACTCAGCTCGTCAATATCCCCTGAAGCTTCTTTACACCCTCCTCCCTACACACAACCCCATATCGTTTTATATCAGCAAACTTGAAAACATGACATTTGGTTCAGTCAAATCATTGATATAGATTGCGATCAGCTGGATTCCAAACTCCAATTCGTGTGGTACTCCACTAGGCACAGCTCGAGAAAGACTTATTTCAACCCTTTGCTTCATCTATTAACCAATTCTCAATCCATGCCAATATAATATCCCAAATTTCATGTGTTCAAACCTTTTTGACCAACCTCCTGAATGGAACCTTAATGAAAGCCTTCTGAAAATCCAAACATCCATTCACTGACTTTCCCCTCATCACCTCTGATGCCTCAAAATAAAAAACTTAAGTCAAACATAATTTTCCTTTTGTATATCCATGCTGTATCAGGTGTTCACTTTTAACAGCCTTTAACATAGATTTTATTTTCCCCCGTTATTCTTGTGTGGCTAATAGGCCAGTAGTTCCCATTTTCTCCCTTCCCTTTCTCTTAAATAATGGGATCCAATTTGTTACCTTCCAATCCACAATAACAATTGTATAATCTATGGAATTTTGGAAGATAATAACTAATGCATCCAGTAACTCTCTAATAACCCCTTTCAAAATTCTGGGATATAAATCATGTCCTGGCCTTTCGGTCTCACCCACTTCTCTACATTTTTAAAATACTAATAGTCGCGTAATGCAATGTAGAATAAATTACAAATATTCTTATAATGCAACTTTTAATGCAACTTATAATTTGATCAAGATCAATGGAAACACCTGCAGAACAAAATAATTTTGAACTCATTAAACATGTTTTTATTTTACACCACAGGATCCTGCTCACTTGAAGCAATTACTCACCCTTTCCTTCATGCGAGAAACAATGTAACCCAAATATCTGCCCATTGCCTGCTTGGTTGTATTCTTCTTTTTCATGCTCTATTGTGATGAAGAAAAGTTAAATTAGTGAAGAAATACTCACTGACTACTGTTAACAACAAGCAGAAACTTTGTTTCTGTAATCTGAATGTTGTCTCTCAAAATACACGTGCAGCAAATATCACATACAAGATTTAGAAAACAAGTCTATTCCAAAATGTCTATTTAAATGAAGCTGAAAATAAACTGCAAGCTGTATGCTCGACATTTGAAAATCCTTCCAGTTTACTTAAGTAGAAAGCCACCCACAACAAAAGCAATGATTTATTTTATTAATTTGAAGGCACTCTAGCTTTGAAATGGGCTACAATTATCTTATATCAATGAGCTTAGCTGGTGATACAAAATTACCCAAAATTCCAATGCTCACTATATCTCAGACAAGTCTTATTCAATGAGAACTACATTCACCACTGATCCACAGTGGCTTCCTTCCAGTGTCTAGGACCTCCAATTCCACTCACCTTGCATACATTCCACAGTACCTACCAGAAACTGCCTTATCAACCATCTGCACTCCACCCACTGCATCAGCCTTCCCAAAGTCTCTGTTGCTCCATCTCTATATTTTTCAAATTCTAATTTTTCTCTCATATTTTCTTATGATAAAAAGGCCATTAGGGCCATGGAGTCTATGCTGGATCTCAGAGCAATCCTATCAACCCCAAAGCCTCACGTATTGCCCTGTAAACTCTCTCACATGCTCATCAACTCCACCCTAGCTTCTCTTAATACCAACCTACATCAGCAGTCGGTTAAAGTAACCTCTTTAGGAGGTGAGAGGAAACTGAAGCATATGGTTACAGAAAGAAGGGACAACCTCGACAGAGATAGCAATGGAGGTCAGAACTGAACCTGGGTCGCCAGATCGGAGGCATCAGCTCAATCTACTACACCAACGTGCTATCCATATTTAAGACTGTACTTTTTAAAAAGAAAACAATAGGAAGGATGTTGTTAGGCTGAAAAGGGTGCAGAATGGGTGTTACCAAGAGTGGAAGGCTTGAGTTGTAAAGAGAGACTGGATAAGCTGGGGCTTTTTTCCCCCCCTGGGGTGTAGGAGGCCAAGGGTTAACCTTATAGAGGTAACAAAATCATGGGCATTGATAAGATGAATGGTCACAGTTTTTTTCCTAGAGTGGGGGAGTCTAAAATTAGAAGACATAAATTTAAGGAGAGAGTGAAAAGATTTTTTTTTAAAAGGGACCTGAGGGCAACTTTTTCCACAGAGGTGGTGGTGGTTATATGCAAAGAGCTGTCAAATGAACAGGTAGAGGTGGGTACAATTACAATGTTTAAAAGACATTTGGACAGATACATGGATAGGAAAGGTTGAGGGATGTGGGCCAAATGCAGGCAAATGGGACTAGCTCAGGTAGGCACCTTGGTCAACATGGATGAGTTGGGCTGAAGGGCCTATAGAACTCTAGGACTTAACAACATTCTGCCTAAAGTTAATCACAGGCCTTGTATATTGCCCTATGGCTCAGTCTTGATATTTGTTTGATTATTGCGGGAGATTGCGATTTTATTTCTTCCACATTGAACATACAAGTTGCTGCCCTCGAATACATTGGCATACGATCATATTTTAAGAGTGCAGTAAGTAAATGTGGTAATAATGGCCAGTGCGCAGTTCTCAGTTTTCCTTTCTTCATGAGTAGTTTTCACTTTACAACAGTCACTGCAAGTTAGGAAAGTGCTTTGTGAGGAGCACAAGGTAAACATTGCCATGCAGTGCTTCCAATTAAACAAAAAAGCTTTAATATGAAATCCTGCCAGTAAAAATTATAGCCATCATGAAACAAAATACAAGATACTTTTGGGGACTTCAATTTTAGAAAACGTCTTTCTTAGGTTTAAGATTTAACTTTCCTCCTGCAAATTTTAGTTCAATAATGAAAAGTCAATTCAAGTTCCAAAATTGACCTTTCCTGCTCTGATGCTGGATGAGGCAATGAATTCAGGAGCACAGCATAAGCATCCTGGGTTGAGGCTCCACAAGCAGCTGGTTCTTCGGTGAATGCCAGTCATGGTCACCAATTCTGATTGAAAAGTTCAGGGAAATGGTTTGGCTGCTTTGCTTTATTTTACCTCAGGTGTTTAATTAATTTTTTTTAATACGTAAAAAAAGTTACACAAATTTCTACAAAAGTAGAAATTTTTATTTAAAAATCAATGGAAGTTTTTCAAATGTCTCTGATTAGATAGTTCAGAGCCTTTTGACAACAGTGAAATGACAAACAGTCCAGAGGCAGGGCTTCAAGTTCCTACCACCCGAGACGTACTTTTTGCTGGATTGCCTTGTGGGTTGGTTGAGGCAATGAGGCCTCGAGGACTAGACCAGCATGGCCACAGGAAGAGAGCACAGACAGCATGTCAGATCATGGAATATTACTACAATTTTCTTGAACTTGGGATTTATATTTTTACAATGTTTCATTATAGAGTGCAACATGCAAAAAAAACTAAAAAGTATTGACACTATTTCTTACAGTAACTCACATTGCTTTATGATTAACTCAAAGGGGTATGAACAAGCAGGGAATAAAGGGATATGAAGCACATGCAGGTATTGGTTATTAATATCACTTGTACCAAGTTACAGCGAAGAACTTGTTTTGCATACTGTTCATACAGATCAATTCATTACATAGTGCACTGAAGTAGTACAGAGTGCATTGAGGTAGTACAAAGTAAAACAATACAGAATGCAGAATAAAGTGTCACAGCTACAGAGAAAGTGTAGTGCAGGTAGACAATAAAGTGCAAGGTCATAACGAGGTTGATAGGATTAGTTAGATTGGCATCATGGTCAGCAAAAACATGGTGGGCTGAAGGGCCTGTTCTTGGGCTGTTCTGTTCTATGTTCTATAGAAATTAGAGATATTTTTATTTGAAAGCCACAATATAACTAGTTAACTATGAACAAAATCAAAGCTCAGAACTCATCAAATCCATTCACAGACTGAGATTAACAATCAAATAAACCAGGTATTTTCTTTACTTCACAGATAGAAGTGGCAGTCAGTGGAGTGGTATGCTCTTCCTGTGAAATGTGGGAGGTTAGGGAATTGTCAAGTGTCCTTGACAACTACATTTACAGCAAGTATGTCCAGCTGCAGTTCCTCTCAGACTGCATGGATTGGTTGGAATGGCAGTTGGACTTATTAGGGAGCATACAGGAGGCAGGAAGTGTTATACACAAGAGTTACAGGTAGTCTAAGGTACATGGTCACACTGCAGGTTAAGCCAGATGGGTGACCATAAGGAGAGGCAGGCAGATAGTATAGGAGTCCATTCTCTAACAGTGATACTGCTTGGGATTCTGTTTGGGGAGTGGCCTCTCAGGAGAAAGTAGCTGCAGCAGCCAGATCAGTGGCACCATAACTGGCTCTGTTGTACAGCAGAGAAGGTCAAAGTCTAAGAGATAAGGGTCTCTATAGTCAAGGGCATGGAGACTCCAGGATGGCATGTTGCCTCTATGGTGCCAGGGTCAAGGATGTGGGTCAAGCAGCATCTGTGAAGGCATAGAGATAATTGACATTTTGGGTCAAAAATTAGGGTGAGACCCTAAGTAGTAGTGTAACAAATGAAAAGTTGAATGAAGTACAAAGAAAATCCAGTAGACAGAGCAGTCAGGGAAAGAGCTCAGGTTCAGCATGTTCCTGTAAGAGAAGGGCAAGGCTGGCAAGATTCGGAAACCTTGGTTGACATGAGATATGGAGGCTCAGTTTAGGAAAAAGGCAGCATTTATCGGGTCTAGGCGGCTGGGATCAAGCAAGTCCCTTGAAGAGTATTTGGGATGTAGGGGTAAACTTGAGGAAATTAGAAAGACAATGGTTAGATAGACACATGAAACTGCAGGGAATGAAGGGATATGGATCACGTACAGGCAGAAGAGATTTAGTTTAATTCGGCATTGCGTTCAGCGCAGACATTGTGGGCTGAAGGGCCTGTTCCTGTGGTGTACTGTTCTGTTCTAAAAGGGTGCCACGAGACATCCCTGGAAAGCAAGTTAAAGGAGATTCCCAAAAGATTCTATAACTATATTAAAAGGGTAGCTAGGAAGAGAGTAGGTCCCCTTAAGGATTAGTGGGGTAATGTGTGTGTGGAGCCATGGGAAACAGGCACCGTCTTAAATGAATACTTTTCACACGTACTTACCATGGAGGAGGACATGAAAGCTAGTAGTTCAAGGGAGGATACAGTGATATTCTGAAGCATGTCAGCTTTACAAAAGGTGGTGATGGACGTTCTGAAAAGCATAAATGGATAAACCCTTGGAGCCTGACCACGTGTATCCCAGTATATTCTGGGAAGCAAAGGAGGAGATGGCTGGGGCCATGGCAGAGATTTTTGTATCTTCGCTGACCACAGGTGACTGGAGGATAGATAATATCATGCCTTTACTTAAAGGCAGCCAGAAGCAGCCAGGGAACTACAGACTGGTGGGAAAATTATTGGAAGGGATTCTGAGAGGCAGGATTTATTTGCACTTGAAAAGGCAAGGACTGAGTAGAGTGTCAGCATGGCTTTCTACACAGGAAACAGTGCCTCACAAATCCTATTTTTTCTTTGAGGAGATGACCAAGAGGATTGACGAGGGCAATGTGTATAGTCTACATGGACTCTGGCATGGCCTTTGACAAGGTCCAATATGATGGGGCTGTATGGAAGGTTAAAACACATGGGATCCAAGGTCAGCAGCAAAATTGGTTTATAGGAAGCAGACAGTGGGAGTGGATACTGGTTTTGCAGTTTGGAGGCTTGTGACCAGTGGTGTGCCACAGGGATTGTTGCCTGGTCCTTTGTTGTTTGTCATTTATATGAGAATGTAGGTGGCATAGTGGAGAGTGGAGGTTGTCCAAGGTTACAATGGGATATAGATCAACAGGGTAGTGGGCAAGGGAATGACAGATAGAATTTAACTCAAGTGCAAAGTGATACATTTTGGGAAGTTAAAGCAGGACAGGACATACATAGTGAATGGCAGGGCCCTGGGGAGTGCTGTTGAACAGAGACCTTGGGTTACAAGTACATAGTTCCCTGGAGTAATGTGTGCAGTTCTGGTCAATGTACTATAGAAAGATATCATTAAACTAGAGGGTGCAGCAAATATTCACAAGGATGTTGCCAGGACTGGAGGGCTTGAGTTATAAGGAGAGACTGGATAGGCTGGGATTGTTTCCCTGGAGCAAAGGTTGCTGAATGGTGACCTTCTTAAAAAAAAATCATTGATAAGCTGGATGGTTAGTCTTTTTCCCAGGCTAGGAGAGTCTAACTCTAGAAGGCATATGTTTAAGGTGAGAAGGTGGTTTAAAAAGGGTCTGAGTAGAAGATTTTTTTCCCCCCCCATACAAAGAGTAGATGGTATCTGAAATGAGCTGCCAGAGGTGGTGGAGGAGGCAGGAACAGTAACAACATTTATGAGATATCTGGACAGGTACTTGAATGAGCAAGGCATATATGGATATAGAATTAACACAGGCCAGTGGGATTTGTATAGACAGGCATGGCCAGGAAAGACACAGTGGGCCAAAAGGCCTGTTTCAATGCTAAAGTGCAGCGACTATGGGAGTGGTGAAGGGGTGTTTATCTGACTGGAGGTTTGTGACCAATAGTACTCTGCAAGGATCAATGATTTAGTTAAAAATGTAGGTGGTCAAATTAGCATGTTTGCAGAAAACATGAAAATTAGTGGAGTTGTGGATTATGAGGAAGGTCATCAACAGATACAGTAGGATATAGATCAGTTGGAACTTTGGGCAGAGAAGTGCCAGATGGAGTCTAACCCAAACAAGTGCAAGGTGATGCATGTTGGGAGATCAAAGGAAAGTATAAATGACAGGACCCTTCAGAACATTAATATACAGAAAAACCTTGGGGTGCAAGTCCACGTCCCTGAAAGTGACAACAAAGTGAATAGGTGGCAAAGGCAGCAAAGGGAACACTTGCCTTCATTGGGGCATTGTATAAAAGTTGGCAAATCAAGTTGCAGCTTTATAAAACTTTGGTTGGTCCACATCTGAAGTATTGTTCTGGTCACCAAGTTATAGAAAGGATGTGGAGGCTTTAGAGAAGGTTTACCAGGATGTTGCCTGGAGTGCAGCTATAAGGAGAGGGTGGACAAATTGGGCTTGTTTTCTTGTTCTCTCGTTTTCTCTTGAGCAAAGGCTGAGGGATGATTGGATATGACTATAAAATTATCTACCTGATTTATGCCTCTCAGGAGTCTTTCCTCCCCCCAGAGCAGAAATGTCAAATGCTAGAGGGCATAGGTCTAAAGTGAAAGGGGAAAAGTTTAAAGGAGATTTACGAGGCAAGTTTTTTTTCCAAAACGGAATGGTAGGTGCCTGGAATGCACTGCCAAGGAAGGCGGTAAAAGCAGATACAACAGCAACGTTTAAGAGGCATTTAGGCAGACGTGATAAGCAAAGAATAGAGGGATACGTATCAGATAAGATTGGTTTGGATCTTCTTCATGGCTGGCATAGACATGATGGGCCAAAGGGCCCGTTCCTGTGTTGTACTGTTTTATGTTCAATCTTGTCATCTTCAGATATCCTGTGTTCATCATCACTTGCATTGTTTCACCCTCTTTCAACCCCACTTCCTCCCAATAGATGCCCAAACACACAGTTATTGACATCTCAGTTACCACAACCACTCCAATTCCACCAATGGCAGATTTGACACCAGCAACATCTGCAACTGTCTCCCATCTTAACTATTTATGAGGCAGATCATGTTTTGAGGAGTCCAAAGAATGTAAAGTTGACCATAGGCATCATCTAACAAAATCTGGATGCGGCTCAACTATAATAACCTTCTGGGTCTCACCACATTCTGCTAAGATGTCTGCAATCATTCATGAATGAAAGCATAACCTCAACTTTTTCTCAGTTAAAAACTATTTCCCGAAACAGTTCAAGCAAAAAAATTGTACATGCTGGAAATTGAAAATAGGAAGTAAAAGCAGAAAATGCAGGAAATACTCAGCTGCCCAGGCAACATCTATAAAGAGATAAAGAGTTAATGTTTCAGGTTGATAATCTTGATGAAACATCTCTTGGAAATGGTCACTGTAACTCCGTTGCCTGACCTTAAGTATTTACTGTATTTTCTGTTGTTATTCATTAAAGTGCTTTTCCTACTCTCCAAGAACAGGGGATGCATAATCTGTTTATTTACTTAAGTAGGGACTTAAGCTGGCAGCCCTTGCCTAATAACTGAATTTCCTCAGTCTTTGCCATGTTTTTCTCAAATTTCCTAGATTTAGCACCTCAACTCCTTCAAGCTCTTTTCATCCACAAAAACTGTTCCAATCCTACATTCCTTTCTTCTTAGCACCATCTGCAAATTCACCCAGCATTGGTGCCTTAAGCACAATCACTCAATTTGATAACTGCCATCACTGCCTTCCCAGTACAAAATCTATCTTATCAGAACCATCCATCACTTCCTCTTCAACCTCCACTTTCATTCAGAAGTCTGCAACTACATCCTTCGGACTTCCTCTAATACTTCTAGATCCCTTTTCAGGCAGGGAGAAGGAAATTGTGCACAGTATTCCAGGTGTGGCCTCACCAACAACTTGTACAACTGGAACAAAACCTCGCTATTCTTAAGCTCCAACCTCTTTGCAAAGAGGCCCTCTGAACTACTTGGACCTGCCTGCTAACTTTGCAATTCATGCACTCTAGATCCCTCAGAATTTCACTCATTTGCAGTATCTCTCCACTTAGATAATATCCTTTTGATTTATTTTACAAAAGTGCGCAACCTCACACTTCCATCATGAAATTCCATTTGCCAGGTTTTCACCCACCCAATATCCCTTTGCAGAATCACAACATCCTCATCATAACATGCTCTTCCATCTATTTTCACATCAGCAGCAAACTTGGGAAACCTTGTATTTCATTCCTTCCTCCAGTTTTTTCTTTAAATATATTAAAAATATATACAAAAATAAAAGAGCCAAGAACTGATCCCTGGGGTACTCCACTATTTAACTTCCCTTCAGCCTGAAAAGGACCTATTTATTCCAACTGTTTTCTATGTGACAGCCAGTTTTCAATCCATGCTAACACACTTCCTCCAATGCCTTGGACTCTTAATTTATGCACCATTGTCAAAATGTCTTTTGGAAATCTAAATACACTGCATCTAAAGGTTCCTCTGTCCCATCCTCAAAGAATTCGAGCAAATTTTTCAAGATCGATTTACCTTTCACATTGACTAGGTTTGATTATGATCAGCTTTCCTAAATCATTAGTTATTTCATATTTGATTATTGACTCACATCTTGCCAACAAGAGATGCAAAACTAACCAGTATATATCTTGGCCCTGCCTTCAGTCTTTTTTGAACAAGGGATTCACATTAGCTGTTTTCCCCAATCTTCTGGTACCCTCCTTGAATTTAGTAAGTTTTGAAAAATTTCAATCATTAGGTCCATTTTTTCCTCATGTCTCTTGGTTCACTATTGCTACAACCACTTCCCTCAAAACCCCTGGGTGCAGGCCATTGGACCCTAGCAATTTGTCCACCTTTAACCCTATGAATTTACCTAGTACTTTCCCTTGTAATTGAGATTTTTTTTGTTTACAAGTTTCTCCCTATTATTTGAAATTAACCCAACTGTCACCTGAGGGATACTTGCAGTGAAGAATGATACAAAAAAATTTAACCTGTCTGCCGTTTCCTGTTATTCCCCAGCCTCAGTCTCTGGAGGTCCCACACCTACCTTCACCACCTTCTTTTGATTTATACTTGCACATAAACTCTAATTGCTTGTTTTGATGTTACACAAGTTCTCTCTCAAAAATCAAAATTCCTCTCCTTTACTGTCCTTTGCTGCTGGATTCTAAAATTTTCCAGTCCTCTGGCTCATCACCAGCCCTGGTTTTGGTCTTACGATGTTCATCCTCAAACTATATTTGGCATTATATCATATTATGGTCCCTACCTCCTAGGGGATCTTTAAACCACAAAATCTGTCATTAATCCTTCATTTCTCATAACCAAACCTAAAATAACTTGTTCCTGGGTTGGTTTCTTAAAATATTGTTCTAAGAAGTGATTCCTGATGCACTCTACTAATTTTTCTTCTTGCCAGTTTGGTTTGTCCAATTAATATGTAGATTAAGATCTCCCATGACAATTACAGCTCCTTTCAAACATGCCCTGGGTACTTCCCCCATTTATGCTCTGCTCTATTAAGAGGTCACATTTTGGGGGACTATACGACTGTTCTTACCTGTGCCTCCTTTAATCTGCTATTCATGATTTCAACTCAGCCGCAGCCATTTATCTCTGTAAGATGCAACTCCTCCAGCCATTGGAGTGCTCTCTACTTCATGCCCACTGACTTAATACTTTTAACCAGGAGCCCTTGATGCTACATTAACCACTGCCTTGATATCAAGGACAGTTACTTTCCTCACTTTTGATCTACGTTTGGACCATGGCTAGGGTGAGATCTGAAGCCCATGACCTGAACAAAATCCAAATGGGGCATTGGTGAGCGGGGCATTGGTGAGCAAGTGCAAATCTTGGGTACTAGAGCTTGGGTGTTGTTGAGTCCCATAGCCTTTGTATCCATTGCTTTTGGTCACGTTTTGATATATCAAATCAAAAACACTGCAGGCACTGAAAATCTGCAATAAATACAGAAAATTTTAGAAACCAGAGGTCAGGCAGCATCTATGGAAAGAGAAGATTTGTCATTTTAGGTCTGACCCAATTCATTGGAACCAAGAGTGAAAATAAGATAGTCTAGGCAATAGAGAAGGTGGGGGGAGGGCAATGGCTGGAGCAAAGAATTTCCCTGATAGGGTGAAATAGTGTATCCATTAAGGGGAAGTTAAGAACTTTTGTCAATATCCTATCCCACCTCTTGTTAAGGACTGCATTCTGTTCTCTCAGTTCCTCCATCTCTGTTCATTTGCTCCAATGTTGAGACATTATGCACATTCCTACTAGCTCCTGCATTTATCAGATCAACCTTTAATTTCTGTCAGCTACAAGATTCCACAAGCAGATACATTCTCTTCCCTCAGCACTTTGAAGAAATCACTCCCTGCTCTTTGTTCCAACCACCCCATAGTTTGCCATTTTCCCATGCAACAGCAGGAGTTGCAAAACCTGTCTTTCCTTTCTCACCATCCAGGGACCCAGTCTTTTGGTGTTCACGATGTGGCCTCCTCTACACTAGAGAAACAAAACAGACTGGGTGATTGCTTTGCAGAGTACCTGCGCTCTGCCCCACTCTTACCTCTGTCTGTGGCATCCTGCACTATTATAACAAGACCCAGTGCATGCTCAAGGAACACCACAACTAACTTGCTTTTTTTTTCCCGCTCCCTGGGAATAGAGGACATGCCCAGCATGATGTGCATTTTGCAATTCCCACATTCTTTTCTCTGTGTTCCTACTCTCCAACTGCTCCCATTTACTCACTGATAAGATAACCTTGTTAACAGCTTATCCCCATGGTCACCCTGATTTTTTTACCCTATCAGAGGCATCTGCTCCCCACCTTCCTTGTAGCATCAGCTTCTTTCCAGTTCTGATGAGAGCTCTCCAACCTGAAATGTTGGCTCTCGTTTCTTTCCCACAGATGCAGCCTAACATGATGAGGATTTCCAGCACTTTTTAGTTTTAGATTTCCAACCCCTTAAGTTTCTTCGATTTTCACTTGTATAACACACTGTTTGCGTCAGAACTGGATATTTTTTCCTGCCACCCCCTCTTCCTTTTTCTTTTGTTTGTAAATTCTAGACTGCTGGTCACATTCCAGTAGCTCAAATTTTACAACACTGGCAAAACTTTACACATTGAAGCTTAACTGCTCGTAATAGCCACATTATTTTACCTTACTGGAGAAAATCCCTTTGCTCCACCCATTGCCCTCTACCACCACCTCTGCTACCTAAACCAACTTGTTATCTTTTCAGTTCAGATGAAGGGTCAGAGACCTGAAACATTAACCATTTCTCTGTCCATGGATGCTGCCCGACTTGCTGTTTTCTCCTAGCATTTTCAGTCTTTTGATTTCACGTGGAATGAATCCAATTAGTCTGCCATGGAGCTCTAGCTGTAATTTTCCTATCCTTTTCACTCTCAGAAATGCACTCAAGACTGCAGCAGAAACATATCCACTTCAGAGGCCTCCCATTATTCAATGGCTTGCCTGCCAAACTTAGATTCCAGTTTATTCTCATCCCATTGCAACTGGCCTTGTTCCAATTGATTTCTTTCTTCAAATACCTGTGGTTTATTTCCTTTTCCTCAGCTGTTCCGAGTTTGATATTATGTTGCTATTTCCTCACTATTACTTGCTCCATTTGCCTGGCACTTTTCCCAGAGGCAATTCAGCAATGCCAGATTTCTTATTGGGCAAGAAATTTACTGACCAAGAAGCTCTCCTATTTCTTACCCTCAGGTTAGAGATCCATAGATTCATGGAATGTGGAAACTGGTCCTTTGGCCCAACTCGTCCATGCTAACCAAGATGCCTATCTAAGCTCACCCCATTTGACCCATATCCATCCAAACCTTCCCTAGCCATGTGCCTGTCCAAATGTGTTTTTTTTAAAACGTTGTAATCGTACCTGCCACCATCACCATTTTAAAACTAATTATGGTCACGGGTCCCAAAGTGCTGCCCCACTGACATATTAGCCACTTGCCCATCACATTTCCTAAGGAAATGTTGAGTACAATGTCTGCTCTACTAGTGCCATCTACATGTTGCTTCAGAAAACTTTCCTGGACACACTTAAATTCTGCCCCATCTAATTCCTTAGCACTATGGCAGTCCCAGACAGTATTAGGGAAGTTTTAAAAAAGAATCACCATACTAGTACAAACCTATTGTTCCTACATTTATCTGCAATATCCCCACATATTTGCTCCTCTAATTCCCATTACGTGATTCTACATTTGGATTGTTGAAGCCTCCCGATATCACCACTTCTGATTTTTGCACAATTCTGCAATTTCCCTGAAAAATTGCTCCCACCAGTTGGTGACTTATAAACTAGTTCCAGCGGTTTAACCACATCTCCATTGTTTCTAACCTCCAAACCATCCTTGATCACTCCAAGACACACCCTCTCCTGCACTGCAATATTCCCTTTAGTTTATACTGTCACTGCACTTTCTTCCTCCCATCGTTACTTCTTGAATACTTAGTAGCCAGAAATATTTAATGCCTTTCTTGACCTCTTTAAAACCAGGCCTCTGTCATTGTCACAATATTGGAATTCCATGTGGTTAATTACACCTGCATCTCACCAACCTTGCCTTGTGAATTCATACACCTGCATTATACATGTCCTTAGACCTTCTTGTATTCTTAGTTTGGCTCTGTCCAAAAACTTCATTTCTTGAGAAATCTCTGCCAACCTTTTTTGTACCTACCCCCACCATTCAATGTTGCTTTCCTATACCTAACCCCTGCCAGTTTAGTTTAAACTTCCTCTACAGCATTCAAAGCTTTTTTTGAGGACATTCCTCCCAGCTCAAATAATCATCCCAAATATGGTAACAATCTAATTTTGGTACCACTGGACAACAAAATGTCAACTATTTCAAATGTATGAAGTGCAAAAATAAAATTTCTTGAGATAACTTACACCCATTTTCAAAATTACAATTGTCATTCAAGAAATTCAAACAATTATCACTCTAGCTTTCTAGATAATGAGTGTCTCTGGTTATGTCATCATTGTATTAAGCAGACCGAAATGGGAAACTGAAAATGGGTTTGCATCCCATTAACCTCAGCTACTTGTCCTAAATATATTCTCTGGGCCAGTCATAGTTCTCATTTTATAATGCAAGCCATTAATGCAGAATTGATAATGTTTACAGGCTATTAAATATAATTGAATCAAAAATTTATAACTTGTATTTACATAAATATCATGAGAATTCAGAAAAAATAATGACTAAAAATGCAAACTTCCTAAATATGCTGCATTTGCTTTAAAATTTTCAGATTACAGTTGTACTCACCCTACACACTTGGCACTGCCAATGTGAACTGCTATCTTGTGGCCGGAATTCATCTGGTAGACATTTTGGGTGATACACGCGGAAGCAGGAATCACAAGTCAAGACCTCTCCTGCCATGTGACACTCCATACAATACCAATCATGGTTTTCTGCATTCCAGTCCTGCAATGGAAAGTGTAATTTACTTTAGATCAAGCCAGAACAAATCCAATACAAAAAAGTTCTAAGTGAACAGAGACACATATGGGGGGAAGGACGCAAGTCAGAGATAGCCTTAAAATATTGAATGTTATAACACTAGTTGCAAAGTAACATTGGTGTCACTGTAAAATCTGCAATAAGCAACAGCCTCTACACACCAATGGAATTCAAGTCACTAAGTATACATAGGTCACAAACTGTGACTAAAGTTACATTAGCACTAAAATAATAATTTTATTTCTCAGTGTGAAGCATACTTTACCACTTGCTCCAGCTTTGCATAAATGATAGGCAAACTAGAATGGAAATGCATCAGTTCTGATTTCTCTCAAGTTCTTGCTAATGTGGCAAAAATTAATAGGTGGATAGTTTAAACCTTTATCGTGGAGACACTTACGCTAAAACCCTATTATATATCTAGGCCACCAATACCCAAGAATAAGCTGCCTGACCTGGTGAGTATTTTCAGCATTTTGTTTTTATTTCAGATTTTCAGAATTGGCAGCCTTTTGAACAAGCAGCATGTTAACGGTATACACCAGCCATTTTCCTCTGTTGACCAGTTTCTAGTTAGTTCAGTTAGCATGGTTCAGTTAGTGAAGAACTCTGCACACTGGCTTCTAAAAGCCATCAATCTAAGGAGACAGCTGCAGGACCATCAGTTTTAAGCTTACAATGTTCCCAAAGGGCTCAATGCAGACAAGGGGAGCTTTAAGAAGTCTGGTTTGATGAAGGTACAATTTTATATTTCTGCAGTCTATACAGATTTTAGCAAATCTCACATGGAAGATTTTAAAATCAAGGACACTAAAAAGTATGGGATAGAGGAACATCCCATAATCCCAGATCCCTGGATACAGCAGAACAAGCTGAAAGCATGGATGAAAGCAGCACATCAAATGCTTGCTAATGCTTGCAGAGGTATTGAATACAAATCAGGAAATCACTCAAACTGCACTAAATATGAGATATCTCCCAGCTACAGCAATGCTGTTCTAGTCACCGCACTACAGGAAGGTATAGCAGCAGAGAAGGGACAGGGGAGATTTACAATAATGTTTCAGGGCTGTAGAATTAGTGACAGCTAAGATTAGGTTATTTTGAAACAAAGGACTCCAAAGGGAGATTTAAAGGAGGAAATGTACAAAACTAGTGGGACCCAAACAAAGTAGTTTTGGGCCTTGCACTCACTGCCTGAAAGAGTGGGGGTGAAAATCTTCAGCACATGTAGCAGGTAGCTGATAAGAATTCAAAAGTACGAGAACCAAAAAGGTCATGTTTTAATTTAAATAGCTCCATTTTAGCTAGCATGGACTATGTGGGCCAAACAGTTTCCTTCAGTGCCATAAAGGACAAGGAATCCAAGCTGTAGTCATACTACGTCAAGTGCAAAATCCAAGCAGCAACTATTTCCTAAAGGTGGTTCATATCTCTTGCTTTTAGAGCAGTCAGATCAACTTCTGGAAACACTTGGCAAAAACCAGAAGTCTAAAAGGAAGAAAAAGGTTGCATTAGGAGGGGCTGTTAGCAGGTAAAGGAAATCAGGACAGTGGGAGTCTGAAAAATGGGGAGAGTTCAGGGCCAACAAGTTCCTGTTAGAGTGAAGGGCATGGCTAACAGATTAGGGAACCCTGGTTAACTAGGGATATTACGGCTCTGGTCAGGAAAAAGCAGGAGGCATATGTCAGGTAGAGGCAGTGAATCCCTTGAGGAATACAAATTATATAGGAGTACATTTAAGGAGGAAATCATGAGGGCAAGATCCCCCCTGGTTAGCTGGTCTGGAAGGTTAGATCACATGGGATCCAGGCTGAGCTAGCCAAAATTGGCTTGGTGGAAGGAGTCAGAGGGTAGTGGAAGAGGGTTGTTTTTCCATATTGGAGGCCTGTGACCAGTAGTGTGCCACAGGATTCAGAGATAGGTTCCCTGTTGCTTGTTATATATTAGTGACTTGGATGAGAGAATGTAGGTGGCATGATTAGTAATTTGCAGAGGACAGCAAAATTGATAGTGTAGCAGACTGTGAAGGCAGCCAAGGTTGCAACAGTATCTAGATCAACTGAGAAAGTGGGCAAAGGAAGTTAACTCAGACAAGTGCAAAGTGATACATTTTGGGAAGTTAAACCTAGGTAGGACACACACAGTGAATGGCAAGGCCCAGGGAGTGTTGTATCTCTTGGGTCTCCCTGTTCCACAAGTACATAATTCCTGAAACTCAGACAGGGTGGTGAAGATGGAGTATGGCACATGTAGCCTTCATTGGTCAGGCACCAAGTACAAGAGCTGGGACATCTGTTACAACTTAAGACGTTGGTGAGAGTGTACTTGTGTGCAATTCCGATTGCTATCCAATAAGAAAAATTTGATCAAGCTGGAGAGTGCAAAATGATTCACAAGGATATTCCTGGAACTGGAGAATAAGGAGAGATTTGATAGGCTGGGACTGTTTTCACTGGAGCAAAGGAGGCTGAGGGGTGATCTTGGAGGTTTATAAAATTATGGTCAGT
Source organism: Pristis pectinata (assembly GCF_009764475.1). Classification (NCBI taxonomy): domain Eukaryota; kingdom Metazoa; phylum Chordata; class Chondrichthyes; order Rhinopristiformes; family Pristidae; genus Pristis; species Pristis pectinata. The sequence goes on along the minus strand of NC_067409.1, from coordinate 18,738,277 downwards.
CTTTTTCCCAGAGTAGGGAACTCTAGAGCTATGTTTAAGTTGCAAGGGGAAAGACAAAGAGAACCGGAGGGGCAACTATTCTCCCCCCCCCCCCACACACACACACACACACACACACACACACACACACACACACACACAGAGGGTGGTGGCTACATGGAATGAACAGCCAGAGGAAGTGGTAGAGGCAGGCACAATCACATTTAAAAAGGTACATGGATAGGAAAGGCTTAGAAGAATAGGGGCCAAATGCAATTAGTTTAGATTAGGTCAGGTAGACAACTTGGTCAGCATGGACAAATTGGGCTGAAGGGCCTGCTTCTCTAAACAGTCTTAACATCCAAACTTTAACTTTGAGCAAATTAAGAGGAAAGAAGAGAAAGTCTTACTTAAAATGGTAATTAACTTAGCACTCTTTCATACAATTTTTTTTAAAAATATGGTGGGAAACATACAAACAGGCTAGAACTGGTAAAAATGTTTACGATCTAGACCATCACCCTCAGCTCAATCATTCTGCAATTTGCATTTAAGACATTTGAAAAGACATTCGACTAACTTTTGATTCTTGTGAGAAATATTGGTTTAGATCAATTTTTAAAGCCATAGTGCTGGAAGAAGGTTAAATTTAAGTTTAAAACCATACGCTAAGCAGACATTTGCGGCCAGTGCCAGAAACTCCACAGTAAATTTGCTTGCACATATAAATTTGGAATGAGCTACGAAGCCATGACAATGTCTCAATATTCAATGTGAGTTTTTTTCAAAAAAAAGCATTATGCAAAAAAACTAAATTCTACTTGGTCTCAATCTCAAACAACTGGTATTACTGGTTAGTCTGAACCGCATCAACTTGGCCTGCAATTTCGTTAAAGCTCTGTAGCTCAGCTTGCCTGACAGCAGTTACCCATTATGGAAAATTGGGTTATTGTCAGCAGACACACTGCTCCCTATAACTTAGGGCAACAAGCATGAGAATAGATTTTTTGGTCTTTTCCATATTATTGTTTTAAAGCTGAAAGCCAACAAAATGGACTTTGAAAGGCATTGATATATGACATGCAATTTTTAGGCCCTATCAGTGCCAAACAACTTCTTATTTGGAGACAACTGTAATAGTAGTTACACAATATTGAAAGCTGCAGTATACTACAAGAAATATTTCTGCAAAAAGGTATTTTTAAAAACACCAGAAAGGTATTTATTAAACAAAAATACTTTCATATTTTAGTAAGCGATGAATTTAGGCCAATTTTCCTAAATTGTCATTTACTGCGTGCTAAGTATTATAGAAGTTGTCTTAAACACTGAAAACCGTGAGTTTCCAAAGATGTGCCTACTGCACTAGTGACCAATCTTGCAGGCTTACTTGGGTTGTAAAATCACATACGACTGCACAGGATGATGCACTTCAGATGACCTAAAGAGAGTAGGCACAGTCTAAGTAAACATTCAGAACCATTTCTCCGTGTTATTGTTCTCGTCCATTTTACACCAGATCACTGTTTCATAAATCATGCTCCTCCAGGAGGATTTTTAAATCATACAATGATACTGTAATATAATGCAGCTTTACTGTTCTTTAACAATGATTTTGCATCCTTGCAAGCAACTGTGTTCTTTTTCTTGATAGATAATTCTTTTCAGGTTGTTATAAGTCACTCTGATTACAAGTGGCCAATGCCGGATAGTAATAATGCTTACAATCTCATCCCCGGGTAGCCAATATCCTTCCTGTTCGATGCCTGCCTTTGAACCCTTACAGCCCACAGTCAATGTTTCAACAATCAGGCCGTCTTTTACCGCAAGACCCAACTGCCGATTGGCGTCCTTTGGATGCATACTGTGAAGGCGAGACATGAACCTATGGGAGAAACCACAAAGACCACCATAATCAATCATCACTGTTAAATCAGAGTGTTTCCTAAAAACAAAACTAATTTAGAATTATAATCTCTTAACAGAAATTCATCTTCTAGTTACTTTTATTCTGTGGATGTAATTTTTCAGTTTCGTCTTATTATTGAAGTGGTAGCATAGCAAATATACACATCAGGATACTGTATAGCAAAATAAGATTAATTTCCAGAGCTCTAATTCTAGTTTAATTTTGAAATTTGTAAATCAACTAATGTAATTAATTGCTTGTATTTCCCCTCAATGACTGTAATTAGTACTTTTATAACACTGCTGCAACAATCACAGAAAATCAGTTGCTTGCACTTAGAATACATTTCTCAGGCAAGAGAGTTACTGGGCACGATATAAAGTTGAAAATTCGAACAACAGTAAAACTCAACACTTCAGCACCCCTGAGCTTGGATTGTGCTGGATTAGCAGAATAGCACATTTGGATGTTACTCTTATTAATATTCACACACACCTCTATTTCACTTTAAGAAAAAAAAAGTTACAGTCATAACTAAATTTTCTGGTGAACCAGGAGTGGTAAATATACTCCAGCCCCTGGCTCAAGCTGTAAACCAACCCACGATCCTGTCCTTGAGTGTTCTGGACCCCAAACCCAGTACTGGCTGCATACCCAGCCCACAGAGTGGCCCCTGGTCCTGGCTGCACACCCTGCTTGCTCTCTGGATCCCTGGCTCACATTCCTGATTAATGAGTGAATCAGATACTGGACCAGAAGGATTATTGGAGCTTTTTGTATAAGCATATGGCATAAAAATAGTTAAACATTAGCATTACACAAGATAACCCATTTCAACTTGTTAACTCAGGCAGAATACAAGAACTAAATATTTATTATGTCTTAGTGCACATACCAAAACTACTTTTGCTAAAATTTTACTCAGTAGCAATAGTCCATCCTGAATCTGAAGATCATAAGATCAAGGCCCTCTACAGGGTCTTGAGCAGAATATCGAGGTTGACACTGGGGCATCAAGGGGTACTGCATTGGTGGAAGCGCACTCAATTGCAAAGTTACACTTAGAGTTTCCCTTCTTACATATCATCCTGATCAACACCAACCTCCACCAATGTCAACAAAATTTATCTTGGTGTAGGAAATTAGCCAGTTTCCTCCTTTATAGAAATGACTTCACAAAGTACATCTTTATCTCAAAGATTTTGAGGTGCCCCCAAGGTATTACATGAATGAAAGCTCCTTTTTAGTGTGAAGTAGGAGGACTGAAGGTACTTTCTTGTGAACCTTGTTAATAGATTACTTGAAGGAGATTAAGGGAAAGTCAACAGGCAAGTATAAGAACGTCAGACCAGTACTTGTTTAATATGAACAAACACAAGACACACAACCCCCGAAGTCTGTCATTTAATAAAGTGGTCTCAAATGCACATTCCCGCCTACCTGCAGCAATCTTTCTCACCTAACTTATCAAGAAACTTCCTGTCTTAAAAACGCGCCTTAAAATTGGAGGAAAAAGATGCTTTAATTACCTTAAATGGGCAGCCCCTCCTCTTCAATCGTCACCCCTAGTTAGAGATTTTTCACCGAGAAAATATCCTCTCCACATTCACCCTGTCAAGATCCCTCAGGATCTCATTTCAACTCAGTCTCTTGTTCTTCTGAACTGCCAAGGATACAAGGCCAGTCAGCCCACCCGTTCTTCATAAGACAAAAGGCCCATTTCAAGAGACTGTTTAACAAGTACTTAACTGCTTAAAGTGACCAATATTCTACACTGCACTCTAGATGCAGTCTCAATGTTCATTGTAAATGAAACACTACCTTCCTAATTTTTTGTATTCAATTCTTTTCACATTAAACAATTTCTATTAGCTTTGAATTATTTGGAGTGCCTGCAGATTACTTTTTTTAAGCAAATCATGTGATAGAATCATGCAGATTTCTCAGCATCTCAGAGTTCAGCATTTTTTAAAATGGTTAGAGATTACATTTCTCCCCCCCCCCACCTGTGGTATTTTTATAGATTTTATAATTCATTCAAGGGATGTGGGCTTCGCAGGCTGATCCAGCATTTAATTGCCGATTGCCAGTTGCCCTTGAGGTGGTGGTGGTGGTGAGCTGCCTTCTTGAACCACTCCAGTCCTTGAGGTGTGAGTATACCCACAATGCTGTTAGGGAGAGCATCCCAGGATTTTGGCCCAGCGACAGTGAAGGAACAGTGATACGTTTCCAAGTTAGGATGGTGTATGGCTTGAAGGACAACTTCCAGGCAGTGGTGTTCCTACACTTTTGCTGCCCTTGTCCTTTTAGTTAAGTAGAGGTAGTGGTTTTGGAAGGTGCTATCTAAGCAGTGCATCCTGTATACAGTACAAACTGCTGCTACTGTGCATCAATAGTAGAATGAGTGAATGGTGGAAGAAGTGCTTATTAAGCAGACTGCCATGTCCTGTATGGTGTCAAGCTCCAGGTGTTGTTGAAGTTGCACTCATCCAGGCAAGTGGAGAGTATTCCATCACACTCCTGGCAGGAGTGTAAATGGTAGAGACTTTGGGGGAGTTAGGAAACAAATTTCTCGCTGCAGGATTCCTAGCCTCTGACCTGTTCTTGTAGCCACAGTGTACATGGCTACTCAGTTCAGTTTCTGGTCAATAGTAACCTCAAGGATGTTGATAGTGGAGTATTTGGTGATGGTAATGCCATTTTTATGTCAGGGAGTGAGTGATAGCTGGATTTTCCCTTGTTGGATGTCATCATTGCCTGGCACTTGTGTGGCACCAAGATCACCTATCAGCCCAAGCCCAGATATTGTCCAAGTCTTGATGCACTTGAATGTCGACTGCTTCATTATCTGAGTCCTGAATGGTGCTGAACACTGCAGTGAACATCCCTACTCCTGACTTTACAACTGAAGGAAGGTCATTAAGATGACTCAGCTTAGGACACTTCCCGAGAAACTCCTGCAGAGATGCCCTGAGGCTAAGATAACTGACCTCCATCCACAACAACCATCTTCATTTGATTTCAAACCCCACCCCCCTCCCCCAACTCCCATTGATTTCAGTTGAGCCAGGGCTCTTTGATACCATACTCGATCAAATGGTGCTTTGACGTCAAGGGCAATTACTCTCATTTCACCCCTTATGTCCATGTTTGGGCCAAAGCTAAGCAACAAGTTGTTGCAAAGCAAGTGCCGTTTGATAGCAATAAAATTCCCACATTATATTCCATTTGCCAGATCCTTACCCACTTAATCTAGCTACATCCCACAGTCCTCATCATAACTTATTTTCCTACAAGTCTTTGAGTCATTTTTACTTTCTCATATTTAAGGTACTATTTTAGGCAATCTAAATAAAATTGGGAGAAAGAGAAATTGTCCTTTGAAGAATTGATAGTAATGGAAACAACTCAGCAAAACTGACTACACAAAAACTTGAGAATTCATTTGCCAAAAAAGTGATTGGAACCTAGAGAACACAAATCATCAGATGATCTAAGAAAAGTAGAATTCATTCTCTTGGAAATGCAGACGGCAAGTCACAAATTGTTGTCTGGAAACAACATAGCCATGTTTCTGATCATGGAAAAAAATAGGGGTCAGTGATAAGGGACATAAGAATACGGGCACAGAAAAAGCTGGTTCAGAGGGATTACAGTTCATCTCAATAGGCTTTGAAGGCAACTCTAACCACTTACAGGAAAAAAATATTAAAAAAGAATCAACAACAAAGGAACATCCATTTGCTTGGCTTCCCAACTCATGTCACATCATGGCTCTCTTCATCTAATGCAGTGGTTTTCAACCTTTTTCATGCTGCGGACCCCCAGGACGTCCTTGTTAGATGGCGGACCCCCAAAGCCCACAAAATCAAACAATTGATAATTCATGCATACAACACTTAAATTACTGCACATAGTCACTATTGAAATAGTGACCATTTCAATCACCGATAATTACCAGTGGTGTCTTTCAGTGTTCAGTTCAATGTGAAGGTTGTGCCTGTTTTGCACTGCTGAGTTTGTCCAAACGTGGTGGTATGTGCAACAAACATACGAGTATGTCATCCTCAATATTCAGTCTTGACCCGTATTTGGTTTTCATGGCAGTGACTGCAGAAAATGCTATTTTGCACAAGTGGTTGCAAATGGTAACAGAACATTGATGGCTTTGCCGGACAGCAGTGGATACTCCTGGGAACAGGCTATCCAGAACAACAGAGACATTCGGTTGAACTGCAAGCGCAAAGTCCTGTCAGATGACAGTTCAGCCAATTGTTCTTGTTCACGTCCAGTTAAATCAGTAAGTGTAGCGGCTAGCTACACACTACGAAATGAAGACACAGAGTCGCTGGTTCAAAATCAGAAGTCGAATGAATGACACGGGCACGGTGCACCTTTAGTATCCCAAAGCTTCCCGCGCTACAGTTCCCGCGCGGGTCACCTGACCTTCCCACGCACGAGCTTTCCTAGCCCAACGATGGGGAAGGAGGGCCCCTCGCCATCTTGGATCGGGGCCTCCGACGACGTTCGCCATGTCGGGAGCCAGTTCGATGCCGGTGCAGTGAGTCGCTACATAAGCATGCATTCAAACGGATTTCGAATCCAATCAAACATGCTCGTGTCATCGTTGCCGAAATACTCATGGAAATAATGTGACAGCTGTTGAATATGGTTCAAAACAGTGCTCGCAATGGCCTCTGTCTTAGTCTCGTTCACTGTCAGAAAGTCAGCTAGCAACAGAAACATATCATAGATGCCTTGCTCGCATCTTCCCTTCCAGATATGAAGTTTTTTCTGGAAGGCATTGATTTTGTCATGTGTTTTCAGAACATTTGAGCCAGGTCCTTGCAATGATAGATTTAAGCTGTTCAAAATGTTGAAAATATCTGCAAGATAAGCTAATCTGGCAACCCACGTCTCATCTGTCAAGAACTGTGCCAATGATCCGTTATGCTCATTTAGAAAAATGAGCAGTTCATCTCGCAATTCATATACACGCTGCACAACGCATATCCTTTGCGGCCAAAGCCTCACGGTGAATCATGCAGTGGGTTGCTGCTACACGTGAAGCTACTTCTTTCACTCATGCGGCTAGACCCGACTTCCGTCCCTTCATTGCGGCAGCACCATCTGTGCATACTCCAATACACTGTGTCCACGCCAATGTTGATTGTAGAAAAGAAAAGTGTCAAGCACATGGAAAAGTTCTTCACTGGTTGTACGCCCTGGGAACACCTTGCAAAACCAAAAGTCTTCCAAAGCCTCTCCTTCCCAGCAATATCGAACATAAACCAACAACTGCGCAGTAACATCAGTACTTTCATCGAGTTGAATCATAAATCTGACTTGCTATCAGCTGGCTCTGTATATCTTCCGTCATATCGCCAATTCTTCTGCTTACTGTTATCAGACAGTGGAATGGCTTTCAGTTTTTGACTGGATTCTTTTCCCAGTACAACTTCACACATATCTACTGCTGCAGGCAGTATAAGCTCTTCTCCAATTGTGAGGCTTTCTGGAACGTGCTATTCGTAATGCTACCAAATATGATGTGCAAAGAGCCTTCTCATTTACAGTGGCGCAGGCTGTCATTTTGCCTTTCTGCTTGAGGTACAGCTCCTTTTGCCGCTCAAAATATTCCTTCAGCTTAGTGGCAATATCTGGATGCACTGTTAAATGGCACTTCAATTTCACTGGTTCCATTGCATTGTTGGACAGTGTTTGCAAACACACGGAGAGGTTGGTCTGCATTTGTTCCCACTGCGATGAAGCCATATGAAATGCATTCTGGATCATATTTGCATTGTTTTCTCTTTCGGTCACCCTTATCCCCTTCGTCATCAGAATCTTTGTTTCTGGTCAGATTTTCTCTTCAGAAATTTCTCCATACTCAGCAATACACGCTGGAGAGTTTAATTACTATTACTGATAAACAAAATTATCAAAACTAATGTAAAATTTACACACTTGCACACTTTTCATTTAACAGTGACATCACTGTGGTGTAAACACACAGTAAGCAATATTAAGGCACACCAACAACGTCGCTCAGTCTTGCTAACACTCCAGTGCACAACAGAATAGTAGTAAGTAGTGAACACTACTGATTACACAAATTGAATATTAAGCGGGAGCTTACCAGAAGAGGACACTGTCTAAGTCTCTAAGATTGTCGCCTATAACAGACAGAATAGATATGGCCGATTTTCTGAATAGTGGAAAACTGGAGCAAGCAAACTACATCTTTGTAACAGGTCGCTTTTCCATTTTTTTTCTTGGCTTGCTTGCGGACCCCCTGGCAACCTGCAGACGACAGGTTGAAAACCTCTGATCTAATGTATATGGTGGAAACTGCCCAAGCATCTGCAGTCACCATTCTTCCTCACATCTGGAATGCTGATGTGAAGAAAACTGGAGGCTGAAGATGCATTTAATACTTACAATACCCCTGGAAATAGCACAACTATATCTGAAGAAATCTTTATAACAATTTCTAGAAGAAAAAATTTATTCTTCCGTACACCTCCTTCACCCCAACATAATTTCACCCACCCAACACATTCATCTTCACAACTAACTGGTTACATTCAATTGTCAGCTTCCAAGGCCAGAATGCAGCCATGTTAAAACAGGAACAAATGCATGAAATCAAAAGAACGAATTTATCAATTTTGTGCACAACTCAAAAAAGAATTATTTTCTTACGAAATAAGAGATGACCAATTCAGTACGAGTCATCGATAATACTTGCACAAATGTGAAAGGGGGAAGGCAGAAATCTGATCCAGGGAGGCATACAACAAAGACATTTTAACTACGCAGTTATGTACCTATTCTCGGAACAGAAAAGGCATTTAGGAGTCCATGAATTATTCTGCAACATGCCATGAAATTCATTCAATAATGAATCAGCTTCACCTAATATGCACATTCCTTTTAAACTTAACAGCGTAACTTGTTAACAAATATTAAGTGTGTATCTATAAAGAAAACAAGATGGAAATCATTTCAAAGTGGCAATGCATCATAGATTCAGTCAATAATAAATTCACAAACTTCAAGCTTCTGGAAGACTGATTGCAGGCATTCCGTTCACACCAGCTCTCATTTGATTTCCCAGTCTGTATGATTTTCTAATTGTTTTAATCACAGAAGGGGAAGTTCAAGGATTGTGAAGCATGTAGGCCGAGTGTTTGAAATTCTCAAGTCAGCCAGGTTCAATGGAGCAGGAAACAGAGTTAATGCTTCAAGTCAGAGAGAAAAGGACCATCTGATGAGTGGCTAATAATTGGAATGTTAAGCCTGCCTGGCCAGAAGATTCCTAGAATGAGTTTTATTTCAGATTTCTAGTTTCTGCAGTAATTTGCATTTGTAGGCTACATGTTCCACTGATCCAGTATCATGCACTTTTGCCAATAAGAATCACTGAATAATGCAACATCATGCCTTTGGTCTCGAAAGGAGTAATCCAGTGAATCACAATTCATTGCTTCTCACCCTTCATCCCACCAATGCCCACCCCCTCACTGCCCTGAAAATATTTTTCCTTTCATATTTAGCCATTTTGGATGTTACTGTTGAACCTACTTCCAGCACCTTCCCAGGCATTGCATTCCAGATTGTAGTCACTAGGTGTACAAAATATTCTCTCTGCACCTCAAGCTCTTTTGTCAATTATCTATATTGTCAGGTCACTGACCCTGCCACCAACAGAAACATTACAGGGAGGGATTAGTCTTTAGTCATCAGTACTAAATTTGTGAGCATATAAACTGGCACATTTGGTTTCATTAAAGCCAGTGGCGTACTAAAAACAATTACAGATACTTAAAAGAATTGTGTACCTCAGCACCGCCTGATACATACTCTTTGAAATGGTACAATTTAGTTTATTACCTTTATTTTTCCCCACTAAGATTCATCACATCATACTTCCCCACATTAAGTTTTAGGGACAATGAAAGCTGAAGTTGCAGAAGTCCAGCCATGATCTTAGCAAAAGGCGAAGCAGTCAAATAGTTGAATGACTGACCCTGCTCTCATTTCTTATGGCCTTCATTAGGAACAGTTTACCGTTGAAAACAGACTCAAGATACATTTGTTGCAAAGTTAAAGTACAATAGACACAAAACTCAGTGCAAATAAAATTTGTTTAGCTATTAAGAAAATTAGTTTTGCTGCATTACAATAAATAGACTTTTATAAATAGAATAAATTTGACTTGCTCATCCACAACCCATTTATTGCTATAATCTTCATAGCGTCATCTTCTCATCAACTTGTTCCAAAGAGATACTTTATAAGCTGCCAAGAACACAAGAACTCAGGAATGAGAAGTAGGCTATCTGGCACCTTGAGTCTATTCTGCCATTCACCAACTCAGCACCATTTTCCAGCACTAATTGCCTCAATCCTTGATTCTGATTATGTCTTGATTAGATGCGAGTACTTTGAGGAATTGCCAGAAATGCTAGATGAGACAAACTCAAGGAGCTGTGCCCATTGAGAGAAATACAAAGAACTCAAAACTATTTAGTTGAAAAATGGAGAATTGGTCCTTGGCCAATATTGCTCCTTCAGTCGTCATTACTAAAAATACCTGTTTATTCATTCACTTGCTATTTGAAGTACATTATATCAAAAAAAAAGCTGCCATATTTATATACATAACTCCAACTGAACTTCAGCAATAATTCAAAGGTTGGTTTGGGATGTTATCATACATAAAAGCACAACACAGCAAACTTTTCATTTCATACTCTTTGATAAAATTAATATTGAAGGCAAGCCAAGAATCTGACAATAGTGAAGGTATACATCTAGCATACAGAGTTTGCAACAGCTTGCTGCAAGTAATGGAATGATTTATTCTGTAAACCTGAATTACAATAAGTTCATAAGCAGGAGCAGGACTACGCTAATCAGCCCCTTGAGTCTGCTATACCATTTGATAAGATAGCAGCTTATCCAATCTTGCCCTCAACACCTTGCCACTATTTGCCCATACCCCTCCAATCCCCTACAGTTTAAATGTCTATCAAATACACAGAATGCACAATATTTTAAGGAAATTAAGAATTTTCACAAATTTAGATATTTATAGGAAATACCCATAACAAAGCTTAAAATAATGCTGATAAAACAATACAGTTATGCTGGTGCTTAAGACACACTACTTCCTAGAATGCAATATTACAGCAATTCTGAGTTGAATTGCTTTGAAAGTTAAATGTAATTTTGTGCCTAACAGTTTAACTTACACAAGTTTAACACAACTTACAAGCACCGGATGGAGTTGCTAACACCAAGCTCCATCTGGATAACAAAGGTAATGACATACCGTGCAGGTTTTGTCCAGGTGCTCCAGTCTCCTCCCAATCCCAAAGATGTGTAGGTTGCTAAGTAAATTGGCTGCTATAAATTGTGCCTTGTGTGGGAGGTGAGTGGTAGAATCTGGAGGAGTTGATGAGAATGCAGGGAAAATAAAATGGGATTAGTGGTGGCCAGCGTGGGCTGAATGGTTTGTTTCTATGCTGTATGACTATAATTTTCAGATAGAGTTTGATTAGTCCCACTCAGAAAGGCTGCTTTGTAAGACTGAAGTCCATGGAATTAAAGTCAGCAGCAACATGAATAGGAAATTGGCTTAAAAGGCAAGCAGAGAAATGGTAGACTGTTCACTTAGACTAGAGAGCAATTGATAAAAGTGTCTGAGCAGCTAGTGCTGCTTTTTCAATACTTTTTTTTGATAACTTAGACCTGGGTATGCAGGGTAAACTTTCCAAATTTAACAGTACAATTTGTCAAAAAGAATGAGACACAAAGGCTAAAGAGAGAGAGCGGAGAGTGCCGGAAAATAACGAGCGAGTTTTTTTTTCTTTCTAGCGTTCGGGACAGCGGCGAGTGACTGCGCAGGCGCGTGACGTCACTCGGAAGCGCGCGGGCGATTTAAAAGTCGGAGGTTCGCCTTCAGTTTTCTTTCCAGCGACGGGAGAGCGGAGAGTGCCGGAAAATAACGAGCGAGTTTTTTTTTCCTCTTTCTAGCGTTCGGGACAGCGGCGAGTGACTGCGCAGGCGCGTGACGTCACTCGGAAGCGCGCGGGCGATTTAAAAAGCAGACGAGCATATCCAGCGGGCAGCTGAGTGAGAGGGAACAGAGTGGGTTAGGCTTTGGCTCAACGGGCTTCGGCGAGAGCGGGAAACAGGCGAGATTATAGAGAGGGGGTAAGTTATTAGTTTAGCTTAGTTGTTGAGCTCAGTGATATTCAGCAGTATGCATCTGGGATTAGTGTTGTGTTTGGAGTGTCAGATGTGGGGCCCGTGGGAGACAACCAGACTCCCTGATAACTACATCCGGGCAAAGTGCACCGAGATGCGGCTCCTCAAGGAACGGATTGAGAGTCTGGAGCAGCAGCTGGATGACCTTCGGTTGGTTAGGGAGAGCGAGCAGGAGATAGACAGGAGTTATAAAGAATATGTAGACAGCACCTCAGTGGCGGTCCCCCTCAAAAACCAATATCTCATTTTAGATTCGGTTGGAGAGGATGACTTCATAGAGGAAGACCTCAGCAGCCAGGACCTTGGCACCGTGTCTGGTACTGTGGTCCAGCAGAGGAAGCGAAATGCAGTGGTTATTGGGGATTCGATAGTAAGGGGTACGGATAGCAGATTCTGCGATACTGACAATGAGTCTCGGATGGTGTGTTGCCTCCCTGGTGCCAGGGTACGGGATATCACGGACCGTGTCGAGAATATTCTGAGAGGGGAGGGTGAGCAGCCAGAAGTCTTGGTACATGTAGGTACCAATGATGTAGGTAGAAAAAGAGAAGAGGTCCTGAAGGAGGAATACAAGGCATTAGGGAGAAGGTTGAGAAGTAGGACCTCAAGGGTAGTAATCTCAGGACTACTACCCATGCCACGTGTCAATGACAGGAAGAATAGAAAGCTCTGGCAGTTGAATGCTTGGCTGAGTGACTGGTGCAAGGGGCAGGGCTTCAGATTCTTGGATACCTGGGACCTTTTTTGGGGGAGGCAAGACCTATTTGCTAAGGATGGGTTGCACCTAAACTCCAAAGGGTCCAATATCCTGGCGGGAATGTTTAATTTAGTTGTAGGGGAGGGTTTAAACTGATCTGGCAGGGGGATGGTAACCAGGATGCTAGGTTACAAGATGCTAAGGAGAGGGAGGAAGTGTATAGAAACAAATCCAATGAGGATGGCAAGAAGGACAGGCAGGTGATAAGTCAGGATAATTTACTGAATAATAGAAGTACAACAAATCAGGATGTTAGGATACAGAATGTTAGGATCGGGGATGAGGATGTTAGGATACCGAATGTTAGGATAGGGGATGAGGTCTACAGGAACATGTCTAAGATAGTAGGTAGCGAAGATAGAAGGATGGACAGGTGGAAAGTCAGGATAATCTGCTGAACAATAGAAGTACAATAAAATCAATAGCAGATACCAGTCTAAACGTACTATATTTAAATGCACGTAGCATCAGGAATAAAGTAGATGACCTAGTGGCACAACTACAGGTTAATAAATATGACATCGTTGCAATCACTGAGTCGTGGCTTCATGATGGATGTGATTGGGAACTGAATGTCAAGGGGTACACAGTGTATAGGAAGGACAGGCGGGTAGGCAGAGGGAGAGGTGTGGCCATGATGGTTAGTAGTGATATAAAATCAATAGAAAGGACGGACATTGGGTCAGAGGAAGTGGAATCCTTATGGGTGGAGCTAAGAAATAGCAAGGGTAAAAGGACAATATTAGCGGTCATATATAGGCCCCCTAACAGCAGTCAGGAAGTGGACCATAAATTGCAGATTGAGATAGAAAAAACGTGCCAGAGTGACAATGTGAAGATAATTATGGGGGATTTTAACATGAAGGTGGACTGGGAAATCCAGCAAGGCGGTAGAACTCAGGAGAGTGAGTTTGTGGAATGTCTAAGGGATGTTTTTCTGGAGCAACTTATTGAGGAGCCCACCAGGGGATCGGCTGTTTTGGATTGGGTGCTGTGCAGTGAACCCGAGGTGATTAGGGAACTAAAGGTAAAGGAACCACTGGGAACGTGATCACAATATGATTGAGTTTAGTTTCAAGTTTGAGAAGGAGAAGCTGATAACTGGCGTATCGATATTTCAGTGGAATAAGGGAAATTACAAAGGTATGAGAGAAGAGTTGGCCCAAATTGATTGGAGGAGTAAGTTAACTGGAGGGACGGTGGAGGAGAAATGGAAGAAATTTCTACAGGAAATAAGGAAAATGCAGGATAGATATATTCCAAGAAAAAAAGGTTTTGAATGGAAAAAAGGCACAGATGTGGATAACAAGGGAGGTGAAGGATAAAATAAAAGCAAAAGGGACGGCGTACAAAGTAGCAAAAATTAGTGGGAAAACAGAAGATTGGAAAGTTTTTAAAAATCTGCAGAGAGAAACTAAGAAGGTCATTAGGAAAGCAAAGGTGAGTTATGAAAGGAAGCTGGCGGACAACATTCGGAATGATTCTAAGAGCTTTTTTAAATACATAAGGAATAGAGAGACACGGGTTAACATAGGACCAATTGATAACGGTGCAGGAGGTATTTTAATGGACGATAGTGAGATGGCAAGGGAATTGAATGAATATTTTGCATCGGTCTTCACCGTGGAGGACATAAGCAATGTGCTGGTTAGCCAGGAGTCTCACGAATTGGAACTGAGTTCAGTTGAGATTACTAGGGAGAAGGTGCTAGGAAAACTAAAGGGACTGATAAGTCTCCCGGACCGGATGAGGTGCATCCCCGGGTTCTGAAGGAGGTGGCTGTAGAGATAGCGGAGGCATTGGCGATTATTTTCCAGGAATCGATAGATTCTGGCATGGTTCCGGAGGACTGGAGGGTAGCGAATGTAGTTCCGTTGTATAAGAAAGGTGGGAGGCAGCACAAAGGAAATTACAGACCTATTAGTCTGACATCAGTGGTGGGAAAATTATTGGAATCTATCCTCAAGGAGGAGGTTACCGAATACCTAGAGGCACAAGGCAAGATTGGACCTAGTCAACATGGTTTTGTGAAGGGGAGGTCCTGTCTGACCAACCTATGGGAGTTTTTTGAAGAAATCACAGGTAGGGTGGATAAGGGAGAGGCGGTAGACGTTGTGTATTTAGACTTTCAAAAGGCCTTCGATAAGGTGCCTCACAAGAGACTGATTAATAAGATGAGAGGTCATGGAATTATGGGTAGGATAACAGAATGGGTGGAGCAGTGGCTGGTTGGCAGGAAGCAAAGGGTGGAAATAAAAGGATCTCGTTCTGGTTGGCTACCGGTTACTAGTGGTGTGCCGCAGGGGTCGGTGTTGGGGCCACTCCTTTTTACCTTGTACATCAATGATTTGGATGATGGAATAAATGGTTGTGTGGCTAAGTTTGCGGATGACACCAAGATAAGTGGAGGAGTAGGGAGCAGAGAGGAAATAGAAAGGATGCAGAGGGACCTAGACAGTTTAGGAGAATGGGCAAGGAAATGGCAGATGAGATTCAATGTTGAGAAATGTGCAGTTGTACACTTTGGAAGCAGAAATAAGCAGGTAGATTATTATCTAGAAGGAGAGAAGATTGAAAGTACGGTAGTATAAAGGGACTTGGGGGTACTCGTACAAGATACCTTAAAAGTTAACCACCAGGTTGGATCGGTGGTTAAGAAAGCGAATGCTATGTTGGCATTCATCTCGAGAGGTATTGTGTATAAAAGTAAGGAAGTGTTGATGAGGCTCTACGGGGTACTAGTGAGGTCTCATTTGGAATACTGTGCGCAGTTTTGGGCCCCACATCTTAGGAAGGATGTGCTGACGTTGGAGAGGGTTCAGAGGAGATTTACGAGAATGATTCCGGGAATGAAAGGGCTTACGTATGATGAGCGTTTGTCGGCTCTTGGACTGTACTCACTGG
Organism: Pristis pectinata; assembly: GCF_009764475.1. Classification (NCBI taxonomy): domain Eukaryota; kingdom Metazoa; phylum Chordata; class Chondrichthyes; order Rhinopristiformes; family Pristidae; genus Pristis; species Pristis pectinata. The sequence continues at coordinate 18,722,450 of NC_067409.1, read as the reverse complement.
AGTACAGAAGGATGAGAGGGGACCTCGTAGCGACATTTAAAATGTTGACAGGAAAGGATAGAGTAGATGTGGCTAGGCTGTTTCCCTTGGTGGGCGAGTCCAGGACCAGAGGGCACAGTCTTAGAATTAGAGGGTACAGTTTCAAGACAGAGATGAGGAGAAATTTCTTTAGCCAGAGGGTGGTGAAATTGTGGAACTCCTTGCCACGCACAGCAGTGGAGGCCAGATCAGTGGGGGTGTTCAAGGAGGAGATAGACAGATATCTAAATAGTCAGGGTATCAAGGGATATGGGGATAAGGCAGGAAAATGGGATTAGAATAGTTTTTTTCCCCACCCCATTTCTTTTTCCCTTTTCCTTGGAGCAGACTCGATGGGCCGAATGGCCTGCTTCTGCTCCCTTGTCTTGTGATCTTGTGAAAATTCTAAAGGGCATGTAGGAACAGAGAAACCTAGGTGTATGTGTATAAATCTTTACAAGTGGCAAGGGATGTGGAAAGTGCAGTAAGAATACAAGATCTTGGGATTCATACTGCAGGCACAATGCAACAAGTTACATCACATTGAACCTGTAGAAAACACCAGTCAGTCATTACTGGAGTACTGCAACTAATTCTGGTCACAATATTTTATGAAGAATGTGAAGGTTTTGGAGGATACAGAAAATATTTGCTGAAATCGTTGCAGGAATAAGAGATTCCAGCTTCATGTTCACAGTTAAGCTGAGGATATTCTCTGGAGGTCATATTGAAAAGAGACTATTTGAATAGGTAGATATATGCAAGCTATTCCCCATACGGCTCAATGACCAGGAGCAGAGATTTTTAAAAATCTTGCTAAAGAAACAGGAGATGCAAGTAAAAAATGTTACAAGTAGTAATTATCTAGAAGCTACTGTAAGAATGTTGGAAACAGAATTAAAGGGGAACTGGACACACACAAGACAAAATAAGGGCCATGGGGAAAACAGGAGTGCTTTAGTAGGAGAAGGCAAACATTTGGATCACACTTTGCCCTGAGTGTAGTAATTCGATGCTCCTATGGTTAAAATTCTTTTGTGTCGTGCACTATAAGAGCACATTATTAGGTCTAGAAAAAGAATGCTACAAGATTTGTCGACTTTTGTGATAGCACATATAAACTAACACTGTCAAAACACCAAGATGTAAATTAATAGTTCTGGCACAGGACAAAATGCATCAAATATACATGCTAACCAGGGGAAAATAAAAGGCTACATTAAAGGAATCTGCCAGTTGTGGAAATAAAGGATTGTTTCCAAACTTGTGCACCTTCTGCAGATTAGCCACACCTGAAGAGAGCATACAGCAAACACTGGACTGGAATATTGAGATGCTGGTTCCCTGATGACACTACTTAACAAATTATCCTTCTATTCAAAAATAGCATCAGATATTCTAATTAGCACATTACCTGATGCACCCAATTTATGCTCATTCGATCTCCAGTATTTTGACAAAGGAATGCTATAAACCATTTGTATAGAATATTTGAGTGCTCACAATGTGATGTGATTCTGCAATTTAGCAACTTGTTAACAAAAACCTCGTTTTAAAATGGTGTCTTTTCATCTCTGGCTTCTCAAATGTCTGAGACATCATTAGCCTGAATTCACAATTGTATCTCAAGACATCCTCTAGCAAGTCCAAGGTCATCCCAAAAACTGTGCATCCTATTCCTTCTTCAATCCTCATTTGCTGATTGCCCAAGTTGAACTACTACAGGTTAATCTCAAAATGAGATTTGAACTCTACATTAGATCCATTACTAATAATGTCTGCACTCTGAAACACTTACTTCTGAGTAGAGCTATTCTTCTTAAATTGCATGACTGCATGTTTATATAGTATGTAATCCCGTTCTCTTTGAATGCTTTCTAGCTTGTTGGCAAGCAGAAATGAAACCAAGATGCTGAATCAGCATTTTATATTTTGAAATTTAAAAAACTGAAAGAATAAAGCAACTTAGCAATTTCTTGCCTACTTATCCTATTGCTGGATCAAAACTCTGGCATTTGTGGGCTTGCCTTAAACAACTTAAGGACTTTTATTTTCCAAAAATACTTAATGGTTAAAAAATGAGTAACTGGTGAAATTTATTATAACATGTTAAATGTCAGCCATCATTAATTGTAGCTCCTTATGCTGACTCCACTTATGTATTATTGTAATATTTGAAAAACTAGAAATGCACACTTTTAACCCTCTCTGGTAATCCACTTTACCTTGAAAAGCCTTTATATTTCCTTCTTTTACTGCCATTTATTTTTGCTAGTTTGTATAAATAGGTTCAGATTGATTTTTTTCAGCAAAATGAGATAAGGGAAAGGAAATTGCAACATGTACCATGATTAGATTAGCACAGAAGGCCTTCTCTGCAAGTTGTTTCTGTGGTGATCTTGTCTGGAATAGAATATCAAATGAGAAGGGTCAATATAGATAGTGAGGGGAAAATGAAGCTGTACTTGAACAGAATTTTGAAGGTGGCAATATAGATTGTTATAGCTGTTTAAAACATACAGGGTCCTTGACTTTAAAGTTTATTTTTTTTATATATATATAAAAAACCACTAAGAAAAATATTAAGACCTTCATGAGTGTGTAGAAGATTTGCTCTTCATACGAGGTACATAGCAGCATCCGCCTTAAGAGTCGGAAAATTGCAGATTCTAATTCCAATCCACTTAATACACCAATACTATATAGAGGGGATGCTACGCACTGGAGATGTTGTCGTTCAAAGAGACTTAAACCAAGCTCATTAGATGGATGTAAAAAAAATGGCATTATTTTGGGGAGAAAAAGTTACTCCCTGGTTGATATTTATAATCCCACCCCCAAAAACCTGAAGTATTATCTAAGTCATCATCACATTGCTGTTTATGTAGGTTTGCAACTACACAATGGGGACTATATATCAAAACTATTCCACTGACTGAAGAGCATTTGTGGTACATGCAGGGATGCTGAAAGCACCACACAAACAACTTGCTTTCACACACCCCACCTGGCCCCTCCCTCTGAATATCCACCTTCTTTATTCTAGTATTTCAAGATTTTGTTGCGATGTAACTTAAATGGATCCAGCAAAAATATGGTCCTTGCCACATGTTTGGCACTGTGAAAGATATGTCTTGAATGAAGTGTCAAAGAGGTTCTCCTGTAGTTCAGCAAATGGGAGTGTCTTCGCTTGCAATCTGTCTGGAAAATTCTGGTGCTTTTAATTGAAAAATATTAAGTTTTTGAAGCTAGAAATGTAAATATTATCCAAGGTATGTCATCCAAATATCATGTTATTCGATAATAGATTTGAACTCCTGGTCAGAGCAGGAAGAATTTTCATGAGAGGTCAGAGAGAGACCAACCATAATTTTGTAGTAATAGATCATAGATGTGCTGCCTTGTTCTTGATGTTGATAGCAGCAAGTTGAAATAGCTCCCTTTCCATTATTTTGTGAAGTTTCAAGTTCATTATCATTCTTTTACCCAAAACAAAAGAGCTAACAGTGGAGTTTTGTAGGTGTAAAATAATTTTTTCAAAAGTAACCTATAGGGTGTAACTATCTAAGAACAGAGAACTAACCAACACTTGATATGTTATTAGGCCTGGCAAAATATTTTCCAAATAGTTTTAAGCCTATTGGATTAAGAATTCACTGCATTCAAACAGGTGCTTTTATTTTGTTTATAAATAGAAATATTTTACTCTTTGGTATTTAAGAACGAAATTGCAGGCCAAAAATTTCTAACATCTCGGATTCTTATCTGTATGTTCCTTGACTTCAGACATGATTTGAAAGGTCAGAAAAATAACTAATGCACAGAGAATAGAGGAATATTCAACTGCCTAACTAGGTGAGAACTACCCATCTATCCTAGCCCAGTTTACTATAGCCTGCTACAACGCAGACCTCTCAACACTCCAGCATTTGGACGCATGTCCCTACTCTCTGGAAAGCAATCTAAACTCATTTATGTTCAAATGCACATTGAACTGGTAGAAGATCCCAAGCTTATAAAATGTAAGGCACCATTCCAAGATGAGGAGCAAAGTTAAGATTGATGGGGATAGGAAAGGAGTCCCAGAGAACAGGTACACCTGGTCCTAAGGGTGGAAAGTTAAGAGGCAAAAATTTGGAACATATTGGTAATGAAGATCAGTGAAGTGACTGCAGCAACAAGTTGAGAAAGTTCATAAAAAGGGTGATTGGGAGAATAAAAGATTGGGAGAATGGGGAAAGACGTGGCAGATAGAATACAGCATAGGGAAGTGTACAGTTATGCACTTTGGTAGAAGGAATCAAGGCGTAGACTATTATCTAAACAGGAAGTCAATTCAGAAATCAAAGCTGCAAAGGAACTTGGGTGTCCAAGTGCAGGATTCTCTAAAGTTTAACTTGCAAGTTGAGTCAGTAGTAAGGAAGGCAAATCCAATGTTAGCATTTATCTTGAGAGGGCTAGAATATAAGAGGGTGTAATGCTGAGGCTTTACAAGGCATCAGTCAGACCACATTTGGAGTACTGCGAGCAGTTTTGGGCCCCATATCTCAGGGAGAATGTGCTAGCATTGGAGAGGGTCCAGAAAAGGTTTACAAGAATGATCCCAGGGATGAAAGGGTTAATGTATGAGAAGCATTTGATGGCTGTGGGCCTGTACTCACTGGAGTTTAGAAGGATGTCAGGGGATCTCATGGAAACCTGCCAAATATTGAAAGGCCTGTATAGAGTGGACGTGGAGATGTTTCCAGTAGTGGGAGATTCTAGGACCAGAGGGCACAGCCTCAGAATAAAAGGATGTCCTTTAAGAACAGAGATGAGGAGGAATTTCTTTAGCCAGAAGAGGTGAATCTGTGGTATTCATTGCTACAGGTGGCCACAGAGGCCAAGTCATTCAGTATATTTAAAGTGGAGGCTGATAGGTTCTTGATTAGTGAGGGTGTCAAAGGTTACGGGAAGAAGGCAGGAGAGTGGGGTTGAAAGGGACAAATAAATCAGCCATGATCAAATGGCAGAGCAGACTCAATGGGCTGAATGACCTAATTCTGCCTCCATGTCTTATGGATTTGTAAAAGAGCAGAAGCATTTCAATTCAATATCTAAAAATGGGTTGGCATAGACAGGTGTCATTAGTTCACAGAATTTAGTAGATGGAATGAAGCAAGCTAGAGGTAGTGGAGAGAGCATTACAAATTTCAGTCTTGGGGCCCTGCTTTTCATAGTTCAAACTTTCCAGTAACTATTTTAAAACAAAGGTTTTAATTAAAGACATACTTTGTTATCCTGTCCAAATTTGCAATTTGTTTCTGATTTCGGATGACTTCAATAGCATTCCAGAGTCGCTGGACCACTTGCGAGTCTGACAGCCTCCGTTTTGTTAGACGAGCCATGGTCTTATCTAGTCAGTGAGCTGCATCGAAAGAATAAAAACAACAGGGTTAGTCAAGAGTAGTGGCACTGAGCTAAAACCCTGCTCATTTATTCAGTTGCAGAAGGCTAAAATTCAGATTATGATTGTGATTGGCTTTTCTTTTTAATGCTAAAAACGAAATAAAAATTTTGGATGCAAATTTGATGCCAACAATTGAACAACCTTAGGAAAAAAATGTGGACACCAGGGGCAAGTAATCTTCTAAAAGGAAAAACAATCTGAAGCTTGGGCATGCAGATGCTGCCCCATGACATTAAAGTCCTGTACACAGCCTTTGCAAAAGCTGGGAAATTTAAATTCCTGCACATACCTCTGCTGGAAACCTATGATTTATGATTACAACTTACCTGAATCAAAAAAATACATTGTTCACAACATAGCTTATTGGGCTACCTTCAGAATAACTAGTTGCTATGGGAACAACACCTCCATCACTCAAGTTTCCTCTTACACTGTTCAACACAAGCTATCCCTGGGTGATGAACACTACATACGAAGGAGCTAAATGTTGTTCAAAAGTCTGACATACATAGAAACTTTTGTTCCTACAAACAGGAAAATTAGTTTCCTCTCTTTCTACTTTTAGTAATTGTTTTTTTTTAGAAAAGTATTGTGCATTTGATGCAATTCATTTCAACACTGTAGAGATATGGTAACCATATCAGGTGATTTTAGTATACTTTCAGACTTATGGACAAAAAGAAATCGACTCGTGGACATCTGTAAAAACGGAAGTCACTCATTACCCAGGGACAGCCTGTACTATTCTGCATCTGCCCTTCAGGAAAGCTCAGCTTAACAAGTAACAGTGTCTAAAATGTAACAAAATGTCTCACACCTCTTCAGTGTTGCAACATTCATCAATTAAGAAGTTAGGGCACATGTCCAAAACCTACCTCATTGATTAAGTTTTAAGGTGTACAATAAAGGAGAATAGTAGTGGTAAATTAGTTTAAGAAAGGGAATTCTGAAGCTTAGACAATGGAAGTCATAGCACTGCCAACCAGTGATGGAGGAATTAAAATTGGGGTTATTCAAAAGGATAAAATTGGAGTGTATTTGCTCCAAGACTGACAGAGACCTAGAGGTACACTTACACAGTTCCTTGAAAGTGGCCATACAGTGAAAGTGGTGTTAAGGGCACTTTCCTTTATCAGTCTGTATACTAAGTACATGAGTAAGTACATGGAATGAGCTGCCAGAGGAAGTAGTAGAGGTGTGTACAATTACAACATTTAAAAGACATTTAGACTTGTACAAGAAATTTCACCACACCCTGGTGTATATGACAGTAATCTAATCATAGAAAAGGTTAAGAGGGAAATGGAACTAGCTCACTTAGGCAACTTGGTCAGTTTGGGCTGCAGGGCCTGTTTCTGTGCTATATAACTGACTCCAAGGGGCATTGTAGGGTTGGAGGAAATAGAGATCAGAAGGGGCAGAGACATAAACAGTGAAATAGTCTTCAGGATTGCAGGCATGGCCTCACTAAATCCTTACATAGTTTCAAAATATCCCTACTATTCAACTCTTTCACTGCAATAAGCACTTGCCTTCCCAAATGTTAGGTTTAAGATGAGGTACGAATTTTAAAGGGGATCTGAGATGCAAGTTTTTATTAAAAAAGAGTGGTTGATATCTGGAATGCGATAACAGGCATTTAGACATACACTTAAACAGGCAAGGCATAGAAGGATACAAGTCCTAATGTATGCCAATCCCATTTTCTGACAGGGGCAAAAAGGTCAGTATGGACATCATGAGTCAAAGGACCTGTTTCTGTGTTGTACAAATCTATGACTCTATGTTAACTTACATTTTTCTTCATCTCAATTCCTTCTAAAAATCAATTCACTTACTTTACATTAAAAAATTGTTTTTCATTCTTCCTGCCAATGTGGATTATTGCACATGTCCACATCATTCACCAGAATTACTTTTAAAAAATAGTCTAAATAACTACACTCTTCACAGCTCATTTCCCCTCTTCACAGCTCATTTCCCCTTAGTTTATATTGTCACCAACCATTTTTCAAGCTTTCAGATACAAGGTCAACCACCTGAAACACTAATGGTTCTTCTCTCCACAGATGCTGCTTGTGCATCTCCAGCATTTTATTTTTGTTTTCCAACATTTGCAGCATTTTACACTTGGCTTAAGATTGGTTGCCTTTTCATTATAATAGGTTGTAACCAGCTGAAGCCTTAACACTGATCCATACAGCACTCCATTAGCTATTGACTGCCAATCTGAAAAAGGCCATTGTTTTCTGTCCATTAACCAAATGCTCACTAATACATTACTCAACTGCAACAGTCCAAATCTTGTTCCACATACACTGGTGACACTGTATCAAATGCTTTCTGAAAATCCAATACACTTAATCTTCCTCCTTATCTACCCTGCTAATTACACCTTCAAAAACTAATCTGTCAATGATTTTCCTCTCAAAGTAGTGTTGATTCTGCCTAATGCAATTTTTTTTAAGTGCCCCAGTTCCACCTCTCCAATAATCGATTCAACTAGATAATATTTTTAATACAAGTCAGGCAAGGGAATAGAACTTTTCTAAATCAGTGCAAAAGAAATGGATTAGGCCTTTCCTTAATCATTTTCTAATATCAGAAGGTAAATAGGCAAATTACAAATCAATAAGCCACTCAAAAAGAACACATTACACCTGAGCTAAGAAAAATTGGACCAACTAATAGGGAGCACATCAAAAAAAGTATACACCATGAACCTGTATGCCCAGTATGTTATACACTAAACAGTGGCTAGTGTCAATTCACTTCAAAGTAATTCAAAAGCAAAAAAACACTGCTAGAAATCCAAAACAAAAAGAAAATGCTGGAGCTAGCTGGTCAGGCAGGATCTGTGTAGAGAGCAAAAGATTTAATGCTTCAGATCAATGACCTATCTAAATGAAGTACAAATCTTAATAGATCAGCATCATTTAAAAAGACAAAGTAAAACTTCCTTGGCTCCACTAAAAATGGGCAAGTTGCTTCAATTCTTCCAGGTTTTTTTGTTTCAAAGTGCTGTTACGGACTCAGTGAATGTCCCTTTAAGATAGAGAGTGTGTGTGTGTATTTGAGTGTGTGGCATGCTTACGTCAATAGAAGATAAAGGACGTAATGACGTTGTAGAAGTCAGAAGAAGAGAGAGAAGGGAGAGAGACACCAGCCTGCTAGTTTTCTCTATCGATGGATGAGAAACAATAACTGTGTCTGCCACTGAAATCCATGTATGAAAGTTGGAAGTAATCTGGTGGAGTTCACTTTGTTGCTGACCTGTAGAAGGAAACAGGTATTTGTGTGTGGACGACCACGATTCGGATGCTTTTCGGGGTGAGGAAGTCACTACCGAGTAAACACTGGAGTGTCGTTTGGGTTCCATCGTGGAACATTTGGATTTCGTATGTACTCTCTCTCTGTTTTTCTACATCTACATCTTATCTTCTGACAACGGTGGTTGTTGAAGAAGCCCTTGCTCATGTTTCACCTTATGGCTTGCGGAACTGAACTTTAAGAACCATTCCGGAACTGGGAGTTTTGGACTTTGTCACACACACGCGAAGAGTTTAGTTTTGGGGTTAACGTTCAAAGTTTAACATTTTTGAATTCTAACATACTAACATTTTTACTTTTATTTTACGTATTATCATAAGTAGTGATTAATAAAATAGTTTTTAAACACTGAATCAGGCTCAGTGTGTTTCTCTTGTTGCTGGTTCGTGACAAAACTGGGGGCTCGTCCGGGATCTTGCACTGTCACAGCTGGTTCGTGACAGTGCAAAATGCTGATTTAGTTTCTTGGGTTCATTTCTACTCATCAAAAAGCATCAGGGGGAGGGGGGAGGAATTGTCCATGTTTCGGGTTGACACCCTGCATCTGTACAAAGAGAAGTTGGGGGGGGGGGGGGGTGGAGGAGGGAAAGCAAGCTCAATACTCCCTTTCAAATGCAATTTAAGTGCATCTCCCAGCAGTGCAAGACTGGCAGTCATAAACAGCCTTACTAGGTTTGTAACTCCCAGAGCTGGCAAAAGCTGGGCCCTAGTGGCTAGGTGGCCTCTTAATACAGGTTGTGCAAGCTGAAAGCAGGTAAACTAATGAAAAGACATTTCTGTATTTCCCCCAATGTGTATCCCTCAAACCAACAGCAATAACGATCCGATAGCTAGCAAGTTGAGTTTCAGTTCTGCCACACATCTAACCCGAAGAATATTATTCCATTTGTGGGTCCTCAGGGTACATTCGACGCCAACCAGCATACAACAGTGACTACACGTCAAGCATAGTTCATCTGTTGTGAAAGGCATTACATAGGATCTGGCCTGCCAGTCAAACTCACTACTCAGTCCTCACCAGTTCATGTTTATCCAAGTAGGATCGTGATCCAAGTGAGCAGCTTCCTGCAAGGAAGGCACAGCGAGGCCACAGCGGCAAGTGGTGCACTGTCCCAGAACACAAACTCTTTTTCCTCCAATTCATTTATTTTTCAGAATTAAAGTCAAGATCAACACATTTTGCCAATCCCCAAATGCTATTGAGAAGTTTGTGAGAAGATGCAGTCCTTTTGATAGAACTCCAATGTTGCTTTTGAATAAGGAGGTCCAGGATTTAAGACTAGGGGGGTGGTATGCCCTGCTACCTTTGTCTTACTTGGCAATAAATGTTGGAAGTGCTGCCCAAGCAGCCCAGGTGATTAATCATAGTTTGTGTGTATGGCATACACAGTGCAATGGTGGTGGAGGGAATGAATCTTTAACATAGTGTGTAGTGTTGCTTCAAGTTTTGTTGGCACAGCATTCATCCAATAAAGGAAAAAACTGTCTAGTGGTGTACCAGAGGGATTGGTTCTGGGACCTTTGCTGCTTGTGAGCAGCAGGCAAGCAAGGAATTTCATTGCACCCTGGTGTACATGACAATAAATTAGTCTGATCTGATATACATTAGGGACTTGTATGTGGATTTAGGAAGAACGAGTCGCAAAGTTGTGGACAACACAAAAACTGGTGCTGTTGTAGATAGTGAGAAAGATTGCCCAAGGCTACAGCAGGATATAGATCAGATGGAAAGTTGGGCAGAGCATTGGCAGATAGATTTTAATCCTGACAAGTATGAGGTATTGCATTTTGGGAAGTCAAATAGGGGTAGGGCATACATAGTAAACGATAGGGTACTAAGGATGTTGATTAACAGAGACCTGGGGGGTCAAAGTCTATAGATCACTGAAAGTGACAACTCAGGTGAATAGGGTGGTGAAGGCAGCATAGAATGTAAGAGTTGTTATGTTATGTTGCAACTTTACAAAACAGTGGTTAGGCTGTGCTTGGAGTACTGTGTCCAGTTCTGGTCACCACACTGAGAACAATTGGTTGCACTGGGTGAGAGTGCAGAGAAGATTCACCAGGATGTTGCCTGGATTGAAGGATTTTAGTTACAGGGAGAGATTGGATAGCCTGGGCTCATTTCCCCTAGAGCAGAGGCTGCCAAGGGGCAACCTAATAGAAGTGCAAGATCATGAGAAACATTTTCAGGGTAATTAAGAAATCTTTTCCCCATGGTAGGAGTATCAAAATCAAGAGGGCACAGTTTTAAAGTGAGAGGTAAGAGACTTAAATAGGAACTTACCTTGAAGTTTTAATTTTAAATATACAGAGTGGTTGATATCTGAAATGCATTGAGAGGTGGTGCTGGAATCAGATACACTTGCTTTGTACAAGAGGGATTTAGACATTCACTTCATTAGGCAAGGCATTGAAAATTACAGCCCTAATGCGGACAAAATGGATTACTGCAGATGAGCAAAAGGCTTGACATGAATGTGGATTGAAGGGCCTGTTTCTGTGTTATACATCTCACTCCATGTGAGCCTTTATTGCAAAAGGATTTGAGTACAAAAGAACATCGGAGCCCAGGTGAAACAGCAGATTCAATCATGTTCAAAAGGAAGTTGGATGAGTAGCTGAAAGAAAGTTTCCAGAACTATTGAGCCAGATAAGTTGCTCTTATATACACACTCAATAGGCAGGTGGTCATCCTTTGTGCTGTAATTATTCTTCAATTCACTTAAAAGTAACAAAGATGTGATGCTAAACCACCAAAAAAACCCCATCAAAATAATAAACCAAAGCTTGGTTGACAGGCAAGTACTGTAACAGCAAGGATGAACAGAGGAACTTGCAAGCATGAACTAATTAAAAAAATAGAAGTGCAGGCAGACAAGAGCCAGTGTTGGCCAGCAAACACCAGGGTGGTGAGGATTGCAAACTTGATTGTGAAATCATAGACGAGCTAGGGCAATAATGGTGTAATCAAGTTTAGAGTATGAATGAGGGTTCCAATAGATGTGCTGAAGGAATTGAGATGTTTGAAGTGAAAGGTATGAAGGAAATATGTTTCCAAATCTGAATTTTCACAATTCAAAATATTAAAAGACAAAGAATAAACACCAAAGCATTGTCCAATTTGGATATAAATAAAGGAGATAAATTGAATAAAGCCCACTTCAGCACTTATACAAAAAGTGATGCCTTAGATAGCTTGTCTGCTTCTATTTTGTAATTACAAAAGACCAGCTAGCAGGATTGAGAGTCACATTCATGAGCCTTAAAGTCTGACCACATAGCATCACCAGCTACTCAAAGTTATGGCTGCAGCACACACTATTGGCCAAACCCACAGTTACACCGCCAAACACCTGGAGTTCAACAATCCCTCCCATTACATACTGGTTTATTTGGTCTGCAGGAGAGCACCTGATTGGTAATTAGTTCACTGATGATGTCCACATTACTGAGATGCATTGCTGGTGTTAATAGAACAGAGTAGTACAGCAAAGGAACAAGCCCTTCAGCCCACAATGTCTGTTCTGACCATGATGCCAACCTAAACCAATTCCACCTGCTGGCACCTGGTCCATATCCCTCCATTCCTGCTTGTTCATTTGCCTGTCTAAATGCCTCCTAAACATCAGTATCATATCCATCTACATCAATTCCCCTGGCAGCGCATCCTCTGGCATCTACCTCCCTGTAAAAACAAAACTTGCTTCTAAACTTGCACCCCCTTGCCTTAAAGCTATGTCCTCTGGTGGATGACATTTCCACATTGGGAAAAAAAAAGACTCCAACTATCTATGCCTCTCAATTTTATATACTTCTATTAAGTCAGCCTATGACACTCCAGAGAAAACAACCCAAGTCTGTCCAACCTCTCCTTATAGCCAATGCTGGTAACATTCTTGTGAACCTCTCTGGTATCCTCTCCAAAGCCTCCAGATCCTCCCTGTAAAGCAGTGACCAGAACTGCATATGATACTCCAAATGCAGCCCAAGTTTTATATAGCTGCAACTCGACTTCAACTTTTATACTCAGCACCCCAACCAATGAAGGCAAGTATGTAATACACCACCTTGACCACCCTTATCCACTTATGTTGCCACTTTCAGGGAGTGGTGGACACACCAAGATCCCTCTGTACATCAATGCTTCTGAGGGCCCTTATTTACTGTATGCTTTCCTCTTGCATTTGATCTCCCAAAATGCAACACCTCAAACTTACGTGGATTAAACTCCATATGTCCATATTTCCAGCTGGTCTATATCCTACCAAATCTTTTGATAACCTTTGCCACTATCCACAACCTCTTGTCTGCAAACTTACTAATCAAAGATTATCCGGGGGTGGGGGGGGGGGGGGGGGGGGGCGGGGTTTACTCTTTGGCTACAGACGATTCATTTTGGAAGGAACAATAGGGCCAGAATGTACACAATGAATAACAGGACCTGAGGAAGTAGTGAGGAACAGAGACCTTGATGTGCAGTCCAAGGATCCCTTAAGGTGGTAGCACAGGTAGATTAATGTGATTAAGGCAGTGTATGGTATACTTCCCTCCATTAGCCAGGGAAAAGAATACAAGAGCAAGAAGGTTATGACATAACTATGCAAATCATTAGTTTGGCCATAGCTTGAATACTCTTAGCATTTTTTATTGCTACATCATAAAATCATGGTACAGCACAGAAAAGGGCCTGTTTATCCCACTTGCCCAGGCTGATCATGATGCCCATCTACACCAATTCCATCTGCCTGCATCAGGTCTGTATCCAAGCTTTTCCTATCCAAATGCCTTTTAAACAAGGCAACTGTATCTGCCAATTGTATAACTACCACAACCTGCATGAAAAACTTGCCCTTCAAATCTCCTTTAGGTTCTCCAACACCCCAACCCACCCCACCTCAAATCTGGGCCATCTAGTGTCATAGGCCAAAGAGTTGCTGCTCAAATACTGCACATAAGCTTAAAACCAAAGAGAAACTTAAAGCAGAACCTATAAAACAAGGACCAATGATTTTACACTATTACAATGGCATGTTTTGAGGGAGGAAGGAGGCATCAGCAAAGTCCCCATTTGGGAAAGCAAAGTTTTTACTAATTTGCAACCAAAAACAATAAGGTCCAGGCAGAAGTAAAATTCATACAACAGCCACTTCAAGTGTTTGTAAGAGTTTGTACAAAACTATGCCTTTGAAAGGAAAAAGGCCTCAAAAGCAACTCTAGATGCTCTATGCATTAAAAGGGGAATGAAAAAGCAGTTTTCAAATAGAGGTGATGGGAATAGTGTAGCAAAAGTCTTATGGATATCTGAATATATTTTTTGTTAATCTTTTACAGATTTCAGATTAGTTTATTGTTTATATACAACAGGGTGCAATGAAATTCCTTGATCATACGAAGCCCAGAGTAAACAGCATACATGGTAATAATATACATTAAATAAAGTGATGAATGCAAATCAAAAGTGCAAAGATTGTAGTGCAATCTGAAATAGTGCAAAAAGAAATGATAAAGTGACGGTAAAGAGAAGTAGAATAGAGTGCAAGAACTTGGCAGCAACACCAGGAAAGGGATGTGAAAGAGGTGATTGGTTCAGAAGTCTGATAGCAGTGGGGAAGAAGGCATTCTCAAGTCTGGACATCTAGCCTTTCCAGCTCCTATATATTCTCCCAGAAGGCAGAAGAGAGAAAAAAGGGAATAGCCAGGGTGGCAGGCATCCTTGATGATACTATTAGCCTTCCTGAAGCTAAACAACATGAAGATGTACTGGATGGAAGGAAGTGACAAGCTTGCGATAGATTGGGCAATTTATATCACCCTGCAGGTTCTGTCAGTCCAGAGCAGAACAACTGCCATACCAGGCTGAGGTGCAACCAGTCAGGATACTTCCTACAGCGTATCTGTACAAGTCTGAGAGAATCCTTGTGGACAAGCCGAATCTTCTCAGACACCTAAGAAAGTACACATGCTGATGAGCTTTCTTGATCATTGTATCAAGGTGGAGGAACCAGGTGAGGTTTCTGGTGATATGGATGCCTAGAAACTTGAAGCTGTCGACCATCTCTAGAGCAGCTCCATTGAGAAGGACTGGGTTTTGTTCCCTCCCCTCCCTTAGGTCAACAACCAGACGTTAACGTCAGCAAGGTGAAAGAGCCATCTTCAAAACATTGAAACTCCTTCGTTTTCAGCTGTTTCCCTTGCATAATAAAAAGATTTATTATGCGCAATTCCAGTTGTCACATTACAGGAAGGATGTGGAGGCTTTGGAGAGAGGTCTAAGAGAGATTCGTCAGAATGTTGCCTAGATCAGAGTGTTAGCCACAAGGAGAGGCTGGACAAACTCGGATTGTTTTCATCAGAGCATTGGAGGCTGAGGGGCAGTCTGATAGTTAGATTAAAAGTACGAGAGGCTTGGGATAGTGAGAATCTTTTTCCTAGGATGGAAATGTCAAATACTAGAGGGCATAGGTTTAAGGTGGGGGGGGGGGGGGGGGGCAGGGGTGGAGGGAGGGAGAAAGAGGGGAGGGAGTGTGTGAGGCAAGCAAGTTATCTTTAAAAACAGTGGTAGGTGCCTGGAACACTGCCAGGGGAGATGGTAGCAGCTATGACTAACATCTAAGACACATTTAGACAAACAGATGAACAGGCAGGGAATAGAGGGACTCTGACATGTGCAGGCAGAAGGGATTAGTTTAATTTGGGATCATGGTCAGTGCAGTCATGATGGGCCAAAGGGCCTGTTCTGTTCTTTATTCTAAAAAGAAAAGTTGACAATAATTCATGATTCTTTTACTTGCATACCACCTTTGAAGTTCAGTAAGCTCAAGGCAACTTTTCTTCTTAGAGCCCTGAAAGCATGGCAAAGATCTACAAGACTGGTCCTGATCATGAGGTTTGATTGTGAAGAAAGGATTTCAAAAATTTGGTTCTTTAACCTTGAAAGGCAAACTACCAAGGAAGCACATTATACCTTTAAATGACATGCTGAACTCAATGGAAATATCTAAATTGGATAATGCCAAGACAGAATGTCAAAAAAATCTGATGAATACAAACAGTCCAGAAAGAAAGACAGAAGGCTGAAGGGAATAATAAAAGTCTTCAAGGAGAAAACTAGCAGATATGCCATTGAAGTTAGAACACTGTATAATTACTAAAACAGATTGGGAAATTTTTGATCCCACAAAACATTTGCAACGCATTCACTAATGCCATGGACAAAGTCAGGACAAATAGGGGAGTGAAGTCAAACAGTTGTATTTCCTTTTATGAAATCACTTGAAACTTATGGTAACACCTTGTGGATGTCATATTGCGCTTCAGTTTAGGATTCGAGTGTTAGTATCATATTTCTGTTTCCATTACAAGATATTAAGGGTTATACTTCCCATCTATACTGGGTTGTGCTCCACCCTGAACAGTTGTGTTTCAGATATCACTATGCTAATACAACAGCTTCCTGAAAGGCATTAACTTGAAGGAAAAAACAAAAAAGGTGGCAAGAGATGCTTGTAGTCCCAAACATTGGGACAAATCCAAAGTCTAGCGAGAGGACGAAAAAAGTAAATAAACTGAGGGAAAACTAGTGGGAAATAAAAATTGACAATAAGAGCTTAAGTACAGAAAATGAGAGAGATCAAAGTGAACAAAGAGCCATTACAGAATGCTGGGGAAATTGAATGGCAGTGGCAGTCTTTACAGAAGATACTATAAACATCTGGTTAATATTAAATAAAGATCCAGGATAGCAAATTAAATCCCACCAGCACCTGTAGAGAATTAGTATTATGCAATCTAATGAGGCTAAAGGCCGATAGGTTCCCAGCTTTGCATCCTAAATAGCTAGTCCTCCAAAAATCCTTGGGCTCTGGGAAGGTACCAAGGACTGGTAAAATGCCAGTGGATATTTGTATTCAAAGAGGTTGGGAGGCAAAAAGCAGGTAACAATTAGACCAACATCTATTATTGGAAAAATGCTAGAATCAATTGAGGTAACGGCAGAACATTTGGAAAGTCATCATCTGAATAAGTATAGCTTCAAGGGGAAGATATGCCTGATGATATTGTGCCAACCTCTATAAACCTACTCCACTATCAATCTAACCCTTCTCTCCTACTCAGCCCATAACCCTCCATTTTTCTTACATCTGCGTCTTTTAAATGTTCCCATTGTATCAGCCTCTACCATCACCCCGGCAGTGCGTTCCAGGCACCCACCATTCTAAAAACAAAACCTACCTCTGACATCTACTCTAAACTTTCCTCCCCTCACCTTAAACAGATGTCGTCTGCTATTGGTCATTGCTGCCCTGGGGAAAAAGGTGATGGCTGTCCACTATCTATGCCTCTCATAACCTTATACACCTCTATCAAGTCGCCTGTCATCCTCCATCGCTCCAAAAAGCTCTAGCTCGAACAACCTTTCCTCAGAAGATATGTTCTCTAATCCAGGCAGCATTCTGGTAAATCTCCATTGTACCCTCTAAAGCTTCCACATCCTTCCTATAATGAGGTGACCAGAACTGAACACAATACTCCAAGTGTGGTCGAACCATGGTTTTATAGAGCTCCAACATTACCTCACGGCTCTTGAATTCAATTGCCCTGACTAATGAAGGCCAGCACACCATACACCTTCTTAACAACCCTTTCGACCTGCACAGCAAACTTGAGGGATCTATGGACGTGGACCCCAATGATCCCAGTCTATGGATCAACCAAAAAGCTACACCTTTATCGGTATAAAAGTCAGGAAGTCATGTTGCAGCTGCACAAAACTTTGGTTAGGCCACACGTGGAGGTGTGTGTAGTTCTGGTCACCTCATTTCAGAAAAGATTTGCAAGCTTTGGTGAAGGTGCAGTGAGTACTCTGTACCTTGTACTCTACTTTCAAGTTCAATCTTCCAAAGTGTATCACTTTACACTTTTCCAAATTGAACTCCATCTGCCACTTCTCTGACCAACTCTGTATCCTGTTGTAACCTACAATAATCTTCTGCACTATCCACACCTTCAATATGTGTGTCATCTACAAACTTTCTAACCGACCCCTCCACTTTCTCATCCAAATCATTTATAGATATATATATATTGAACAAAAATCATAAAGAGCAGGGGTCCCAGAACATATCCCTGCAGAACACCACTGGTCATCGACCTCTAGGCACAATACGCTCCATCTGCTACCACCCTCTGCCTTCTGTGGGCAAGTTAATTCCAAATCCATGCAGCCAAATTTCCATGGATCCCATACCACATGACTTTCTAGATAAGCCTACCATGGGGAACCTTGTCAAATGCCTTACTAAAATCCATATACACATTTACCACTCTGCCTCCATCAATTTGTTTTGTCACCTCCTTGAAAAACTATTAGGCTCGTATGGCACGACCTGCCCCTCACAAAGCCATGCTGACTATCCCTAATTAGACCATGTTTCTCATAAATCCTGTCCCTAAGAATCCTCTCCGATAGTTTGCCCACCACTGACACAAGACTCACTGGTCTTTAATTCCCAGGATTATCCCTATTACCTTTCTTGAACAACATTTGCCATCCTCTAATACCGCTTCTGTGGCCAGGGAGGATGCAAAGATCATCGTCAATGCTCCAGCAATGTCTTCCCTTGCTTCCCAATAGTAACCTGGGGTATATCCTGTCTGGCCCCAGGGACTTATCATAATGTTTTTCAGAAGCTCCAGCACTACCTTTTTCTTAACCTTGACATGCTCAGCACATTAGCCTGTTCTACACTGACCTCACATTCATCGAAGTCCCTCTCTCTGGTGAGCACTGAAGTATTCATTAAGGACCTCCTCTACCTCCAGGCATGTTTCCCCCTTTATACCCAAGCGGTCCTACCCTCACTCTAGTCATCCTCCTATTCTTCACGCATGTGAAGAACGCCTTCAGGTTTTCCTTAATCCTACTCACCAAGGATTTCGCATGCCCCCTTCTAGCTCTAAAAGTCCACTATCAAGCTCCCTTCTGGCTACTTTATAATTCTACAGAGCCCTGTCTGATTTTTGCTTCCTAAACCTTAAATATGCTTCCTTTTTCCTCCTGACTAAATGTTCCACCTCTTGTCAACCATGGTTCCTATACCCTACAACCCTTTGTGTCTCAGTGGGAGAAATCCATCCAGAACCCCATGCAAGTGGTTCCTAAACAACCTCCACATTTCTGCTGTGTATTTCCTTGAGAACATCTGTTCCCAATTTACTCTAAGTTCCTGCCTAATATCTAATTAGCCCTCCCCCAATTAAAAACTTTCCCATATCATCTGCTCCTATCCTTGTCCATGGTTATGTGAAACATCTCCAAAATGCTTGCCCACAGAGGGGTCAGTCACCTGACCAGGTTCATTGCCTAGTACTAAATCCAGTATAGCCTCTCCTCTAGGCACCCTGTCCACATACTGTGTTTGGAATACTTCCCAGACACACCTAACAAGTTCTGCCCCATCTAAACCTTTTGCACTAAAGGAAATGCAAATCAATTTTAGGGAAGTGGAAGTCACCCATGACAACAACCCCGCTATTTTTGGAACTTCCCAAAATCTGCCTGCTTATCTGCTCTTCAGTGCCCCAGTAGCTATAGAATACCCCTACAGTAATTGCTCCCTTCCTGTTCCTGACTGCCACCTACTTTGACTCAGTAGACGATCCCTCCATGACATCCTCCCTTTCTAGAGCTGTGATACTATCCCTGATCAGCAATACCACTCCCCCACTTCTTTTACCTCCTTCCCTATCCTTTTTGAAGCATCTAAACCCCAGAACATCAAGCAAACAAAACTGCCCTTGCAACAGCCAAGTCTCCGTAACGGCCACAACATCGCAATTCCACGTGCTGCTCCATGCTCTAAGTTCATCACCCTTATTCTTAATACTTCTCACATTAAAGTAAACACATTTCAACCCATCCAAATGACTGCATTTATGCCCTTTCCACTGCTTATCCTTCCCCACAGTCTCTCTGCACATCGCATCTACCTTTACACCTCCTGTCATCTGACCTATCACGCTGGTTCCCATCCCCCTGACAACCTAGCTTAAACCCTTCCCAACAGCTCTAGGTTGGCAGGGGGATGGGAACCAGAGTGATAGGTCAGATGACAGGACAGAATAGGAGAGAAACCTTGCTACAACCGTACAAGGCACTGGTGAGACCATATCTAGAGTATTGTACACAGTTGATTCCCTTTTTAAGGTACATCATTGGACCTAGTTCACATGGTGTTCACCACGATACACCTTAGAGGAAAAGTTAAATGGGGTTTGTACTTGGGCATTTAGGAGAATGAGAGGATATAAAACACAATATAGCCAAAGATCCTGACGGAATATTCCCCAGGCTGCTCCGCGAGGTGAGGGAGGAGATTGCTGAGCCTTTGGCTAGGATCTTTGAGTCCTCGTTGTCCACGGGAATGGCACCGGAGCATTGGAGGGTGGCAAATGTCGTCCCCTATTCAGAAAAGGTAGTAGGGATAGTCCAGGGATTTACAGACCAGTGAGCCTTACATCTGTGGTGAGCAAGCTGTTGGAAAGGTTTCTCAGAGATAGGATCTGTGAGCATTTAGAGAATCATGGACTGATTAGGGACAGCCAGCATGGCTTTGTGAAGGGCAGATCATGTCTCACAAGCCTGATAGGGTTCTTTGAGGAGGTGACCAGGACGATTGATGAGGGTAGTGCAGTAGATGTGGTCTACATGGATTTTAGTAAGGTGTTTGACAAGGTTCCACATGGTAGGCTTCTTCAGAAGGTCAGAGGGCATGGGATCCAGGGGAACTTGGCTGTGTGGATTGAGAATTGGCTTGCCTGTAGAAAGCAGAGGGTTGTGGCGCAGGGAGTGCATTCAGATTGGAGGGCTGTGACTCATGGTGTCCCACAAGGATCAGTTCTGCGACCTCTACATTTCGTGATATTTATTAATGACTTGGATGAGGGGGTAGAAGGGTGGGTTAGCAAGTTTGCAGAAGACACAAAGGTCAGTGGTGTGGTGGATAGTGTGGAGGACTGTTGAAGATTGCAGAGGGATATTGATAGGTTGCAGAGCTGGGCTGAGAAGTGGCAGATGGAGTTCAATCCGGAGAAGTGTGAGATGGTACACCTTGGAAGGACAAACGCCGGAGTACAAGGTTAATGGCAGGATACTGGGTAGTGTGAAGGAGCAGAGGGATCTGGGGGTTCATATCCACAGATCATTGAAAGTTGCCTCGTAGGTGGATAGGGTAGTTAAGCAAGCTTATGGGATGTTGGCTTTCATAAGTCGTGGGATCAAGTTTAAGAGCCATGAGGTAATGATGTAGCTGTACAAAACTCTGGTTAGACCACACTTGGAGTACTGTGTCCAGTTCTGGTTGTCTCATTATAGGAAGGATGTGGAAGCGTTGCAAAGGATGCAGAGGAGATTTACCAGAATGCTGCCTGGATTGGAGAGTATGGATTATGAGGAGAGACTAAGGGAGCTAGGGCTTTACTCTTTGGAGGAGGAGGAGGATGAGAGGAGACTTGATAAAGGTATACAAAATATTAAGAGGAACAGATAGAGTAGACAGCCAGCGCCTCTTTCCCAGGGCACCAATGCTCAATACAAGAGGGCATGCCTTTAAAGTAATGGGTGGGAAGTTCAAGGGAGATATCAGAGGGAGGTTTTTCACCCAGAGTGGTTGGTGCATGGAATGCGCTGCCTGGGGTAGTGGTGGAGGCAGGTATGTTGGTCAAGTTCAAGAGATTGTTAGATAAACATATGGAGGAATTTAAAATAGGGGGATATGTGGGAGGAAGGTGTTAAATAGTCTTAGGCATAGTTTAAAGGTCAGCACAACATGGTGGGCCGAAGGGCCTGTACTGCGCTGTATTTTTCTATAGTTCTACAATATTCTTAGAGGGCTTGACAGCATAAATGCTAGGAGGATGGTTTCCACCTAGAAAATCTAGGATCTGAGGACAGCACAGTAATGTAGCAGGTAGAGCTACTGCCTCTCACCTCCAGCAACCTGGGTTCGATCTCGACCTCCAATGTTGTCTGCATGCTCTTTACTACTATTCAGTTTCCTCCCACACTCCAAAAATGCATGGGTTGTTAGGTTAATAGGCCATTGTAAACTGCTCTCCAGTGCATAGGGAGTGTAGAATCTAAGGGGAATTGATCAGAACGTGCAGAGAATAAAATGGGATCAATGCAAATGGGTGCTTGTTGGCCAGTATGTATTCAGTGCACCAAAGGGCCCATTTCAGTACTGTATGTGTATATGTATGTATGTATGTGTATATATATATATATATATATATATATATATATATATATATATATATATTTTATATTATGTTAAGGACATTGCCTCAGAAATCAGGTGGCACCTGTTTAACACATAAGAACTGCTGCTTTTGGGTTGACAGTTTTTTGTTGGAATTCCCTTCTGCAAAGAGCTTGAAGATATTTAATGCTGATTAAGGATCTCTTAAAAATTGATCTCAGCAAAGGAATTAAGGGTTATGGAATTAGGATGGCACAGTGGAATTGAAGAAAATGGAATCATCCATGACTTTATTGAATGGCAAAGGAAGACCAAGGAGCTGAAAAGGCCTACTGCAGTTCCTATTTTTTACCATCTTAAAGCTGACTGGGGAAATACATTTCCTTCATAATGTTGCTCCTCTGTTTATTCCAGAATGTAAGTACCATCACAGCCCTCTCATTTTTTGGCTACAGTCTAATTTCATTTAAGCATTATTCATTGGTTCAATTAATTCTCAAGATCAGCATTTTTTTATTAGATCCTGGCAGCACAAAGCAGTTGTTCCTCCTGACCACTTTCACTCATCCTGGTATCCCCTACATTGTTAGCAATGACCTTCTCCCTAATTTTGCCATTCTAAGGAAGAGATCAGAAAGATCACACAAATGTAATGGGGCGATTTTCCTTCCTAATGACAAAGAAATTAAGTCTACATGTAGCCACTTAACTCATCATACCCAATGCTAAAGCAATCCAAAACTAAATCTATTTATTCCCCCTCTACTTCTGGACATTTTCCTCCCATTTCAATAATGAACTTGTTCTTAATAATGTACTCCAAGGGGCTTCAGATGTTAATCTGCTCTCTCTCAAAAGTGGTAGTGATTGCTCCATCAGCAATTACCCAAGCATGCAAAGATCTAATGAATCTGCAGAAAGATATTTTACCTAACCACTCATGTACAAGGAGAATCTTAAGTTATTTGCTCTTTACCAGTAATCAATTAACCAGAAAAATGTTCTCAGTCCTTCATTTTAATTCTACAGAAATGCTCCCATTATCTTGGGGTTTGCCTCCTTGTGCAACCCCATGCAGCTAAGGATGACTTTCTTCTACTTTAGTTGTGGGTTCTGAGGTGATGAACAAGTCTTATGCAGCATCTCATGAATTGATTGGGTTGACAAAGTTTAACGCTGAGTGAAAAGCCAGCCAAGAGAACACTGGAATAGTCAAATTTGGAGAAAGCAAAAGCACATCTCAGCTCAGATGTAAATGGGATGAAGTAGGGTGAAGATAGGTGATGTTATCGGGTGGATGTCGTTGAAGCGGACACAGGATTACAAACTCAAGGTCAAATGGATGTGAAAGCTGTATACAGTCTGAATGCAGAAGCTGGAGAAAATACAGGAGGTATCAGAACAAGTGCAAAGTGAGCAACTTGCAATGACTCACCTTTAAACACTTCCAGTATCTACAAGGTGCAAACCACAAGTGTGGTTAAATACTAACTCAAATGAGGACCAATGCAAAAATGCAACACCATCCAGTCTGCTAAATTTGTCTTATTACAGACTTCAGCATCAACCTGCTCCATTACTAATACAGCATAGCTGCTGCATATATAAACTTGAGAAAACACTACAGCAACTCACCTAGAATACTCCAGCAACAATGACTTCCAATGCAGTATTTAGCTAGGGAAGGATAAAAGCAACAACATCATGGATATACTATCATGCAGTGTTGCACCAATGCTTGTTCAAGTTACACACTGCCCTGACTTAGTTAAGCATCATCATTGACAAAACATCCTGGAATGCTTTAAAGGAAAGACCACCCTGGGAAATCTATCACTGCAAGCATTGCAGCAGTTTAAGGTTGACTTCTACCACAATCCAAGAAAACAGTGATGGGCTACAAGTGCTCACTTCCAAATACAATTTTGCACAGAGTCCACATGGTCCATTTTGTGAACAAGTCTGCAACAGCCTTAACAGTAGCCAAATTGGATACGAGTCTAAATTAAAAAGACACTTAACCCTAACCCTCAACACTCAGCAGGTCAGGCAGCAGCTACAGAAATAAAAGGGTCTGAAGTATCCAAAATTCTTTTTCCACAGATGCTGCCTGACATGTTAAGTGTTTCCAACAGTGTTTTTGTTTCAGATTTCCAGCATAAACATTAAAAAAATATTTTCATGAATCTCTGCATTAGGCAGAGGTAATTGGAAGCTAACAATACTAACTCACTTGTTTGGAGCTTCCTGACTTGCAAGTCAATAAGAATTCTTTCACAATATTCTAACCAGACTTTCACAAACCTCCTAGCAACACCACTTACCACATCCAAAAGCATAAATAAGACAAATGCCCACTAAGAACAAGACAACAATACAAGAATGGCTGAATATTCATATCCCTTTTAGAGGCTTCAAAGTGTAGTACTGCATCTAACACCTGGTTTAAAAAGCAATCTACAGCCTGCTAAGATATCTTCATACTTCAAACATTAAAGAAAGGTCACCGGAAGTAGAAGAGTGGTGAGCAGACTAGTATGCACGTTTGTCATGCATGGAGCTTAGTTTTCCCAACTAAAGAGCAGAATAAGGAGGCATTAAAAATATTTATCCACTTGCATAGCTTTCAGAAGTGTAAAAGATACAATTTGTAGTATCATGTAAATAGGAAGTTAGAGACTATACAACTTTGTGGTTAGTTCACACCAATGAGTGGAGAAACACTACATTACTTGGATTAGCTGCAACAACAGGAAGAGAAGAACAACCTCTTTTTACTGCTATTGCGTTTGACTTTACATCATTGCTTAGCACTCCTGTGGCTACTATTTTTTTCAAAGTATGATTTGGTTTTAATCAAGCAAGAATAAAAGACAAGGCTGGAATGAAGTTCACTACTACTGGAATGGCAATTTCTAGGCTTAAAAGGTTATACAAGTAATTTCCTCACATTTCAGAATTCTATGGAAGTGAAGCAGCAATTGTATCAATTGTTCTAGAAGACTGGTGGGTGGCTAGCTAATGTTGTACCATTAAGAGCAGTAAAGACAGGCCAGGGAACTAGCCTGACATCAGCAGTGGGCAAGTTACTGGAGGGGATTCTGAGGGACAGGATCTGCCAGCATTTAGATAGACAAGGTCTCATTAGGGATAGTCAGCAGAGCTTTGTGTGGGAAATAATGTTTGACAAATCTGTTGGATTTTTTTTGAAGTGGTAACCAAGATGATAAATGAAGGTAGGGCAGTGAATGTTGTCTATATGGACTTTAGCAAGGCCTTTGACAAGGTCCTGCATGGTAGGCTAGTCTGGAAGGTTAGATCTCCAAGTGAGAGCAAACTGGATTCATAATTGGCTCAATGGTAGGAAGCACAGGATGATGGTGGAAGGTTGTTTCTCAGACTGGAAGCCTGTGTCTAGTAGTATGCTACCAGGGAAGGACTCGTGCTCTTTGGTCCCTCATTCTATAACACTCCCCAGGGCCCTACCATTCATTGTACAAGTACATAGTTTGTTGAAAGTGGCGTCACAGGTAGACTGTGGTAAAGGCAACATTTAACGTGCTGGCCTTCAGTCAGGGCAATGAGTACAAGAGCTGGGATGTTAGGCTGCAGTTGTAGGTGAGGCTGCATTTGGAATATTGTGTACAGTTTTGGTTACCCCATCATAGGAATGACATTAAGCTGGAAAGCGTGCAGAAAAAAGATTTATGAGAATGGGTCCGAGTTACAGGGAAAGGTTAGGCAAGCTAGGACTTTATTCCTTGGAGCGTACGCGACTAAAGTCCTCAGGGGTTGTGTAAAATCATGAGAGGCATAGATAGGGTGAACAGTCTTTTGCCCAGGGTAAGGGAACCAAAAACTAGAGGGCATAGATTTGAGAGAGAGGGGAAAGATTTTTTAAAAATGGACCCGAGGAGCAACTTCACATTGGAGGGGGCACACATATAGAATGAGCTACCCTTGGTAGTAGTTGAAACAGATGCAATATCATTTAAGACATCTGGATAAATATATGATGGGAAAGGACAGGCAAATGGGACTAGCTTAGGTGGGCACCTTGGGTCAAAAGGGCCTGTTTCCATGCTGAATTACTATCTAGGAAAAAGTCATCCACAGCATGAAAATAGTCTCCATTGACACAGAACCTTTTTGCAAATCCAATAGGCAGAAAGGCAAGTTTAACATTCAGAAATTTCCAACAAGGAATTTCTAAAAGATTAGGCACGGCACCCTGGCTTATTTCCAACTATTTCCTAAACAAGGAGAATGCCAAATGCAGAAAGCCGGTCAGACCAGCTAATTCAGTAATAGCCCTTTCAAATTCCAGGTTTAATTCCCAGTCCATTGAGAGTCAATAGATTTCAAGTGAGACAATAGCTGGAGTGCTGCAGAATACACAAGTCACAGGGACAGATAACATTAGCTCAATTTAACTGCAAAGCCAAACCCAACTCCAATGGGCAAAACATCAGGCTGACTGACCGTTGGCCCGCAACTTCAGATGTGTCGATCAGCAAAGTTACTTATTGAGCTGATGACCTTTCAGCTGCTGGATCCCCAGCAAATTGGGTCCATCGCGATACCACTGAATAGTATCAAGCAGATCTAATGAGTCTTGGACCCGTTAAACTCTTGCCACAGCTGATGACTGACCTCCTGAGTGTTCCCAGCACTTTGTTATGTGGTAGGTATTTCAAGCTTTGGCAACATTCAGTTAGGAGCACCAAGAATTATCACATCTTTCTTCTGAGACCATTACTAAAACCAGTCTTCATCCAATTCACTCAACAATTTCCAGAAATGGTTAAGAGCACTAGATATAGTAATGGCTAGAAAACCAAAATGACACTCTGGCTACAGATCTGCATTCTAGAACTAGCTCAACTCCAGACAAGCTATTCTCGTACAATTATTGAAACTATAGATCAAGCACAGATGAAAGCTGAAATCCAGACTTGAAGCAAGGGTGACTACCCCAGATATCAAGACAGCATTTAACCAAGTGTGCTATCAAAAGGCCCTGGTAAAACTGGTCAGTGGGGTTAAAGGGAAAAACCCTCCAATGATTGGATCAAACCTACACAAAGGCTGTGGTTGGAGGTCAATTACTCCAGTCCCAGTAAGCATCTCTGCAAGAATTCTATAGGGCACTCTCCTAAGCCCAATCATCTTCTATTTCAATAACCTTCCTTCTGTCACAAGGTGAGAAGTGGGGATGTTCACCAATGATTGCAAAATGTCCATTTCCATTTGTAACTGCTCAGCAAATAAAGCAATCTATGCTTGCATGCAGCAAGACCTAAACAACATTCAGGCACAAAAGTGCCTGGCAAGCTCCTTCATCAACAAAAGCCTAACCTATCCATCCTTGAAACTGTCATTCCTCCACCCTCAACACCCTGGGATAGAGGGGGAGGGGCAACGGCAGCAGCACCGTTTGGTGAAAAACTCGGGGCACTCGCTTTAAAAAAATCACTAAATTACACCTCATTTAACATGATTCTGCATTATGAGCAATATGCACAAGTAACAAAATCAATGAGAAGTGGGGAGGAAAGGGGCTGGAGCCAGTCATGTGACCCTGTGTCCTACATTCCAGGGGGGAAAGTCACAGCCTATCCAACATCTCCTTATAACTCAAGCTCTTCAGTCCCAGTATCAGCCTCATGAATGTTTTCTACACCCTTTCCAGCTTAATAACATCCTTCTTATAGCTGGTTGACCAGAACTGCACACAATTCTCCAAGTGTCATCTTGTTAATGACTTGATGTCAACTCCTGTACTCAATGTCCTGACTGATGAAGGCAAGCATGCCAAATGCCTTCACCACCACCCTGTCTACCTGCATCACCATTTTCAGGGAACTATGTACCTGTACCCCTCAGTCTCTATTTTAAAACACTCTCCAAGGCCCCACCATTTACTGTGCAAGACCTGCCCTGGTTTAATTTCCAAAAGTGCACTTGGCAGAATTAAATTCCATCTGCCACTCTTTGGCCTACTTCTCCATTTGATCCAGATCCCATTGTAATCTTAGGTAATCCTTTTCAGTATACCACCAATTTTCATGTTATGCACAAATTTATTAACCATGCCAACTACATTCTTATCCAAATCGTTAACACAGATGACAAACAGCAGACCCAGTAATCAATCCCTGCAGCACAACACTGATCACAAGCCTCCAATCTGAAAAACAACTCTCCATTACCACTCTCTGACTCCTTCCACAGAGCCAATTTCTAATTGGCTAGCTCACCCTGGATCCCATATGATCTAATCTTCCAGACTAGCCTATCTTGCAGGACCTTTTCAAAGGGCCTTGTTAAAGTTCATTTTTGTAAAAGCTTTATCATAATTTACTCAAGGCTTTATAATTGGCTAATAACTGCCAATTGCTAGTAATTGGTTAATGTGCAATAAAAATGCAAAATTGTTGATAGGAAGAAATATAAATTACAAGTAAAGGCTCCTCTCACCATTTGAGAGAGCATGCCAGGCAAATGTAAACCCATGTGAAAAATATCATGGAGCAAATGTTAACCTAAAATGCACAACACCAAATTCAATGCCAAGTTTATTTTTCTGCACTGATAATTAAATAACCAAGCACCCATTGAGCTGAATTAATCTTGTGCACGGGCTACATCTACTCAAAATGAGCACTCCACCATTCATTCCCACCCTCAAATAACTGAAATGGTTTCATGTAGCAGCAATGTCCATCTACCTTTCTCTGCCAACAGTAATTCCCTCTGCAGCTAGATCAAACATCCCTCAAAAGGATTCAGATCTTCAAGACTAATTGAGGTTCAACCCTACTCTCTGCCAGCATCTCTATTGGAGATGGCTATCAGTTATGAAGTCACCATGTACTCAGAAGCAAGATAACATCACAGAGCTGTGTGTCAAAACAGCAGAGTTTTAGTATGGACTCATTGAACAAAATAGATACTATAGAAGTTTTCTTCAGTTGTAAAACCAGTCAGCATCTCCAAAAGAGCTCCACAGAGACACGAGATTCTGTAGATGCTGTAATCTGGAGCAACACACAAAATGCTGGAGGAACTCAACAGGTCAGGCACCATCTATGGAGGGAAATAAACGGTCGATGTTTCAGGTTGAGACCCTTCAGGACCGCTGAAGGGTTATCAGGTAGAATATCAAAAGCAAACTCAGTTCTCTTGGGTTAGACAATGAATCAGCATTAGTTCATTAATGGCTGTGGAACTTGCTCTTTTGATCGGTTTACAGGAGGTGTGGTATTGATTGTACAAAAGAACAAAGGGTTCACATCTTAAAGGATCATTCTGCAAAACTTCCCACTAAGACCAAGTAAGACCAAGTCACGTAACGATTCTCCTATACTCCCATTTACACCTCCCCGGGCCCATCTTCTGTTTTATTTTTCCTTGTACAATTTAAGCATTCACAGTTCCTCAACCTAAAAGACATTGAATAACAACTACAATGCCTTTTGGTACAAATCAAAGGCCTTTCAGAGATCAAAGGCAACATAAAATGATCAGTTCAGTTACTCAAGTTGCAGTACAGCAGATATTTAATTCATCTTTAACTAGAATAAAAAAAAGACTGCAGGAGGAACTCAGCAGGTCAGGCAGCATCTGTGGATGGAAACAGACAGTCAATGTTTCCAGCTGAGACTGAAAGAGAGAGAGAGAGCATGGAACCAATAAGAGAGGTGGGATGGATAGATAGGAGAAGTTGGGGTGGGGGTCAGGGAACCCAGTGCAAGGTGTGTGTGGGTGATGGACAAAGTAGGTTGGGGGAGGATTGGGTGGGTGGAGGAGGACCTGGGTAGATCGGGAGAAGAACATTAAAAAAGGGACATATGGGGGGCTGGGTGCCTGAGTTACCTGAAACTGGAGAGAATTCAATGTTCATGCTGTCAGGTTGTAGACTACCCAGGTGGAATACAAGACACTGTTTGGCCCCACCCTGGCAGTGGAGGTAGAGAACAAACAGGTTGGTGGGGGAATGGAGAGGGGAATTAACATGGTTAGCAACCAGGAGCTTCAGATGGCTATGGCAGATGAAACAGGTGCTTGGCAAAGCTGGTATACCTCCCCCCCCCTTTGAAGCTTTCCTCTGATGGGAGTTCTGTGAGGCCCTGTCCCACTGCTCCCTTCTACTCTTCCAGTCTGGATGAAGGGTGTCAACCCAAAACATCAACTGTTCATTTCCCTCCACAAATGCTGCCTGACCTGCTAAGTTCCTCCAGCAGTCTGCCTTTGCTGCTTCAGATTCCAGCATCTGCAGTCTCACATCTTCATTTTTAAGCAGGTCTTCTCCAAATCCATTTTCTTGCTCTGTGTACCTTTTCATATACTTACTTTGCAATCATCTTATAAGTTAAAAGTGAATCAGTTACATTTTTTCCTCAATTAAGCACTTCACTTACCTGCTTGTAATCTAGTAACTAAAATTAGTTTGACTGGTGGGCGTGTGGTTGGGGAGCAGCGTAGTTCCTGTGTCACCTGAACTGAATGTATTGTATATTCTTAGAATTCCTTTCATAACCTCAATGTCTCAACAATGCTTTATTGCCAATGAAATATTTTCTTTAAATTAGGTCATCACTGCAGTGAAAATATGGGGGCCAATTTTATGCACAGCAAGTCCCACAAATTGCAAAGTGATAGTGGCCAGATAACACCCATTTTTGCTATTGCTTGAGACACAAGAGAATCCATTAGAACTATCCTGCTCTTTTCAAATTACTGCCATGTATCTTATCACGGTGGACAACCTCTGCTTAACAATTCGTCTTAAAAAAGGTACATATGTAATAAAGCAGGACAGTCTGTACTGAATAACAGCCTTGATTCTGTGCACAAGAGCCAAGTATGTCATTTGAACCCACAAGTATTTCTCTACTCAACCCATGACTATGCATGTTTGGGACAGAGATAGGAGATCACAGAGCATATTTCTGCTTTCACCAACTAAATGTTCAAATTAATATAATGGAGCACTCCCAAAAAAATGTCCTCCAAAAACTATGTCTTCTACAAATTTAGAAGACATAAAATGTGGGTATTAATGTGCCAGTTTCAGCTCTAAATCATCCAAAGATGTTAAATTCTGACAACCAGAAAGCCAATAATTAAGAATAATTCTTTATGAACACGAAATTAGCTGCAATTTATTAATCCAAAATCAATTAAATCAACTATAATTAATGTCTGGGTCCAATAATGAAAGGGTATAGATAATACAGCACAGGATATTATTCAGCTCATATCTCAGACAGTGGTCCTACACTAGTCCCATTTTATTCTCCCCACACTGCCCCACAAATTCTACCACCCACCAGGGACAATTTTCAGCAGTCAATTACCCTACCAACTCAAATGACCAATTCACATCTTACTTCGACTGAAGTTGTGTAAAAAGATCTGATGCCTCCATCATGGTCAGAAATATTTCAAATTTTATATGGTGATCCATTTCTAGTGCTGCATATTAATCCAGACAACAAATTTCCATTGTCATTAAAACAAACATTCAGACTATTATCTCGCTGCTGAGCAAAAAAATCTACTACATCTGGTATTACAGAAATGATAATAAATCTCATGTAAATTCTTTTTTCTTTAAAATTATTGCTCTTCCCTTACTGCTGTGCTTTTGTGCTGCTAAATTTATTACCTTTCAGAATGGTGTTGTTATTTTTATATATAAAAGTAGTCTCCAAGCTTAGATCTTCTGCTGTCCCTTTTGTAAATTCTAACTAGTCACATACATCCTAAGCCAAGAGTTGGGAGCAGAACTCAAGACTGGCTTTTCAGATCTTTCCTGCATTATTCTCCAGCAAAACAAAAGCCCACATCTGCATCTCTTTCCACTAGTATGCCTTGAAATCATATTGTCACTTCAAGCCTAAACTTCACTTGTGCTGTCTTTGCCGGTCACCACTCTTCAGTTTACTATTAGTTTTAATAAAAATATGGAAAGTTGTCAGTGGGTCACAGGGCCTGTTTCCACACTGTATGGCTCTGACTTCAACTACAAGTCCCCACTCTCATCTCATTTGCTTTTATCCTTGTTATATTCTGCCTCTCTCAATAAGTATTCAAGTCTCTCAAATGATATGATCTTTGTGGCAGAATATTCCAGGTTTTAATTTCTCCTTTGTTCTTCCAGAATGTACCTCAAGTCTACATCTGCTTTTTAATAATTCACCAACCACTGGAAACTACTTTTGATTTCCCTTTTGCAGAGCCTTTCAGATCCTTGCTGACTTTTAATTCTCCATTTCAGCGATAGTACAACCAATTTTTGAACCTTGCATAACCCTAGCAAATCAATCTTCATTGATCCTTTCAATGGCAGCATCCTCACTTCAGAAGGTTATGGGTTCAAGTCCCATTCATTAATTTATAGGATTGCATTCACACTACAACTTTAAAAATAGCTTCACTTTGCAGAGGTGAAAATTAAAAGAACTAATGCTAATTAAGCCTCATATCAGCACCAGAGAAAATAGTTGAGGAGTAAGCCACACACCGATTTGGAACTTTGCCTTTAACAGTATGGGATATTTAGATCAAATGTCATAGCACAAAATAAACTGGAGAGGGGCAAGCTTCTTTAAATGAAGTACACTTATGAATTAGGAGTAGGCTACTCAAATTAGTTTTACCAGTAAGATCACAGCTGATCCGACTAATCTCAACTCCACATTCCCATTTATTCTAGTAACCCTTTACACTCCTTATTAATAATCTAGCCACATCTGTCTGCCTTAATAATGTTCAAAGATTCTGCTTCTGCTACCGTTTGAGGAAGAGAGTTCCAAAGACTCACTGAGGAAAAAAAGTGTTTCATCTGTCTTAAATGGACGGCCCTCTATTTTTAAACAGTGATCTTATTTCTATTGATCTGATGATCTAAATTCTCACAAAATAGTTAAGATCTTTTTCAGAATGTGTTAATACCCTTCACGATCTTGCAATTAAGTCACTTCTCCCCCCCTTGTAAACTCTAGTGGATGCAAGCTTAGAGTATCCAACATTTCCTCATAAGACAACGTTCTCATTCTAGGCCACAGTCAAGCAAACCTTTAAACTATTTCCAACACATTGTCATTCCTTAAAGAGCCCAATATTGTATATAGAACTCCAAGTGTGATCTCACCAATGTCCTATATAAATGAAGCATAATCCCCAACTTTTGTAATCAATTCCCCTACTAATTGATAACATTGTATTAGTTTTCCTAATTACCTGCACACTGCACCCTTTATGAAACATACACAAGGAATCCCAGATCCCTCTGCATCTGAGCACTACAATCATTCACCATTTAAGACTTTTTAATTTCAAACTTCTGTACCCCACTTGCCAGAACTTTGCTCACTCACTTGCCCAATCCTTACCTACAAGGCTTTGCAGCCTCCTTACACTCTTAACAATTTAATTTTCTACCCATGGAAAAGCAAATGTGACCACCATGCTTTAGTATCTACCCAAGCTATTTACATAAAACTACAAATGGATCTTGCTAATCAGACAAAGGACCAGATATGCTGGTTCTGACAAAGGGTCTCTTTCCACATATGCTGTCAGATTGTCCAGCATTTTGCTTTTATTTCAAATTTCCAGCACCTGCAGACTTTTTGATTTCCTTGTGGCTGCTGAGTTTCAGGTTAGCTAGCCAATCTTCTATCCATACATACACCATAGGTTTTTAATTTCTACAATAACCTTCTAAAACCCCTAGTGCAGCCATCAATTCCCTTCTATCCACATCACTTTACTTCTATGAAGAACTTCAATGTTGGTCAAACACACATCCCATTTCACAAAACCATGTTGATTTTGCCCAGTAACCTTGAATTTTTCTCAGTGCCCTGCTTTCACATCTTTAATAATAATTAACATTTTCTAAACAATATTAAGCCAGCAGGTCTCTAGTTTCCATTTTCTATTTCCCTTTTTGAACAAAAAATTTTATCTTTTAATAAAAGAATCTAAGAGTCATTATTTTTCCAATCTAATGGAACCTTCCCTGAATGTACAAAAATTTGGAAAATTAAAACCAACACATAACTAAGTCTCCAGCTACTACTTTTGAAAGCCCAAGAGGAAATCAATCAGGACCAAGAGATTTGTCAGCCTAGAGTTCCAACTACTTGCTTGATACCACTGCCTTGATGATTGTAATTTCCCCCTAGTTGCTCCCTCCCATCCAATTCCCAATGTACGGCTATTGCTGGGATGTTACTTGCATCTACTAGAGTGAAGACCACTGCAAAATAGCCACTTAACTCATCAGTCATCTCTTCATTTTTCATTATTAATTCCCTAGGCTCACTCTATAGGATCAATACTTACACTTAACATTTTTTTTTTCCAATTTCCATCTTGCATTTCTGCCTAGATTTACCTCAACTTTTCCAATCTTAGTCTATTTGCCATTTTAAATTCTGTTCAATCCACTGACCTGCCCTTTGGTTCTGCACAATTATATAATTCTCTAACTTTTTTGGTTAACCACAGGTGGTGGGTTCTTCCCTTGGAATTATTTTTCTTGTTGGAATGTCTGAGTGCATCTTGACTGGCTGATCCCAGTCCCATAGCCAATTTTGCAAGTTCATTTTTTGTGCCCTCATAATTGCCTTTATGGTAAATATTTTTGGACCCATTCTCTTTCCCTCAAACTAAAAATAAAATTCAAATGTATTATGATTACTTCTACCTGGGGCACTTTCACAATGAAGTCATTAATTACACTATCTAGTGGCACGGTATCAGATCCAATATAACATGTGCACCACTTGACTCCAGAACATGCTGTTCTGAAGGAACTATCCACAAAACACTAACTCATCTAACTACCTTTGCCCATCTGATTCTTCCGATTAAAGCCACTGATTATCACTGTAGCTTTCTGGCAAGCATTCCTTCACTTGTACCACATCCTACCGTGCAATTACTGTAAGGGGGTCCTTACAGTAACTGCATGGTAGGATGTAGTATAACAGTTACTGTATTGCTTTTATTTCTCATCTCCATATAAACCACTTCTATATTCAGATTTCCTGAATTTAGATGATTTTTTTTTAAACTGAGCTGATGCCATCATTAAGAGACACTCCTCCACTTTTTCCCCAGCTTCCCAATCTTTCTAAATGTACCCTTCAATATTCAGGTGCCAATGTAGATCATCCTACAACAGGTCTCTAATGGGTATCATGCCACATGCTTTCAGAAACAGTCTTCAGTTTTTTTTCCCCTTCCCTTTAATTATGTCATCTGGTCTTATCATAGAACATAGAACAGTAGAGCACAATACAGGCCCTTTGGCCCACAACGTTATGCAGACCTTTAAACCCCGCCTAAGACTATCTAACCCCTTCCTCCCACATATCCCTCTAATTTAAATTCCTCCATATGCTTATCTACTAATCTCTTGAATTTGACCAATGTACCTGCCTCCACCACCACCCCAGGCAGCGCATTCCATGCCCCAACCATTCTCTGGGTAAAAAAACCTTCCTCTGATATCTCCCTTGAACTTCCCACCCATTACTTTAAAGCCATGCCCTCTTGTATTGAGCATTGGTGCCCTGGGAAAGAGGTGCTGGCTGTCTATTTTATCTATTCCTCTCAATATTTTGTACTATTGAGTACTTCCTCTTTACTTATGAAGAATTTACTAGAATTTCACCTTCCCCTTTGCTGAATCCTCCAAGTCAATTTCCTTTGTGAATACTGATGAAAAGTATTCTTTCAGGACATTACCTACTGGCTCCATGCAGGTTGCCCATTGTCCCTAATGGGTCCTACTTTGACCCTCACCGACTTTATTTGGTGCAACATAGAAAGCATCCTATCCAGATGCATCACGGCTTGGTATGGCAACTGCTCTGCTCGAGACTGCAAGAGATTGAAGAGAGTTATGGACACATCTCAGCACATTACGGAAACCAGCCTCCCCTCCATGGACTCCGTCTACACTTCTTGCTGCCTTGGTAAAGCAGCCAACATAATCAAAGACCCCTCCCACCCCAGACATTCTCTCTTCACCTCCTCCCTCCCATTGTGCAGAAGATTCAAAAGCCTGAAAGCACGTACCACCAGGCTCAAGAACAGCTTCTATCCTGCTATTATAAGACTATTGAATGGTCCCCTAGTATGGCAAGGTGGACTCTACCTAACAATCTACCTTATTATGGCCTTGCACCTATTGTCTGCCTGCACTGCACTTTCTCTGTAACTATAACACTTTATTCTGTATTCTGTTATTGCTTTCCCTTGTACTATCTTAATGCACTGTTGTAATAAAATGATCTATATGGATGACATGCAATACAAGGTTTTTCCACTGTACCTTGGTACATGTGACAATAATAAACCAACTTACCGATTTATTCTGGTGACCCTAACATAGAATGCCTTTGTATTTATCTTAATCTTGTGTGCCAGTGAGTTTTCATGACATCCCTTCCTTCCTAATTTCCCTGCACTTTTTAGACTCTTGATGGGCCTTCTGTCTTTAGTTGGCTATACCTGTCATATTATTTGTTTTTCTCTTCATCCAGCCCTTGTCATCCCTTGACATCTAGGGTTCCCTGTATCTTTTAAATTTGGCTTTCACCCTTACAGGACTCTGCTGCCTTCTTAAGATCTTTATTCCCTGTTAGCATCATGGGTTATCATTTCCCATATTAATACTTTTATCTAGTCCACTTTTTGACTAACGGTTACACAGAACATTACAGCACAATACAGGCCCTTCAGCCCACGTTGTGCTGACATTTTATCCTGTTCTATTATCCATCTAACCCTTCCCTCCCACATAGCCCTCCATTTTTCTATCATTCATGTGTCTAAGAGTCTCTTAAATGTCCCTACTGTATCTGCCCCCCAACAACCTCTGCCAGTAGTGCGTTCCACACACCCACCAGTGTGTAAAACAAAAACTTGCCTCTGACAGCCAGTCACCTTAAAATCATGGCCCCTCGTGTTAGCCATTTTCAACCTGGGAAAAAGTCTGAGAAGCAGCCCTAGCTCACTCAAACTATCCTCATAAGACATGCTCTCCAATCCAGGTGTAGCATGCTGGTAAATCTCCTCTGTACCCTCTCTAAAGCCGCCATATCCTTCCAAAAATGCCACCAGACTGAACACAATACATCAAGTGTGGTCTAACCAGAGTTTTATAGAGTTGCAACATTACCTCACAGCACTTGAACTCTATACCCAACTAATGAAGGCCAACACACCATACACTTTCTTAACCACCCTATCAACTTGCTTGGCAACCTTGAGGGATCTATGGACATGGACCCCAAGATCCCTCTGTTCCTCCAACAATGCTAATCAGTCCTGCCATTAACCTTGTATTCTGCCTTACAAATTCAATCTTCCAAAGTGTATCACTTCACTTTTCCGGGTTGAACTCCATTTGTCACTTCTCAGCCAAGCTCTGCATCCTATCAATGTCCTGTTGTAACCTACAGCAACTTTCAACACCATCCACAACACCACCAACCTTCAGTCATCTGCAAAACTTACTAACCCACCCTTCCACATCCTCATCCAAGTCATTTATATATTTAAAAAAAAACAAAGAGCAGGGGTCACAGAACAGATCCCTGCGGAACACCATTGGTCACCGACTTCCAGGCAGAATTCACTCCATCTACCACCACCCCGTCTTCTGTGGGCAAGCCAATTCTGAATCCACACAGCCAAGATTCCCTGGATCCCATGTCTCCTGACTTTCTGAATGAGCCTTCCATGAGGAACCTTATCAAACACCTTATTAAAATCCATGTACACCACACATCCACTGCTCTACCTTCAATGTGCTGTCACATCTTCAAAGAATTCAAATCAGGCTCATGAGGCATGCCCTGCCCCTCACAAAGCCATGCTGACTGTCCCTAATCAGCCTATGCTTCTTCAAATGCTCATAAATCCTGTGTCTATGAATCTTCTCCAGTAATTTTCCCACTGAAATAAGACTCGCTGGCCTGTAATTCCCCAGAGTTATCCTTACTCCCTTTCTTGAACAAAAGGAACAACATTTGTCACCCTCCAATCATCTGGCACTACTCCTGTGGCTAGTGAGGATGCAAAGATCATCGTTAAAGGCACAGCAATCTCTTCCCTTGCTTCCTGTAATAACCTTGGATATATCCCCTCTGGCCCCAGTGACTTATCCATCCTAAAAGTTCAAAGGTTTCAGCACATCCTCGTTCCTCATGTCAACATGCCCTAGCGTATCAGCCCATTGTACACCATCCTCACAAACATCAAGGTCTCTGTCACTGGTAAATATTGAAGTATTTATTAAGGACCTCCCCTACCTCTTCCAACTCCAGGCACATTTCCTCTTTTATCCCTAAACGGTCCTACCCTCACTCTAGTCATCCTCCTATTCTTCACATACGTGTAGAACGCCTTGGGGTTTTCCTTAATCCTACTCACCAAAGCCTGCTCATGCCCCCTTCTAGCTCTCACAAGTCCATAAAGCTCCCTCCTGGCCACCTTGTAACTGTCCAGAGCCCTGTCTGATCAATGCTTTCTAAACCTTAAGCAAGCTTCTTTCTTCCTCTTGACAAGATATTCTATGTCTCTTGTCAACCATGGTTCCTTCAATCTACCATCCTTACCCTACCTCAAATGGGACAAAACTATCCAGAACAATTACCACAAATATTTAGTTTAAAATTCACACTACTTCCCTAGTCTTCCCTGGAAAACTAACCTCAGCATGGTTCATGTATAGTCTGTCCTAATGGTACAGTTTCCATTTCCCACAGTTATACTGCCAGTGCCACATGAACCAGAACCCATTTCTGC
The DNA here is from genome assembly GCF_009764475.1 of Pristis pectinata. Classification (NCBI taxonomy): domain Eukaryota; kingdom Metazoa; phylum Chordata; class Chondrichthyes; order Rhinopristiformes; family Pristidae; genus Pristis; species Pristis pectinata. Next base: position 18,683,552 of record NC_067409.1, on the reverse strand, counting down.
CACGAGTCTTTGAGCCACACATTTCTCTAACCTTATTTAGCTTTTGCCAATTGTTACTTTGGAAATTTGCTTCTTAATAGAGTGCCTTGTTCCTCATACTGACTATGCAGAACCTTTGTCATACTGGTACATGTACCACGACAATTAGATCCTCCCTCAAGTTCACATTATGATGAAACCCAATGTCATGCGACTGCATTATCAGTAAGCATGATCTACACTATAATTAACCTAGTTTTTAAAGAAAAACTCTAGAATATGCTTCATCCAAATTCCTGAAATAGTCAGAAGAATAATACTCAATCCTAACCACTTCTTACCCAAAATAAAACCATACAGGATATTCAATAAAAATAAATCTTGAAACTAGCTGAATGTCAGTGACAAATAACTGAGTGTCTCCATTTGTATACATAAAATTGTTGTACATAGGCTGGTCAGCTGGGAAAACTAGTGTTCAACTTTTACTCTTTTTTAAAAAAAGAGTAAAATTTTGAAGGTGGCACAAGATTTTTTTTTATTACCACAGGCCTTGAAAGTGTACAACTGCTGCATACAGTGGATTTGATCATCATCATCATCAATAGGACAGACAGCCTCTGCTATTGATAGAACTGATATTTACAAGCCAGTTTCACCACTTGTATATTGTTATGAAAAGGTGCCATGCTGGTTTTGAAATAACCTTTATACACTTTTGGCAGAACATTTTTGAATAAAGAAAAAATTTAATGCTATACCAAGGAGTGCGTTTATAGATAATACATTGTTCAGAAAGCCATCTAATACTTCATTAAAAGACAGCCAAAAAGTTCTAAATATTAAATTCTGGATGAATTAAATGATTAAAACTTTATACCTGTGAAGCGCCAAGTACTACAATACATGCACAGTTGTTAGAACTACTGCTTCACAGCTTCAAGAACTCAGATTCAACCTGATTTCTAGTGCCATCTGTACAGAGTTTGCACATTCAGCCTATGACCTTGTGGGTTTCAGAGTGCACCACTTTCCTCCCACATCCTACAAAAAGCGTAGACTAATAGACGAATAATTGCAAGTTGTCCCTCACGTGTAGATGAGTGGTAAATTCTCGGGTCTTGATGAGAATACAAGGAGAATAAAATGACTCAAGAGTAGGATTAATGTAAAAATATGTGCTTGATAGTCAGTGTGGACTTGGTGGATTGAAGGGCCTTTATCAGTGCTGTAGCACTCTGCGAATCTGCTACCAATACTAAAGATTTGCCTAGTCATTTACCAGTGCAACAATGGAGAGAGTCACTTACCAGTGCAACAATGGAGAGAGCCATTTGTCCTACTGAGTCTGTACCAGCTCTTTTGAAGAGCAATACAGTTAGTCTCACATCAGACACTCTTCCTCCCTTAGGTATTTATCCAATTTTCTTTTGAAAGCTACTAACAAATCTGTATCCACCTTCCTACAGGGTATATTCCAAATCCCAACTAATTCTGTAAAAAGGATTTTCTCATGGCTTCACTAGTTCTTTTTAATCACCCAAAATCTATGCCTTCTGGTCATTCTGCCTTCCCACTAGTAATTATAAATAAAGAAAGTCTATCCAAGCCATAACTTGTTTCAAAAAACACCTTTATGAAATTTCTTATCTGGTCCAAAGAGCACAGGCCAAACCTCTCTATTCTGTACATATTACTGTGACACCCAAATTCCTACTCATATCCTTTCCCAACCATCACATCTTCATTAGATCTGACGACTAGACTGGTCACTGTACTCCAACCAATGCAAATTCAAAAATCGGCAACCAGCCAACTTATGTGTTGCAACAAGTCTATGATTCTAACAAGTTGGTCTTTTATAGGTTTAGAATAAATTTCCTGGCTTTTGTATCCTTAATTACAAAGCCCAGGGCCCCATATACTTTAACTGGTTTATTAATGGTCTTCTCAATTTCAGTGATTTGTGCACAAACCCACATGGCAATCTTTAGTTCCACAAGTTGATTGATATGATGCTGAACGCAGTCTTGTGTGGCTCAGAAACCCTACTCTGACATGGCAATGTTTAATCGCTCGTTGCACATTAAGGCAACATATTGAACTTCAAAGACTTGTAACGCTCAAAAAAAAAACTGCATCTTATAAATTGGCAGCTTCTTTTTAAGGTGTGACCTCCCAATCTAGATTCTCCCACAAGAGGATACTTCCTCTCCAAATCCACCCTGTCAAGACCTCTCAGGATCTTATCTTTCAAGCAAGTCTCTCACACCCTTCCAAACTCCTATAGGTACGAGCCTAGCCATATCCAGACTTTCCTCAAAATGACCTACAATTCCAGGCGTCAGTTTGCTGTTTAACAAAGCATGCATCTGTGCACTAACACACACCAAGAAACTACATAACAAGTATCAATTTGCTAAAAATTTTCAATCTCAGCTAGGTATATGGCAGAAATTAAATAGTGGAGCAGGGGAAAAACTCATGTATCCAGAAAACCTTAATGATACTGATATTGAAAAACATGGTGATCACCAGCCCTTCATGCTCAATGAATAATGCCAAAGAAAGGAACCAGTGAATGGTCAAGAATTTAAGTACTGGTAAACACTTTGCACTGCATCGTAGCATTCAACTGTTAGTCATTTGTTCTTATAGTTTAGCATACTAGATTTTATATCCACACATTGGAACTACGAATATTGGCAACTATTTTCCCCAACTCCATTTTATTCCCAGAGTGAAAGCCACAATCGCCACAGCAATATTGCACTTTCAGATTCAATTCAACTTCCTTTCCATGATTTCCCATCACAACGCACCTCCCCTAACCCCCACTAATGCTTCACTTGCAAAGTTATACCATTAAAAAAAATAATTGGCCAGAGAAGAGGGAGAAACAAGCAAAGGTCATGTTATATTGCTTCAATTGTTAAGCCTCCCTGCACCTAAAAAGTTAGCAACTCCACCATAATGAAAAATATTGAGCAAATAATATTTTGTAACTGAGTAACTATTGAAAAGAATGTGGAACTTTCTAACAATAAGTAGCATCAGATATATTAATGAATGCAAAAGGTATGAAAAGCAAAGCAATAGGTTAATTGGAGAGAATGCAGTGAAAGCAACAAGGAGCATGACCCATTTCAATGCTGCACACAAGTATATATGAAATCCACCAAAAGCATTTTATCTTAACGGCTCAGTGCTGTACATGGTGGAAAACTGAAACTTCGGTAGTTTTGCTGCATCTTAGGATTTGCTTTGGTGCTATTATATGCAGTATTAAAAACAAAAAAGTCTCAATTTAAAAATATTGTTACGCTTGCACACTCCCATGTTGCTTGATGCATTTCGTCAGGGTCAACAAATCAAAAACATCTTTAAAATTATAAAGAATAAAGGCCAAGAATGTCAACTCTTTTAACCTCAGAAATAGAGGGAGAAGAGTAATAAACAGCCGGATAAATAACTCTCTCATAGCTGACTTCATGTAGAGTTTGTGCAACTGCAAAGAAGAGCACTCAGCACTTTTAACAGGATTGAAGCTGACAAAAGTCCTCAGTTAAATGTTTTGCCAGTTGCACACTGGAACTCCCTTCACAGGTGCAACCAGTCCAAATCAAATATTGACCCATTCACACTCCTATGTAATTTCCCAGTCTTCACATACCCTCCTCCAACCCTCCCCTTTCATTTTCCTTTTCTACTTTTGTCCTCTGATACAAAGGATAAAAAAATCAGCAAGGTAAAGTGGGAATTGTGAGAAATAGAAATTGGTTATTCAATAATTGGACAGCAGACAGCTTGGTACACAAGAAGTCATAACAAAGTAATAAATAATTTATTCCATGCTTCTAACAATTTCTATTATTAACAAATTTTAACATGTTAAAACATTTGGCAATAACACAAAATCTGAAAGAGTCACGTGAAGAGACGAGGGAATTAACCAAAAGCTTGCCCAGTTGAAAAATCAAAACTGCAGATGCTCAAAGAGGCAGATTTCGTGTTTCAGGTTTAACACACAAATAGAGCAGGACTGTGGGACAGGCTTGAGGGATCGTGGCTGATCTGCGTCAGGCTAACTCCTCTTCTGTGCCAGTTCATCATACGTTGAATTCCTTGATCTTTCAAAATTTATCCATCTCCTCCGAGTACCTCCAATGATCTAGACTCCACAACTGTCTGGTTTAGAGAATTCCACAGACAACCACCCTCTGCAAGAAATTCTTATGCACCCCAGTTTTACATTGCAACTATGACCCACTGTCCAACATCATCCCACTAGTGGAAAAATCTTACCATCTACCCTATCTTGTCCCTTTAAGGTCTCAATTCAATAATTTGGTCACCATGGACCAGTTGAGCCGAAGGTTTTGTTTCCCTGCTATACAACTCTGCAACTATGACTAATAAGATCACCCCTCATTCTTCTAAACTCCAAAAAAAAACAAATTTAATTTCTTTAGCCATTCATGACAGGAATAACCCACTCATCCCAGAAACTGGCCTAGCAAGTCCCTCTTAGACTGAATCCAAAGCAAGGCAGGGGGTGGTGAAGAAAGAGGGAACTCTAGAGATTAGACAACTGATGGAATGAATTTGTTGCCTAATATTGGGTCCCAGTTAAGCCATGCCTCCATTTTAAAGTTGTCTTCCTTGGTTTCAGATCCCTCCATGGTTTTGCACCTCCCCTGCACTCTTAATTCTTGCCTCTCAGCATCCCAGATTTTGATTGCTGTCCTATTGCCAGTCATGCCATCACTTGTCACGATACTAATCTCCGGAATTCCTCTCTTCCCCCACAATCACAACCACCACCCCATGCCGAGCTTTGGAGAGGCAAGAATTAAATGAATGCAGAGGAGGTAGCAGACTTAGGGAAGTGTAACACCATGGAGGGATCTGAAACCAAGACAAACAATTTTAAAATTGAGGCATGTCTCCATAACTAGGACCCAACATGGCAACAAATACAAAAAACAGATGAACAGGACACCAAGTTAGGACATGAGCTGTAGCACATTAGATGCCCTTGAGTTAATAAAAAGCAGAATGCATGAGGGTGACCAGGAATTCTTAAATAAACTATTGGTAAGAAAAACAGACATCCTGACAGATACAACTACACAGCATCTTTCATAAACCTTTCATGTTATCTCAAAGGTGCTTCAGTCAATGAAGTACGTTTCAAATACAGTCCCTGAACTGCAAATTTGAATATGGAACATTTCGGAAAGATACAAAACCTAATAAATGTGCATAAAAGCACAGATACTAATAGTACATGACAATAATTTGAGCCCATTGAGTCCCAAGAATGATGTTCTTCGCAAACTGCTATCACTTTTTTCTTACAATATCTTCATCCCTGGAAACTGCATTGGGTATAATTTCATACAAATTTAACATCCTTAAGGAGATACAGTCTGAGAAAATATTTGAGAATATTACAGAAGTGCTTAGCTGACATCTCCTTTATTCCCACCCTCCACCCCCCCTTCTATCAGGCTCCCAGCAATGACTTCAAAGGTTTCACCTCAAACCTAGGCACAGGGGTGGTTATGAGTGAGAAACATTGCACTCAGTGCAAACTTAGGAATGCAATGAATTAGGATACTTATAAAATCAACAATGCACTTTTAATTGCTGTGAAAAGTCAGGTCACAATGGAGGAGCCCCTTAATTGAAAATTGTTTAATAAGTCTGCTCCAAATAAATTTCTGCAGAAACCACAAGGGCTCAGTATTTCCACCAACAATGGTACCCAAATGAAGATAATACCTATAAAAATAAGCCAGAAAGATCTGGCTCTAAAACAGTTTTTGACAATCTCAAGAGTGCCAAAACACTTTTTAACCAATTAAGCAATGTTGAAGTATAGTCACTGTTATTATATAGGAAGCAGCCAATTTGGGAGTAGCAAGTTCCCACCAACAACAGTGCATCAACTACCAGACAATCTATGCCAAAATACCAAACAATGCAGCAATGCTTTCCTGGAATATTAGCCTCGATTGCAGCTTGGTTTAGCTCATTTTGATCAGCTTAGTGCCTCTAATCACAAAGGTTGACAGCGCTGAGCAATCTCACTCAGTGTCCAGTTGTGTGAACTGCCATTAAGGAAAAAAAACAAAGCTCACAGGGAGTTTAAATTTATTAGTGTCACATTCACTTAAGAAGGGTTCAATACAGAGTTGAACCCAAAGTGATTTAAACTTGGTAACATTTGGACATAATGGGCACCTTGTCAGCAACAGTGAGTTACAGCAGTAACACTACGTAAAGAGCTGCACCGCACAGGACTTATTGGCAAAGCAGCTTTACAGCTGTCTTCAGCACAACAGCGTGCCTTAGGCACTGCTTGCCATTTCAGATTTCTTATGTGGCATCAGCTCCATTAGAATTTTAAGCATGTTTTTAAATTAATTCTCTAGTCTCCATCTACTGTTAGTTACTCAAGTGTCAAATGTGAGAATTCTCATTTGGAGTTCCTACGTTGAAACATATTCTGATGGTACTAAAATATCATTTAGGACCATGGATAAAGTAACAAGAAAATACAGGTGGTCACAAATTTCCTTCTATTTCAATTATTATTGATTTAAAATAGGACAAAAACCAATTGGGGTCTTATGTTACTTCACTAGCAAATCACCATGCTGCTGATAAGGTGATCTTATCATTAGGTTTAATAATTAACTGTAGATTTTTTCACGTTTGTTGCCTTGGTTAATTTCCACTATTCAATGACCTTATGACTTTCACAGACAGTAGAAAATAAAAGCAATAAAACTGTCAATCACAAGGTCATTTGCAACCATAGCTCTTGTCTTGTAATAGTCTCCTGCTGGTTTGCTGACATTGTGAACTTCAGATAAAATTGTTTTTCCAGATTCTATATATTTTTCTTGTCAGTTGGAATAACCAGCTGTGGACCCTACTAGACATTTTACTTAAAGAATATATATTATTTATCACCCAAGAGCATTTGGTAGATTTTAATGGCCTGCACATAGCAAAAGGAACCAATGCTTATACAGACAGATGCTCGAAGACAATGTCTTCCCTTCTCCCACAATCCAGCTTTTAAAACCCAAACTTTTACAGCGTGTTCAAACTTAAACTTCATCATCACAAAATATTTTAAAACATGACTGCTACTCATCAACTCTCCCAATCAACTTAGGTTTTTTTTAAAAACTGTGCGCCCATAGCTTCCACTTCCAGGTCTAATAAACAATTAAAATTAATATATTATTTTTGATAACTCTCCAACAAAACAGATTGCCTGCACTAGTTGCCACCTAAACAAGTACATTAAAGTTATCCAGCAACAAGAGCTTCAAAACAAAACCATATGAGGTCTGTATTCAAGTTATTGAAAAGCAAGAAACTGCAGATGCAGAAACCTTAAATAAGAACAGAATACTTAGGTCAGGCTGCAACTGTGGAAAGAGTCGTCAATGTTCAGGACACTGACCTTGCATCAGAACTGAGAAAACACATCTGATTTCTAAGTTAAGTTGCAGACATGGGGTGGTAGAAGGACTGGGTAGAGAAAGGTAGAGAACAAAATAAGTGTCTATCCAGCCCTTCCCTTCTGTGCAGCTTAAAACATGGTTTGATTTCCAACTTCTTTCAGGTCTTTGGGTCATCAACCCAAAAAATTGCTGCCCTATCTTTTGAGTATTCATAGCATTTTTGCTTTTACCTGATCTGCTCATACTAATTTTTTTAGGTATATAAATCAACCAGTATAAAACCTGTAAATTGTCCACTAAATGACATGGCTTGTAGTACAATTAAAGGTGATCACAATTAATGAAAAACCTCAAAAGTCAAATCACTCAATATACACAGCTTGATGCACAATTACCTTTACTTCTTTCATTTGTATTTTACAAATGTCTGATGGGTGCAAAAGATATTTACACTTTCTAATGAATCTTAATCCTAACCATTCAATTGGGCGAGGCCCCCAAATTTCCACCACGCTTGCACCCGGAGATATGGGAAATCTGTGCACAAGCCAATTATTGAAGTAGTTTGGTCATAAGTTGGATTTTGTGGGCAACTACAAAATGTTCAATCAATACAGCCACCTACTGACTGAATTTTACTACAATCCCAGTTTGTTCAGAGGCTCTGCTAAAAATCACAACCAGATTTTCCAGGCACAGCAGGAAGTAGTCATTTTTCTGATGTTTTATTGCTTATACAAAAATTTTTGCTTGGTGAGAGCTGCATTATTTAAGGATAATTCTGTGGCACAAGTTCTAATCATATTAACATCTGAAAAACTTTCCTGACCACAAGTTAATAAGGTATTTAAGCATGTGTCCCTAATGTGGATGGAAAAGTTAAATTTTAATTTTCATACTCAATGCGAATTCACCATTCTCAGATCCCAATTCTAAACTATGCCTTCTTTTGGGCCTCAATGAGGTTGGCAGGAAAATATCAGCACAACTTCAGCTGTATGGGCACAATTTCAGATTCAGATTCATCCTCAGTCTTTACCAAATGAGGAAGTTCCTTACTCTGCACACTCAATTTAAACAGACAGCTGCCAATGGCTACATATTGACAAGCATCAGCAGCGACTGTTCAGTAGCACTTGTCTCCAGCAGAAGAGATGGCTCAAAAGTAAAATACTGCAGGTGCTCGGCAAAATGGAAATAAAATCAGAAAGTGTTCATCTCCAGAGATACTGCCTGATCTAAATATTCCGGCGTTTCATTTACAGGTTGCCATTTAAGTTCAACGCCAATGACTAGACACAAGTGATACAATACATGCTGCCTTGTGTAGTTAACCAAGATAGCAACACTAGGCTGATTAAGCCAAGATAAAATTCACTAAACATTCTGGTGTACAATGAGCAATGCCATCATTTGAATGAGCTGTTTGAAAAGTAATGATCACATGCCCTGAAGAATGCACAAGAAATCTCAGGATGCAATTTCAAAGAATATGACTGATCTGCACAGTGTCCCAGTCAATATTAATCAACCAATATCCAAGGAGTTAATCTGGTCATTATCCCATTGCTGTTCATGAAAACAATGCTGCTCCATTATCACAACTAAATTTTGACAGTACTTCAACTACGAAGCAAACTATGGAACAGGTGGAGATTGAAGGTGCAATAGAAATTCAAGTCTTTTTTATACCATTGGGGAAAAGAAAGTCTTTGAATCTCAGTCTTACAGGCTAGAAAAATGGTCTATTAAACCAAGTTTATGAAAGATAGAATAAGAGGCCACATAGGAGTGCACCTGAACTGTCAAGTCGAAAGATTATTGATATATAGATGAGGAATCTAGTAGCAAGGAAGCAGAGGCACAGATGGAGTTGGGCAATGTCACAAAGGTAGAAATGGACAGTCCTTGGATTAGTTGCATGAAGGAATACCAGCATCAGCCTTGGTGTCAAGCTGGACATGGCCAGTTCAGACCTATATGTATGCCATACCGAGACCATCAATGGCATGCATACAGTTCTAAACTGAGGTATCTAAACTAAAATAGACATTGAACTCACTAACCTATAGTTTCCTAGCCTATCCATTAAACCCCTATTAAAAAAAGACAAGTTGCATTATATTTGTATCTTTCCAATCAGGTAGTACCTTGTTTTTAAATAATTTTTACAGAAGTGACAAAGATATGATTGATTTTACTGGTTACATTAAATAGCTTATCTATAGGACACAAATTCCATTAGCAACATTTATCTTTATTATTTAGTAATCCCTCCACACTTAAGAATTTCAAGCTTTTTAATTGGGGGAAACAGCTGAATGAAAGCATAAAATTGTCCATTCTAGACAAGATTTACCACCTCCAGGTCATAGTATATGAATAATGAAATCAAGTTTCTTTAAAATTCAAAGCAATTATTCTTAGAAAATCTAAATGGCTTGTTTTTGAGAATGTTTTAAATTCAAAATAGAATTTACAATAAATATTGGATATTTCACACAAAAAGATCTTGCAAGTTATTTTTATTTAAACATTAGGGTTGACACAATTTCATCTTAATTCACTTTGTTTTAAATACCTTCCCAGTTTTTCTTTTGCACTTTGGCAACTTTTTACAGTGGAAACTTTATTCCAGAGTGAACACAGACAGGGTAATAAAACCTCTAGTGTAAACCACTGTTGTCCTTAGGAACTGGGAGCCAGAGTTTTTCCACTCCCTGCTGTGCTGTAAATCAGTACCTATTTAAGGGCCTCCTATTAATTATGTGCATGTGATCCAAGTTTCATTGCTGAATAAAATAAATCTTACTTTTGTTCCATGGTCTCTCATGGCAGTTAATCTTAGCTGTCCCCACTGGAATCATTATAACTTATATGCATTCCCCCACAGACCTGCCAACACTGATTTTTGAATAAATAGGTAGCCTTTTCCTTCCAGCTGACATTTCAAGAGTCAAAAGTCTCTTGTACACAGTAGCAAAAGCTGCAGCTTATCAACTCCCTCTGGAAGTCAGATATGGAAGAGAAAGTTTTGCCTTAGATCTGTCAGACTTAAATAAGTCAATGGCAGAGAAAAAAAACAGATGACCCATGAAAGTGAAAGGCAGTAAATGACAAAAAAAAAGACTTGGTAAACAAATTCAGGATAAATTTCAATGCACATTTTAGCAAGATGACAAAATTTCTTCTAGTTTAAAAATCAGCTCAACTATAAACCAGTTCAATTTTCCATTCTTCATGGGAGATGAAGAAAAATGTCAAATGCCGGTAAGTGAGAGGGGGTGGTAGAGATCAGAAAAAGCCAAAAGGGAAAGAGAGTTCAAACAGTAAGTCCAATCTCACAAGCTACAAGTAATATCCAGTGTCCAGCACAGGGGAGGTCACTGACTGCAACGTCACAACATACTGGGCTCAAGTAAACAGGATGGTGTTGGTAGGTTATGCAGGCTAGAGACAGCCTCAACACAAATCCAGCAATTTGAACTGGGTCAGGCAGGTTAGCCTGAACACTTCCCTTGAGGCCACTGCACTATTACAGAAAGAGCCAGACAGCAGAAAGAAAAGATGGTCACCTGAAGTCAGCATCAGGCATCCTAAATTAGGGAAACAGGGTAGTCTGTTGCTTCAAAGGTTGGCGAAGCACAACCTAGGCAGATATAACTTTTTTTAAAAAATATGAAGAAAATTAATACAAAATGGTAGCCCAACCTAAGCAGATTACACAAGTGATCTGAAATTAGATAGGTGCCCATGTCAAAATTATAAATTGCTGCTATAAAAAAATTCAAAAAAGTATAATGCAAGGAAAAGTTAGTGTCCAGCCAGTGAACAATATACACAAGTAAACAGCTCATGATATGGCCCATAGCCCAATAATCAATGCTTTCTAAAAAGATAGTCTATTAATATACTAAAACTAAGGTAGAAGTGGGTCAGAAACAAACTCTACAGTACCAGACTACGCATGTCAGTTAACAGAAATTGATGAACAAGATTCGTGATGTGATATGGGCAATCAGTAAACCAACAGAATTCTCATAGCAATGTTCATGGGGTAACTGCATCTTCAGTATTACCATGTACAAAGTATTAATTTCTACTAACTGAATAAATTAGAGATTCACGATTACAATGCTGTGAAAGTGAAAATTACATTTTTTAGGCTCAAGTACAGTGTGTTGGAGTAGGATTACATAATGGAAGCAGGATCTTCAGCCCAACCTGTATTCCATTCCTATCCAACTGCTTTTTAAATGCTCGATTGTACCTGCCTCTACCAACATCTCTGGCAGCATATCCAGTGTGGAAAAACTTGCCCCTCAGATTGCCTCTAAATCTTTCCCCTCTCACCTTAAACCCATGCCCTCTAGTTTTAGACTCCCTTACCCTTGGAAAAAGGCCATCTACTCTTTCTATACCCCTCAATTTTATAAACCTTTATAAGTTTACCCCTCAGCCTCCTGTGCTTCAGGAGAACAATCCTGGCTTATCCAGTATCTCCTTCTAACCAAATCCTCTATTCCAGGCAACATTCTGGTGAATCCCTTCTGCACTTTCTATTGCTACCACATCCTTCCAGTAGTGCAGTGACCAGAAATGTACACAATACTTCAAATGCAGTCTAATCAGTTTTAAAACATTTTAATGCAACAAACAATGTGCTGGAGGAACTCAGCAGGTCATGCAGCATCTACATTGTTTGTTGCTCCAAATTCCAGCATCTGCAGTCTCTTGCGTCTCCATTGGAATATTTTATTGTCCCTTTTTGCACAGAACAAAAAGCAAAGTTGGTTAAAGAACAAAGTTATAAAATGAAATATGAACTACTGGATTTGACAATGAACAGTTTTGTCAATGGATAAACATCAGGGACAACATTGAGTCTGGCTGTACAGGCTCAAAAGGCTGAGGAGCACACAATGGAAAGAAAAATGGAACATACAAGTTGACAGTGAATCTTAGGTTACAGAAGTATGTAATGAGGAATGTTGCTCTTTAGAGTCTGAGAATACATAGTAGTGACAAGAACCAAGACCTGTATCCCTATTAGTATATTATTGTCACATGTACCAAGGTACAGTGAAAAGCTTCAGAGTGCCCCATACACAAGTGTATTGAGGTAGTAAAAAGGAAGACAGAATGCAGAATATGGTGTTACAGTTACTGAGAAAGTGCAGTGCAGGTTAACAAATAAAGCACAAGGACCACAATGAAGTAGATTGGAAGAACAGGAGTTCATCTTTTAGCATAAGACAGGTCGGTTCAAGATTTTGATAACAGAGAGATAGAAGCTGTCCTTGATCCTGGCGGTAGATGCTCTCGAGCTTTTGTATTTTCTGCCTAACAGGAGAGGGAAGCCAAGAGAATGACCCGGGTGGAAGTGGTTCTTAATTACATTGGCCTCTTTCCCAAGGCAGTGAGAAGTGCAGATGGAGTCAATAGAGGGGAAGGTGGTTTTCATGGTGGACTGGGCTGTGTTCACAACACTGCAATTTCTTGCAGCACAGATGTCATGCCATGCCAAACTGTGATGCATCCAGATAGGATGCTTTCTATGGCACATCTATAAAAAATTGGCAAGAGTCATCAGGAACATGCTGAATTTCCTTAGCCTTCCAAGGAAGTAGTGCTGGTGTGCTTTGATTCCACTGTTCACTTTACCATCAGCATTTCATGCCAATGATCTCAACCTTATTACTTAAAAAGTATTTTTTTGCCCTGCCCTCAAGAGTTACCAGATTCCTACAAGTCTCAATGTCCTTAATCCACTCTCAGATATTCAGTTTCCCTGAGTTAGTTCAGTCTCCAAAAACCCACAATAGTACGGGAAGCACTTGGGGGTTCCAACCACCATAAAGTATGTGCAAGTGAACAACTGGGCAGTCCAGCTAGCACAATGAAAATGCAGCAAAGCAGTGCCTTGTGAAGCACCTAATGGATGGTTCATAAAAGGAAAAGAGAAACACCATAATCAAATGAGATAGGGAGAAGCAAGAATTGCTATTCACATCTTTTTCCAGTTGGCACATACTCAAAGTTGTTTCTGTGTTTCACATTCGGACATTTTACTTTGGAATGTTTAGTTAGATTAAAGTGTTATATAAATGCTGAGATCATGACCTGCTGAGCTTGAATCACAACAAAGGAAAATGGCAGCTAGGGAAGGGGATGCTCATTGGGAGGGAGAGGTTCAGTTGAGGTAGCCTTTAAAAGACTAATCTTATTTTGGAAGACTTCAGCTATATTTCCCAATCAGCCTATTAAATCCTTTAATTTCTGCTGTCTGCTTTTTCCATTATGTGAAAGTGCATATAATAATTGTTTGAAACTCAGTTTCTAGGATTAGCAGTAAACAATTCAAAAAATAGTCAGTGTTTAAACACTAATGAAATGTCCCACAGTCCCTAATGCAACTTGCATTACTGGTGGAAATCTTGCAAAATACACGACCACCCATCTTCCTGCTACACACCCAGCTGGATCACAAACTTCCAGTTGACTAGCTCCTATCAGCCATATTTACTTACAAGTGATTAACTTTAAAAAATAAACCACGTCTCTGTTACACAAATCACAGTAAAGTTCCTACTCAGCTATTTCCTCACCTCTGACCATTATCTTAAAACTTAACTCTTAGCCAGATATTAATATAAAAAGGCTTCCACAAGAAAATATTCTAAATGCATTCAAATGGTTCATTCCAGGAGTCTGATATTTCCAGATGATAAGCGTGCATTTTACCCTAAGCACACTTCACTACTGGATTAGGCACTAGCTTCAACATAGCAGACATTGACTACAAAACGCCCAGCCAGTTGTTTCTTACTCTGATGTCCAGTGAATGTGAATAATTTGCATCAACAAATCTCATGGCAAAATTTTGAAACAATGCCAAGCTTGAAATAGTCCAAGCAAAGGCTTCAAAATTAAAAATTTAATTAATGCAATAATGCTCATGTGTCATGGGTACCATCTCATCAAAATTTTTGATTGCTGATACATTACCGTAATAGCTCAAAGAAAATATTTTATTGTTCTGTTCCATTGCACTTTACTTCAGTATACATTTCCTGTGAAGTTAAATAAATTATACTTGTTTATTTGAAGAAGTCTGGCCTTTGATTATACTGTTGCTTACAATTTATGAGTTTTGATCTTGGTAATGGTGCGATTCTCCAGCAATGTATGGCTGGGCAAATAGCAATACCATTCTTTGACATCGTTTCACAGAGTAACATCTATATGATTCTACTATAAAAATATTGGGCATAGTGAGACACAAAATACACCAGAAATATTATACTGAAAATAATTTGAGATATGACACAAGTACAGCACAACATTTGAGAGGATTAGGCAATTTTGAAATGATTCCCCACAATTTCTCCTCCTCTGGGGTTTTCCATGTATCACGTCTGGGCCTGTTGCAAATAATTGATAAAGACTAATTGCTATGTTTAGTCAATAATTATTGTTGTGTGAACTAGCTGCACGTTCTGCCCCTCTCTCCCAGCAAACTGCCCTGACCTCAAGTCCTATGTTCTGAGCTCTTACCTATTTTGACTGAAACTCTTTACAATTATTTACTTCTCAACACTGATGGCAAAGCAAAGGAAGAATAATCAAAAGCATATTTCAAAAGAGAATTGGATTAAATACTTGCAGCAGAGAAAACAGCAAGGCTATATATTTTTAAAAAATGGAGATTGAATGGATAGCTCTTTGCAAGAGCAAGCACAGGTCCAATGTACTGAATAGTCTTTCCTGCTTCTAATGATCCTTAGTTACACCAAGCTCAGGTGCTGTAAAATAAATTTGGTAGGACCAACACAGGAGGCATTTGCACACCATTATACCAGATCTGTGGCTCCCAACACTTTGAATCAAAGCCCCACATTCACACTCTGCAATTCCCTCCCAACCTATAAATTTTGCTTTTATGTACATTTTAACAAATTAACTCATTATTCAAGTTCACAGATCCACTGATTTTTGCTATTCCCCATCCAACCAAAGGTGTCACACACCCCAGGTTGGGAATTACTGTACTAAGCTCTGGGCAGAGCTACCTCACACCAAAGGATTACACAAACACATCAGCATTTCTAGTGAGAAAATGCCAGATGGCAGGAGTTTCAATGGGCGAAACTGAGACTTGATAAGTTGCAAATATACAGCATACCTGAAATTCTACTAGCAAGGAGCAACCACCTGAGTGACTGGATTACATTGTACCCAGATCTAACAGCTGCTAATTCAAAAGCTAAATGCCAACAACAACCTGCATTTAAACAGCAAAGTTTTTCACAGCACTAATTACATGAACACTGATGCCAAGCTAAATAAAGGAGGCAGGTTAAATGACTAGAAGTTGGCTAGAGCCATGAACTCAAAAAAGGATTGAAAGGTTTAGTAAGGAAATTTCAGAGTTTAAGGCCCTAGAGATCTGAAAGCATAGCTGTCAATAGTAGGGTGAAAGGAGCAGGAGAAACAACATAATAGAATTAGAGATGCAGGGTTTGAAGGATTGTAGAGTTGAAAGCTGTAACAAATAACAAGATTCAAAATCCTAAAGGACACTAAACTCAAGTATGAGAAATTGGTGATAGGGAAAACACAGGATGGTGTGTATTAAAATACAGTCAGACCACGAGCCAATTTTCAGATGACAAATGAGATGCTGGACTTAAATAATCACTTCTGTGAGATAACAAAAGCACGGATGAAGAAGCCAAGAGAGGAACAGAAAACAAAGTAGAAACATATTGTGGATCGGGAAGCTCAACAGTCACAAAGTCTGGTTCAGCACATAGTGGTCAGGGAAGCAGATGGAATCAACAGTAAAGGAAAAACGTTTGTGGCAGCTGAACCATCTTTGATCTTTCCAACATTTAGGTGAATTGCAATTCATCCAGGACCGACTGGTAGCCTGACAATGCAGAGCTGGCAAGGAGGGGAAAGAAAGGTGTCAAGAGATAACTAACTCGCAGTCCGATTACACAGAGCTGTGAAGGGGGCCAAGGGTTGGGGGTCATCCACATGTACACAACATATGTTTTCAGAAACAACTGCCAAAGGGCAATTTGGAAATTAGAAGGGGGGGGGGGACAATGATAGATGCAAGGATAAGACAAGATCTGTGCAAACCCAAAGAAAATCAGGTACAGGAAACCAAAATAAGTACGTTAGCATAACTATTAGCAACAAGTAAAACAGTAGCCAAAGCTTCAAAGCTGCAGGCATGACATATTCCACTTAATTTATGGGACTACTACACACAGCAGGAACTGAAGGTTGTATTTTAATCCTAGAATACATGCCTGACAGCATTAAATGCAGTTGTAAGTGCAGCACATGTGAAACAGTTTTTCCAAACACACATAAAAGAATGATTTACCCCCACCCTCTGGGAAAAAAAAGATAGTCACAGAACTTAAAGCAGTGGCATGCCTTTATCTGAAAATACCTTGATTTTCATCCTGTCTCCAGATTGCAAGGAGAAATTATTGACACCCCTCGGGAAAAAAAAAGTAGAACTCGTGTGACCAAGACTGTAAAATGCAATCGCTCTGCCCACCTCCCCCAAACGCTCACTTGCGGAGACTGGACTGAAGCTATTGATTTTAGGCTTCAAACTCTATTATCAGGGTGCAGTGGACTGCTCGTCTGATGCCCCCCTTGCCCGGCTCACCGTGACCCCCCCCCCCCAACCATCAGAAGGGGTCTGCGGACGGCGACAACCGCCCTCCCTGCCGTCAATTCCCGTCAACTTCGGCTCCTCGCCCGGAGAGTCTGGGAGGAGTGGAAATGATGCGGGGGAAAAAAAGAGAAATCCGCCGCACTAAAGTGATATAAATAAAACAAAGAGGGAGGGAGGCCTAGTCACCGACAAGTGGTGAGGAGGAGGAGGAGGAGGAGGAGGAGGAGGAGGAGGAGGAGAAGGGGGGGGGTGGGGGGTGGCCTCTCTCTCCCTCCCTCCGCCCCCACCCTACCCCGGCTCGACAGTGACCCGAGAGGCGAGGCTCCCAAGCGCCTGGGCTCAGGCGCCATGTTCGTCGCACCGAGCAAGCGACCCGGGCCGCCGCCGCTCCGCCCTCACCTTCGCCACTCGTGCTCCGGCCGCGATCCGCCACCCATCCACCGGCGACGCCAGGCTCCCGGGATCCGCCGAGCTTCCTATCGGAGAGGGGAGTAGGGTGGATGGGAGGGAGGGAGGAGGGGTGTCGGGGGTGGAGGAGGTCAGTTGGCGGCTCCTTGCTCCGGTCCGCCTTCGCCGCCGTCTCTCCCTCGGGCTCGGCCTACGTTCCACATAAACACCGAAGCCACGGCTCAGCGGCAGCCGGCGCCCTCCGCAGGCCACGTCCCCGTTCAGCAACCTCCCTACCAGCCGATCCCTCCCTCCAATCCAAACATTCCTCCAATCCGATCGCGCCAATCTGACCTCTCCTCCAATCGGATCCCTCCTCCGGTCTATCTGACGTCCCCCTCCAATCCAAACATTGCTCCAATCCGACCGCACCAATCTGACCTCTCCTCCAATCGGATCCCTCCTCCAGTCTATCCGACATCTCCTCTAATCCAAACATTCCTCCAATCCGATCCCTCGCTCCAATCCAGGCGCTCCTCCAATCACATCACTCTAATACGATCCCTCCTCCAATCGAAAGGAGCTCCAATTCGAACCCTCGAACACGACCCCCTTCCAATCCAAGTATTAATTCGATGTGATTACGCTGATCTGACTCTTCCTCCAATCGAAACCTTCCTTCAATCCGATCACTCCAATTCGAAATTTCTATAATCCAACCACGCTTCTGATCCCTCCTTCAACTCAAAAAAATGTTCCCATTCGATTTCTCCATTCCTTCAAGCCACTTATGTTTGCAATGCACTGTACTGCTGCAAAAAGCTAATTTTCATGCCACTTATACCCTGGATGTGCATGCCCATGACTATAAACTTGAACTTGAAACTGTCTCCTTCCAATTTGAATCTCTACCCTCAACCCAAATGGCCCTCCAATCTGCTCTAATCTAGCCCCTCTTCCAACCAGTTGTTGCCTCCAAACCAAACCCTCTCTCCAATCCTATTCTCCTCCAATCCCTTCCCTATCATCCAATCCTCATCTCTAATCACATCTCAACAATACAAGCTTGCTTATATTTCTAGGGACACAGAAGGAGGCTATCTGGTTTGTTGTTTCCATACTGGTTTCCAAGGGAGCCATCCTATCAGCCTGTTCCCTCTTCTTATTTCTCTATAGTACTGCAATTTAATTTCTTGCACACACCCATCAACTCCCCTAGCATTCTTTTTGCCAATGGTAGAGAATAGTGTTTTTTCAGATAAGAAGGAACAACCAATGTATGGGATTATTGGTCTTCTTAATGTGCAAATAATACTGTAATAGTAAATTTCAAAAGGAAATTGAATAAATACTTGATGCAGGAGGAGGTGGGGAGATTGAATGGGATGGGGAAAAGAAAGTGGGGATAGAATTGGGGGAAAAGATAAGAAGTGGAGAGAACGGTGGGTGGGTAATTGGAGGAGCTAGAGACTGCAGGAGATGTGCAGGAGGGGATAGGGAAACAGATTGGAGGAAGGGTAGGGACTGAAGGCTTCGGTAAGTGGTTGAAGGAAGAGGTGAGAATTGGAGAGAATAAAAACAATTTTATGATTCCGCAATAATTGGGACAATTGTACAATGTAGAAAAAAGGAAAAGAAACTTTATTCTATGGTTGTGGTAACCTAAGACATGACAGTGGTGAAATGCTCCTTTTCCAGTATCCTCTCTGCTTTCAAGAGGGGAGATATTTATGGGTTGGGGTTTAATATTTGTGGGACCCCTATTTTCTTTCTGCTGATAGCTTTGGATTCTCTTTCCTATGATCTTGGAAGATGCTTAATAGTTTGCAAATCTCTCTACTGACATCACACATTTTAGACTTTGTTTCTTTGCTAACAACTTACCAACATTTGAAATATGCAATCACTTATCCATTGTAATTATATTGCTTTGTATAGGCCTGTTATTCTTTGACTGTATCTGTTTCCACTATCCCTCAGGGCAGTGAATTCCAAATCATAACTATTCATTGTGTGAAAAAGATATTCCTTATGTCACCTTTGATTCCTTTAATTCCATGTCCTTTGGTTCTATTTTGCCTTGAAGATTCTTTGTCGTTTTATTTTTTTTCTCCACTTCCTGAAAGCAGAGAAGGTACTAGAAAAGAAGCATTTTCCTGTTTCAGACACCCACAGACATTCCTATCACAACCATAGAATAAAGATTCCTTTCCTTTCTTTAACATTATAAAATTGTCCCAATTACTATAGAATCATAATAATGTTACAGTAAAAAGGGAAGGCTAATTGGGCCATTGGTCTGTACGGCTTTTATAAAGCAAACCAGTTAGCAATCTATTCCCCAACTCTCTCTGCACAGCCCTGCAAATTCCTTTCCTTCAACTATTTTGAATTTGCTTCCACCACCCCTTCAGGCAATGAATTCCAGATCATAACTACTTATTGTGTGAAAGGTTTTCCTTATGCCATCTTTAATTCTTTTAAATCTGAGCCTTTGGTTGTCAACCCCTCTGCCAATTGAACAGTTGGTTTTTTATTCACTTGTCCAAACAATTATGATTTTTAACACTTCAATTAAATAAGTTCTCAGTCATCTCTGTTATAAGGAAAACAACTCCAGATCCTCATCTCTATCCAAATAACTGAAGTTCCCCATCATAGGGTCACTCCTAGTAAAATGTTTTCTACGACCTCTTACAGGCCTTCACATCCTTCCTAGAGCGCAGGTCTCAGAAGTGGACCCAACATTCCAGCGTATTATTGAGGTTCTGGATAACCTCCTTGTTTTTCAACTCTGTATCTATTTTTAAACCATAGAATCTCATTTGCCTTTCGAACCACTCACTCCACTTTGAACAAATATTGATGAATGCCCCTCTGTCCCCCAGTGTTATATTAGGGTGATTGATTTTCTGTTTTATAATTTCTCGATAAAAAGATTAAGTTCATTTTGTATCATTTTGCCATCCTTCTAGCCTTGCCAAGTCTAGTCAGATCAGGTGTGCCTCCCTAAGAAATCAATTTATTGAAACAAATTCTCTGTATACAAGATCAAGAAGTGATCTCTCTGTTGTTTCTCTCACTCTATGGATAGCCAATCATTTCCTGGAACCTCCAGGTGATGTGCCAGATGCCTTCTAATACAAAGGAGCCCACTATTGGGGCACAAAGCAGATAAATATCTCCTCAAGCTCAGAGGTAGTCCCTGGTGCACCTCAATTTCTAACACAGAGATTTGCCCCATCATAGATTTTTAGAGCTAATAAGAGGAAGCTAATTAGACATTACTGTTTGTTGACTTAGGAATGTTTGGGTCTTGTGGATTGGTGTTTGACTGTTGTCTCCTTTACCTAATATTGAAGCAAACCACAGTGAAGAGGAAGGATCTCTACCTTGCTGACAGTCAACACAGGCGCACCTCAAGAATGCGTGCTTAGCCCACTGCTCTACTCTCTCTACACTCATGACTGTGTGGCTAAGCACAGCTCAAATGCCATCTATACATTTGCCGATGACACCACTGTTGGTAGAGTCTCAGATGGTGACGAGGAGGTGTACAGGAGTGAGATAGATTGGCTGGTTGAGTGGTGTCGCAACAACAACCTCGCACTCAACATCAGCAAGACTGAGTGTGAACTTCAGGAAGGGGAAGTCGGGAGAATACACACCAGTCCTTTTTGAGGGGTCAGCGGTGGAAAGAGTGAGTTCCTGGTGTCAACATCTCAGAGGATCTATCCTGGGCCCAACACATTGATGCAATCATGAAGAAGGCATGCCAGCGGCTCTACCTCGTGAGGAGTTTGAGGAGAATCAGCATGTCACCAAAGACTCTTACAAATTTCTATAGATATATAGTGGAGAGCATTCTGACTGGTTGCATCACAGCCTGGTACGGAGGCTCCAATGCACAGGATCACAAGGGGCTGCAAAGGGTTGTAGACACAGCCAGCTCCATCATGGGCGCAACCCTCCCCACCATCGAGGACACCTTCAAGAGGTGGTGCCTCAAGAAGCAGCATTCATCACTCAAGACCCTCACCATCCGAGACATGCCTGCTTCTCATTACTACCATCAGGGAGGAGGTACATGAGCCTGACAACCCACACTCAATAATTCAGAAACAGCTTCTTTCCCTCCGCTATCAGATTTCTGAATGGTCCATGAACCCATGGACACTACCTCGTTATTCCTTTTTTTTTACACTATTTATTTATTTTTGTAATTTATTGTAGTTTTATGTTTTTGCACTGTACTGCTGCTGCAGAACAACAAATTTCACATCATATAAGTCAGTGATAATAAATCTGATTCTGATTCAGATCCAGGTTTGGTCTCTGATCTGTGCTGAATGTTTTAATTGCAGTCAGAGATGGCAAGGACCTTATGGTTGACCTCTGTGATCCTGGGTTGAGAAGGGATAAAAACAGCCAAAGAGGTTATTGAAAGAGGCAGGAGAGGAGCTTGCTGGGGCCTTGATGAAGGTTTTTGTATCCTCACTAGTAACAGGTGAGGTCCCAGAGGACTGGAGAGTAGTCAATGTTGTTCCTTTCAAGAAGGGAAATAGGGATAATCCAGGAAATTATAGCCTAGTGAACCTCACATCAATGATAGGAAAGCCATTAGAGAGGATTCTTAGGGATAAGATTTACACGCATTTGGAAAAACATGGCTTGATTAGGGACAGTCAGCATGGCTCTGTGTGGGGACAGGCCATATCTTACCAACTTGAGTTTTTTGAGGAGGTGATGAAGGTGATTGATGAGGGTAGGGCAGAGGATGTAGTTGACATGTCTACATTGACTTTAGTAAGACGTTTGACAAATTCCCTCGCGGAAGGCTGATCCAGAAGACTAAGATGCACGGGATCCACGGTGAGTTGGCAGTTTGGATTCAGAACTGGCTTGCCCATAGAAGACAGAGGGTAGTGGTGGAAGGGTGTTATTTTGGCTGGTGGTCCATGACCAATGGTGTTCTGCAGGGATTGGTGCTGGGGCCTCTGTTGTTTGTGGTGTATGTATAAAAGTATATATATGTAAAAATCTATATGTAAAGATTGGTGGAGCCGTGGATGATGTAGAGGGCTGTCAAAGGGTATAGATCAGTTACAGATACGGGTGGAGAAATGGCAGATGGATCTCAGTCTGAGCAAGTGTGAGGTGTTGCATTTTGGGAGGTCAAGTGACCTCTGGGAGGAAAATATACAATTAATTCCAGGACCCTTAACAACATTGATGTCTAGAAGGATCTTGGGGTCCAAGTACATAGCTCCCTGAAAGTGGCCACATAAGTAAATAGGATGAAGAAGAAGGCATAATGGCATGCTTGCCTTCATTGGTCAGGGCATTGAGTATAAGAGTAAGGAAGTCATGTTGCAGCTATATAAAACTTTGGTTAGGCTGCACATGGAGTATCGTGTGCAATTCTGGTTGCTCTATTAGAGGAAGGATGTAGAGGCTTTAGAAAGGGTGCAGAAGAGGTTTACCAAAATGCTGCCTGGATTAGAGGGTATGAGCTATAAGTGGTTGGACAAACTTGAGTTGTTTTCTCTGGAGCATTGGAGGCTAGGGGAGAGACCTGATAGAAATTTATAAGATTACGAGAGGCATAGATGGGGTTGAAGTGTCAAGTACTAGAGGACATTCAGTTAAGGTGAGAGGGGAAAAGTTTAAAGTTGTGTGGAGCAAGTTTTTTACACAGAGGGAAATAGGTGTCTGGAACAGGCTGACAGGGGTAGTGGTGGAACCAGATCCGATAGTGGCCCTTAAGAGGCTGTTAGACACATGAATATGCAGGGGTGGAGGGATATGGATCATGTGCAGGCAGAAGAGATTTAGTTTAATTTGGCATTGTGTTCGGCACAGACATCGTGGGCCAAAAGGCCTGTTCCTGTGCTGTACTGTTCTATGCTTTATGTTCTAAAGTCATGGCTCCTGGTTGATATTAAATACTGGAAAGAATGAGTGTGACAATATTGGGTAAGGAATTGTCAGGTCATTTGTGATGCTTTACATGATCAAATTGCTTGTCATCTCTCACTTATACATGAATAATAATGACTTTTACATGTTACTGAAGGACAGGCGTTGCCTTTGAAATGATAACATCTCTAAAAAGGAACTGGAAGTGGGTTGGGGGGGGGGGGGGAGAACAGGAGCGAAAATGATGTCTGGCCATTTTTTAAAGAGCTCCGGGATTTGCAATGAGGATTGCTCATCTTAATTTTAAAGTGGAAGTTCAGAACTTCACTTCATTTGCCTCATAGAATGAAGTCTATAAAAAATCAGATGCGAGTCTTACAGGTTGCGAGTTTGAAATTAACCCACCACTGTAATTCGAGCTGCTTTTAGCATTCTCCCCATGGATGAAGTGCTAAAAGCAAATAATGATAGCTGTGCTTGATTAGAGAGTTCCTGTTGTTGCATTGGGATTGCTAACTGCTCTTGTTAATAGCTGCTGTCATCAGGTGGAGAGGAACAGGTGCAGCATTCCTCAGGGGAGACTAAATTCAAAAGGTGAACATTTTCTTCCAGCCAGACCTGATGTGGGCTTGTGGACACCTGATCAAGCTGTGCAACAAGTGAGGCCAGCACGCTGCCAGCTTTACTCTTAACACAGTGTAAACAAGTTCGCCATAAGGAATGTGTGAAGAAATAATTGTAGAGTTGCAGAGAGTGAGAAGGTTGTGACAGGGTGTTTCAGCAAGGGTGTGTCAAGACAACAGGAGACTGGTTGTGTGCAATGGGGGGTGTGCTGCTGAGCAGGGTGGTTCGATATACATCAGCATATAAAATTTCAGCTCAATTCCATAATCAAACAGGAGAAAATAAAACAGATGAGAATGCAAGACTAGAATAATACATGAAGTTTTATATTTTGCAGCAGCCATTCTCTTGCAGCATCTTTATTCAAACTGGTCAAAGTTGGAGAAAGGACATAGCCAGCTTCTAATGTGGGCAGTCATATCTGAAGGTCTACGTTCATTCCTCGTTTTTATCCATGAGACTCATATGCATCACTCTTAACAAGAATCGACATTAAGATTTTTACTTCAGAATTTGTTCAGTTGGATTAAACATCAAATGTCCTTGCCTAATGCTCCTTATGTGGAGGGCTATCTGGGAGGGAAGAGTTAGATAGATCTTAGAGAAGGATAAAACATTGGCACAACATCGTGGGCTGAAGGGCCTGTACTGTGCTGTAATGTTCTATGTATGTGCAGAAAGACATCTTAAGTTAATTTACAGAACAGAGGGAAAGGATGATCCAGGGAGAAAGAATACGGAGTGGAACGGAGAGCATGATTGAAACTTTGAAAGGGTTTCAAGAGGCTGACAAAGTGAGAAAGCGGTGAGTTTTAGTTCCCCACTTGGGAAGCTCCATTTCAATAAAATGTCAGCGACATATACTGTGCCAAAAGTGGGTTGTACTTACTTTCATTCTCACAATGTGCAATGGCATCTAAATGCATCTGATTCTTCTTCCACTGAATTTAATGGATGAAAATTCTAGTGGTTTCAATTAAGGAAGTGCTATATTCTCCACCATATTTTCCTTCTGCACATTCTGTAGGCAATGTTTAAAGACTTGGTGGTAAAAAGGAAATTCTAAGGTGTGTTTTTTGAATCAAAGTGAAAATTGCCCCGTGTTGCTTAATCAGTGCATGAGTTGCCAGGGGGTCGTTGTTTTCAGAGGTTCATTGAAAGCCACTTTGTGCAGGATGGTGCTGCCAACAGAACAAACTTATTCACATCATTGTCACCGAGTTCTCTGTGCTGGACAAATGACAATGCCATAAGTCATCTCTTTGAGGCAATCACTGAATTCATAAGTAAGATTCTTGTATCTCTTAAACTCAGGGTAACCGTAGCAGCCACTGCATCTTGTCTCACATGAATAAGAGACTGTTGAATTTTCTGATCTTTTCAAGTAGAGCAGGAACAGAGTCAGGAGAGTTCCTCACATCATCTGTCTGCTGGATAAATCTCAGAAGAAATTGAAATGTAAAGGACCACAGGCCAAGCATCCAGGATATTCAGAATGCCATGGCTTTCTTTTACTACTAGCTGGTGAATTGTGAACCACAGAGTGGGCACGCAGAAACATCTCCTACTGGATTCCTTCTTCTTCAGTCTCTTGCCTCTTCTACGTATCACCTCTCAGCTTCTCACCTCACTCGTTTTCATTGCCCCTCCTCCACCCCACTGACTTGCCGCCTCTCCAGGTGAGAGGACTCACCTAGCACCTGCCAGCTTGTGCTCCTCCCCCTCCCCTGACCTTCTTATTCTGGATTCTGGCCTCTTCCCTTCAAGTTCTAATGAAGGGTCTCGACCCGAAACGTCGACTGTTTATTTCCCTCCATAGATGCTGCCTGATCTGCTGAGTTCCTCCAGCATTTTGTGTGTGTTACACAGAAGCATTAAATCATTAACTTCAGTGGAGGGAGAATCAGATAGCAAATTAATAGCACATTTTCCAGTCTACATCTTACCTGGGCAAAGCCTAAAATCCAAGTAGTAAAGACAGGGGTTTACAATCAGAAGCATGGAGACGACAATAATAATAGGAGTGCAGGACTCTCTGACACTGATATGGGCTGCAGCTCTTTACATGAATCTTAATTCTTAGAAGGACATATGTTATCAACTTAGTGTTCTTTGTTTGGTTGGCACTAATTGTGAAAGTTAGCATTCACATTATGAACAGCTGTTTGCAGCTGTTCATTTTCAAGACTATTGGCCACAGTATGAAGTGCTATGACACTACAATTTAAAATGCTCCATCTTGAACATTGATCTCCATTGTGTTTCTGGCTCCCCCATCCCTTATTATTGCTAATGTATTGCTAGGTTCTATGGAACAGCTCAGATTGTATTTTGATCTGTCTGGTCTGATCTCAAACCGCCTCTAAATCTGGTAAAATTGAAACAATCAAAAAACATGGTCACACCCCATGATTGGTACCACAAAATTAACTTTTGAACTGAAACCCCCTACCCACTCGTCTTAGGCTGAGAGGTAGGAAGGGCTTCCTGTATTGGTATATGCAACAAAAACATGCATACAGTTAACATTTTAATTTCTCCCTACATGTTCACTGTCTCCAGGTGGTATAAGATGCTACCATAATAAGATAGACAGATGGTTAATCTGCTTACAGTGTCCCAGGAGTAGACTGACATTGTATATAATTAGATTTTAGTTCTGATAAACTGCATTTTATACTTTATGTTGAAATAATGCGTCTGCAGTAATACTTTCCCTGTTCTTCATAATCACTGGAATAACATAAAAACCACATACAATAAATCCAAGTGAATAGTGAAATGGAATCAACATATTCCATCTGTTATCGGGATTCGGTGCTTTACAACATTTTTTCAAAGCCAAATGAACAATAATGCACTTATGCATGATGGTTAACATTAGCTCTGCCAATTAAAAGCTAGATAACATTACATTTCAAATGGCTCATTTAGTTGGTTGTGATTAGTGATCAAATAAAGTTTAGAGATCATTCTGCCAAACTAGAATAAATGGAAGCAATAAAATCCTTCCACATCACTGTTCAACAGAACTATCATTGAATGGCAGGTATCTTCACAGAGAAGATGGCAGTTATCATTTTTTTCCCCTTTCATAAACTTGGTGGTCAAGATGTTATTGTTCATTTTGTTAATATCACTAAATCATGGCCTTGAAATTAAGTCAAATTCTGGTAGGATATATGGAATAAAGAGCAGAGGAGCATTGATGTATAGAGAGACGTTGGGGTGCAAGTCCATTGCTCCCTGAAAGTGGCAACACAGGTGGATAGAGCAGTGAAAAAGGTATCTGACATTCTTGCATTCATAGGCTGAGGCACTGACTGTAAGAATTAGGACGACATGTTGCAGTTTTACAAAACATTGTTTAGACAACACCTAAAAGTTCTGTATACAGTTCTGGTTGCCACCTGACAGGAAGGATGTGGTAGAACTAGGGAGAGTGCAGAAAAGGTTCATTAGGATGTTGCCTGGAAATGGAGGACTGCAGTTATAAGGAGAGATCGGACAGGCTGAGCTTATTCTCAATGGAATGTAGGAGGCTGAGGGGTTTATAGGGGCATGGATAAGATAAATAGTCAGTACCTTTTTTCCCAGAGCAGGGGATTCTAGAACTAAATGGCATTGCTTTAAAGTGAGAAGGTGGAAATTTAAGGGGGATCTGAGAGGTAAGTTTTTCACACAATAGTGAATATCTGAAACGCGATACCAGAGGAGGTGTTGGAGGCAGATACCACTACAAAGGCATTTGGACAGGTACTTGGATAAGAAAGGCATAGAAGGATACAGGCTTAATATTGGCAAATGGGATTAGCGTCAATAGGCGTCACGTTCATCATGGACGAGGTGGGCCAAAATGGACAGTTTTCAAGCTGTAGGTTTCTATAATTCTATGATTCCAAATGTAGTAGGCCACAGACATACAAATGCCTGTTCATATGAGGTATTTTTTCTGAGGTATTTTAACAAATACGTTAACCTATTTGAAAATGGTTAATGAAATCTTCTGCTAAGTGAAAGTTTTACCTCTATGATTGTATCCAATTCATAGGTCATGGTTTCCAATCCCACTCTGAAGATTTAGGCACAAAATCTAGATCCATACTTCTCTGCAATAATATGTGAGTGCTACGCTGTCAGTTTGGTAGACTTAAAGGATCCCAAAGCAATATTTATGAAGAATAGGCATTACCCAACGCTTATCTCTCAACCAAGTTAACTAAAACAAGGTTATCTGGTTTCTTACCTATCCACTGTTTCCACTGCATTTCCCAGCATCACAGTGTGATTTCAAGGCCATGATTTAGTGATATTAACAAAATGAACAATAATATTTTGACCACCAAGTTTACGAAAGGGGAATAAAATGATTACTGCCATCTTCTCTGTGATGATACTTGCCACTCAATGATAGTTCTGTTGAACAGTGATGTGGAAGGATTTTATTGCTACCATTTATTCTAGCTTGGCAGAATGATCTCTAAACTTTATTTGGTCACTAATCGCAACCAACTAAATGAGCCATTTGTAAAGTAATATTACCTAGCTTTTAACCACACTTCAAAACTAGGAATACAAAATAAAACAGGAAATGCTGGACATACTCAGTTGGTCAGGCATCATCTTTGGAAAGAGAAACATTTCCAATCAATGAGCTTTCATCAGAACAATGGTTTGCTTCTGGATCTGAAGTGATTTGAATATTCTGAGATTACAGAAGGGTCAATATCAATGCAAATTATTTACAGAGTTTTCTTTTGCCGAGCAGCAATGAACAAAAGAGAGTCAGATACTTTTTTGTGAATTCTGATCCAAGGATGGATTTATTTTTGGAATAGCTTTAATAAACCAAGGGGGTAGATTTACATGTCCTGGACTCCAGGTGTAGAGTTGTACCACTGTGGCAATTTTTCTGACCTGCTATTCCACCAGTGCAGTTGTTCTCTGCAAGTTAAGGCTTAGTGTAAATTTACTAATAGGTTTCGCACAACATTTCTAATTGATCTTCCATTCCCCACTAGTTAAAAAATATTTCACTATGTTTAAAAAAAATCTTGATAATTTATGTCTTTGAAGGACAGAGCTCCTTTGGGAAACCACATACAACTATAGCACTAAAAGTAAATACAAAGGGAAGTAACATTTCTTTCTTGAAGCTTGTTAGAATGTGACCTTTAATTATTGAATCATCTTTGAAAAATACAACAAAGGAATTTCTTTATTACTAATGTACAATTAGCATAAGAATATATTCAAAGAATTTCATTTATCAACTATATTTTCAAATTATTTCCTTCTTTGGTAGAAGGTATGGCACTCGTACAAAAATGGAAGCCTAGCTTAGTGCTTGAAATGCTAAAATTGCACTGAGCATAAAGCCAGGCAGGATCTGTTTATGTTCCAGGCAGCACAAATTAAATTTCAGCGCTGTATTAGTGACATCAAGGATTGGATTTATAAAGTAACTCCCGCAACAATTCATCACATAGAAATTAATGATAGCTCCACAAAGCACTTAGTTTTTGCAGCTGAATCCCTGGTGACTTAATATGTGGCTCTACATACATACACTGTTCAAAAAATGTTTGATTTTCAGCAGCAGGAGCTGCAATCTGCTCTGTATTTTATATGTTAATATGTGCAGAAGCTGTATTTCTTGCCAGGGTAGGAGTGTCATCTGAAGCAGTGGAGCGTGAAAAGGACAGCAAGGTGTTAGCTGAGCTGTGCTTTATAAGCATCAGTATGAGAGATGACAAGGAGTACAGTTTCCATACATAGTAATACATTATAAATCATATTAATATATTTTTTCTGCCTTTGCCATGGATATCTTGAGCTGCCTTCCTCTTCTGGTAACAATATATCAAATTTTATTTCATCAAAATGACATTGAACATTCCACTTAGGGTCTTTGCTATGTCTTGCACCTAATTTTATAAGCTCAGGTTGGGTTACACAATTAGGCCTTGGAGATCCAGTCTGGAAGACGTATGTTAAGTTAAATGTCATATAATTTTTATGTTACACTGTGAAGTTCAGAGATAGAATAATTAGCAAAATAAACTAAGAATTCAAATAGTGACAATGGTATAGCTGCATAAAGTGGGGAAGAATGGGCCAATCAGTTATGATGCCCGCACTGCTGTAAGTGACTGAGATTTTGCACATAATTTTTATGTAACTATGTAACTATACACCACTCACTACATTTTCTAGAAAAAAAGATACTCTGCTTTTATTGGCAGAAGTTGTTATAGTTTCCGTTTCCTCTTATCCTTAAGTTGACTCTGCTTTCTTAGAACATTGGCTTTGTTTGTTGTGTAATAGACAAGTTGCTATCAGTCATACACCCTACCATAGCTCCTACGTACTGCCTGCTACAATGTAGTCAATAAATACTCTGATAACCTAAAGGTAGACACAGAAGATTCTGCAGATGCTGGAATCTGGAGGAGCACACACAAACTACTGGAGGAACTCAGCAGGTCAGGCAGCATCTATGGAGGGAAATAAACACTCGATTATTTTGATTCGAGACCCTTTATCAGGACTGGCTTCTGTCCTCTTCCCTTCCAGTCCTGATGAAGGGTCTCGACCTGAAATGTCAACTGTTTATTTCTCTCCATAGAGGCTGCCTGACTTGCTGAGTTCCTCCAGCATTTTGTGTGGTTTAATAACATAAATGTGCTGTTTTTCGCATTCTGCTTCTCCCATTTACATCTCCCCAGACCACTTTTGCTCCTTTATCTGTCCCATTACCACTCTCTTTCACCCGTCATCCAATTTAGCCATTTAATTTTGTCTGCCCTTGTATTAAAACTGCAAGGTTCTTTTGGGTTCCTTTCGAACGATAGAGTTGGTAATGAAAGACACTACAATTTCACAGAAAGTTCAAGTAACTTTATTTAACACAATTAAAAACAACTAAAAACAAAGGAAACTACAGCTCTGACTTGACATCTAAAACACAGCTACAAATCTAATCTAATCTAAACTAAAAGAACAAGACCAAAAACCCAAATTCTTTCACTTAACACTTCCCTGGTAAAATCGAGCTCAAATTGCATACTATTCACAGTAGTATATAGCAACGTTGCGTTGTCTGCCACAGTCTATCACCAAAGGGGAGCCCTGGGATACCTCAGCAAGACGTGAAGGGGCTTGAAAGTCGCCAGGCATTGGCCGCGAACCAACCCGTGGAGAAGCGCCGAAGGACTCTCCTGTAGATATAGTTGAGGAGGGCTTTGCGCCTCACTTGGTCCTGGCATAACAAAGGATTTCACACCTTTTTCTGAACCTTCCCGTTGTTTTTGAGAGTCTCATCAATCATTGGTGCAGAAAAAGCCATTGTTAATGCATAGAGAAACAGATTAAAATTCCGATCTTCTAGAGAGCGAACGGCTCCATGGATGTACAACCGAGACCATTTCGTGACAAAGTCAAACAAGGCCCCAGGATCTTGTCTAATGGGGCAAATTAACCCTCCCCATTGTCTCGCTTGGCTGAAGTACACTATGATTGTTTTGCAAAGCTGCCAGTTTAACTGCTCCCGATTTACGCTTGGGAGCTGCATTCCACATTAAGGTCTGCTGTATCACATAGTTCCAGTAACTCCTGGGAAAAACAAATATTCCTAACAAAGAGAGATGTTTCTTCTGACTCTTTAGTTACACCCAGCTATTTCTTAGCTGTTGCAACAGGGGAATCATTAATCATGTTTCATCTTACCACAGCCCTCTTATCGAAGTTCTGTTTTATTCTCATTTCCCTTAGCCTTTTTTCTCCATCTTAAGATCTATTTATCTCTTACTATTCCCCGTTCTTCTTATTAAGCATTCCTTTGCGGTTGGGATTGATTATTTCATTTCCGATGACACTAAAGTAGGCGGTGTTGTGGACAGTGAAGACAGTTATCAAGAATTACAGCAGGATCTTGAGCAGCTGGGTAAGTGGGCTGAGGAATGACAAATGAGTTTAATTCAGATAAGTGTGAGGTGTTGCATTTTGGGAAGACAAATGAGGGTAGGACTTTCACAGTGAATGGTAGGGCCCTCGAGAGTGTTGTAAAACAGAGGGACCTAGGAGTACAAGTACATGGTTCCCTGAAAGTGGCGTCACAGGTAGACAGGGTTGTTAAAATAGGCTTTTGGTACACTGGCCTTCAACAGTCAGGGCATTGTGTATAGAAGTTGGGATGTTATGATGCAGTGGTACAAGACTTTGGTGAAGCCACACTTGGAATATTGTGTTCAGTTTTGGTCACCCTGCTGTAGGAAAAATGCCATTAAGCTGGAAAGAGTGCAGAAAAAGACCTGGAAGGATATTGCCAGGACTTGAAGAACTGAGTTATAGGGAGAGGTTGAGCAGACTAGGGCTCTATTCATTGCAGTATGGGAGAATGAGGGATGATCTTATAGAGGTATGTAAAATAATGAGGGGCATAGATAGGGTGAATGCACACAGTCTTTCTCCCAGTGTTGGGGAATCAAGAACTAGAGGACATAGGTTTAAGGTGAGATGGGGGAGATTTAATAGGAACCTAAGGGGCAACTTCTTCACCCAGAAGGTGGTCAGTATATGGAATGAGCTGCCAGAGGAAGTGGATGAGGCAGGCACGTTAACAACAGTTAAAAGACAGTTGGACAGGTACATGGATAGGAATGATTTAAAGGAATATGGGTCAAATGCAGGCAAATGGGACTAGCTTAGATGGGCATCTTGGTTGGCATGGACCGGTTGGGCTAGAGGGCCTGTTTCCATGCTGTATGACTCTATGACTATAACTCTATGATGAAACATTAACTCACTCCTTTCCTTCTCCACAGTGCTCCCTGGCATGTTAAATAGTTCTAACATTTTCTGTTTTTATATCCAATGTTCAGCATCCATAGCACCTTGCTTTTGTAAATAAGTTTAAATCTAGAGGTTTATGGGAACCGCTTCTCTTGGCACCTTCACTATCTCAAATTGTTAGAATACTAGCCTGACATACAGGGGCAAAATTAATTTAATTTAAATATTTATTTAAATACTGGGAAGACAGAAGCCATTGTCTTCATTCTACATCACAAACTCTGTTCGCTCACCACCAATTTCATCTCCCTTCCTGGCAACTCTATGAACCCAGACCAGATTGTAATCTTGGTATCATGTTCGACCCTGAGTATAGTTTGAACCTTATATCTTTGCCATCACAAAGAGAGGCTCTTTCCATTTCTGTATGATTGTCTCACTCCACTCTTGCCTCAGGACATTTGGAACAGAAACCCTCACTCTGCTGTTGTTAGCTCTGGGCATGACTATTCCAATGATCTTATGGCTGGCCTTTCCAGTTCTACTACTGGTAAACATGAGGTCTTTCAAAACTCTGCTGCCTATGTTCAACTCACACTAGATCCAATTTACCCATCCTCCCTGTGCTTGAGAACATTGTTCCTGTTACCAGTCATAGGTTATTCAATATGGAAAGAGGCCATTCAGCCCATCGAATCTGTACTGACCATCAAGAATTCGTTTGCATTAATCCTACACTAATCCCAGTTCATTCTCTCTGCATTCCCATCAACTCCCTGCCCCTCCCCCCCAAATCTACCACTCACCAACACACTACCTTCAAATTACAGTGACTAATTCATCTACCAACTAACATGTCTTTGGGAAGTGGGAGGAAGCCAGAGCACTGAAAAGAAACTGACATTTTCACAGGGAGAGCATGCAAACTCCACAAAGACAGCACCTGAGGTCAGGATTGAATCTGGGTCACTAGAGTTGTGAGGCGGTAACTCTACCGTCTGCCCCACTGTGCTGACCACTCCACTTGCAATGCTAAGCAGTGACTCAGTTTTAAAACTTGCATCCTTGCTTTCACATCGCTCCATGGTCTTTCTGCTCTTCTGCAATCTCCTCCATTTGCATAATCTTCTAAAGTATTTGTGTTCCTTCAACTCTGGCATCACTAAATTCAATTCTGCAACCATTAGTGGTTGTGCCTCCAGTTGTTAAGGTCCAGGCTTTAGAATTTCCTTACAGTTCCTCACTATTTCTCTATCTCCTTCTACACTTGTTGCTATCCATCTCTCTTTCCTCCTTCAAGATGCTCCTAAGGCTACCTGCTCTAATTTCTCCTTCAAGGCCTGGAGTAGGTATTTTGTTGGATTATATCTCCGTAAAATCCCTGGGCATATTTTT
The DNA here is from genome assembly GCF_009764475.1 of Pristis pectinata. Lineage (NCBI taxonomy): Eukaryota > Metazoa > Chordata > Chondrichthyes > Rhinopristiformes > Pristidae > Pristis > Pristis pectinata. Next base: position 18,649,265 of record NC_067409.1, on the reverse strand, counting down.
ACTACATTAAAGATGTCATATAAATGGAACTTGTTGTTGTTGCCTTATTACTTTAAACAAGCATCTGTTAGCCATAAAATTTGATAATCATTCAGGCTAATAAAGTTTATTTGTAGGGTTGGTCTCGGTTATAGGGATGGGTGGAGAAGTGAATGGGGGAGTTGATGCGAGGCAATGAAGTGTTTCCAACCCACAGTCTAAAGAGTTTTAACCTTTAGCCAGCCAGGAACCAGAAAAGATAACAAGGAACATAATGATTGATGGGTGTGATGGTGGGGAAAGGTTACGTGGGACAGAGTTTTGGATAAGTTCTAGTTCATTAAGGATGGAGGCTGGGAGACAGGAGCTGTGAAATCTGGAGCTGAGAAACTACATAAACTGCAATAGGGACAGAGGAGGGCAGCTTCAAAGGTTAAACCAGTGGGTAAATGGACAGGCACTTAAAAGCAATCAGTGGGCAGCCTCAGTCTTAGACAGTGAGCATACAGATGCTGGAGAGTAGTGGAAGCCTGGGCTTTTGGGAAGGTATAGGAGCAGAAGAGCTGGGAACCATGAGGGAAAGGAAGACCCAGGGACTAAGGAGAAAGGAGGTGGCTGAAGGGTGAGGAAGTTGAGAAGGAGGGGGACTGAAGGAGGGAAAAGTGAAGGAGGTAGAGATAAGATATCTTTATTAGTCACATGTACATCGAACCACACAGTGAAATATATCTTTTTGCGTAGAGTTTTCTGGGAGCAGCCCGCAAGTGTCGCCACGCTTCCGGCGCCAACATAGCATAGGTGGGGAGATAGATGGAGGGGAACTGAAGGGGCAGGGGAATGAAGGTGGGTGTGCAATGGAAGGACCCAGGGAAAGGGTCTGGATGAGATTGTGTGTGTGTGATCAGGAGGTCCATTTGACCTTAAAATGTGTATATGCTGATATGTGTGTGTGTGTGTGTGTGTGTGTGTGTGTGTGTGTGTGTGTGTGTTAAATCTGTGCACAGAGCCTAGTCTTCAGTTGTCTTGGACCTCTTTGCCATTGGAACAAGACCTCATTCTGTCACCTCCATGTAGTAGCTGGTGTGCAACGGCCACCCCATGCTCAAAGAATTTACAAGCTGACTTCCTCTGTATACAGGCATCTGAGAGCTATGGGGAACTGCACAGTAGAGGAGCTGAGGCCAGCATAGATCAGCCATGATCATATTGAATGGCTGGGCAGGCTTGAGGGGCCTGGTGGTCAACTCCTGCTCCTATTTTCTTGTGTTCTTGTGTTGCACTCCTCAGAACTGGAGTGAAAGTAAGTCATCTTTGATCATGGAGGATTGCCTAAGGGGAGGACTTACTCCACAACATAGCAGAGCTTGCCTCCCATTGACCATGTGAATTCCAGAGGTTCCAGAAACTTCTGGCATCGCTGGCAAAGCAAGCATTTATTGCCCCTCCCTCAACATTCTGGGGATGATGGAGGTGAAGCACCTTATTGAATTTCTACAATCCTTATGGTAAATATTTGTTAACTATGAGGTATGAAATTTCATTATAATATTAAAATTTCCAAACTGTCTCATTGGAGAGGATTGGTTGCTATCCCCTCTGCTTCAGATTGGCATCAGGATTCAGATTCTTAATATTTTAACCAACCCTTACCTGCCCATGATTAGGGATTAAGATTCATTTCCTTCTCAGGATCAGTGTTGGCAAAAGAACATTTAATGAAAGTACTGGAAAAAAACCAGTCAAGTCACTTAATCGTTGGAATTTGGAATTTTTAAAATGTTCTATGAGCGGACCCAAAAACAATGACACATGTTATGTTTGACTGTGACAGGATTATCCACTCCTTTACTCTGTGACCTACTGTGTGTGTCAGTTGTCATTCAAAATTTCATTGACATAATAACCATCAATTGCACCAATAATTTGATCAATTATAAAATATCTGAGTTGTTTCAAACATTTCCATTTGGTATTTAATCTATTCTGTAAGAACTCTATCTGAATCAAAACCTGCAAGTATTTGTGGTTGGGCAGGAATGGGATGCAGAGCCTCTGAACTATGAAAATAAAAATGTGGAATAAAACAAATCTTAAACCAAGAAAGATCTGCTAACATGGAGGTGGTATTCAATGTCAGTGGGTTCTTTTGTGTTGCTGTTCAACACAACAAGTAACAAGGCTAGAGCTACCAACCAAACATCCTTTACTGAAGACACAAGAGACTGTAGGTGCTGGCTATCTCCCCGCTACTCCTTCAGTTCATTTGAAAGGTCTTGTCCTGAAACATTGACTGTCCATTTCCCTCCACAGATGCCGCCTCACCCACTGAGTTCCTCCAGCACTATGTTTTTTGATCCTTTATTGAAGTTCATCAACACCCAACTAACAACAGTGGTTGGTACAACAATATCAGAAGTCATATCACATGGTACACCAGTCTTTAAAGGTCTACTCACATATATACACATATCCTGTACACATTCACTTTCTGACCACAGACAAACACACAATCGGGCATACATGGGTACACTCTTGCTCTTTTCTTCAGTTGCCTTCTCCCAAAACCCCTTATATTTGCAGGCACCCTCACCTAACCTCTTGTCACTCCCTTCAGTCCCCCCCTCATTCTCTGTCCCTTTTCCTCCCCAACTCAAACTCTTCCACCCTCCCCCCGCTCTCCCTTTACTACCCCAATCTCCCTCTCTCCCACCATTCTCCCTTTCTCCTGCACTGTACCTCTCCTCGACCTATTTCCCACTCTCCATCCTCCTCTCTCTCTTTCCTAATTCTTGCTCTTCTGCTCTCCCACTTTGTCCCTGAAGAAGGGTCCTGACCCAAGACATTGACCACCTGCTTTTCTCCACGGATGCTGCCTGGCCTGCTGAGTTCCTCCAGCATCATCGTGTTTTTCATCTAGATTCCAGCGTCTTCAGTCCATTATTTCTCTTGTCCCCACACCCACTTTGGGGTCAGCCAATGAGACCAGAGATGAGAAGAAATTTCTTCACCCAGAGGCTGGAGAATTCTTGGAATTCTTTATCCAAGAGGGCCCTGGAGACTGATTCACACAGTGTCTTCAAAGCAGAGATTGTTAGACTTTTAGATATTAAGAGAATCAAGGGATATGGGGTTAGTGCAGGAAAATGGCAAAAGGTCATCTATAATATTGAACAGACAAAAGGAGCTGAAAGATTCATTCAAGCTTCTATTTCTCATGTTCTTAAAAATATTTACCTGCTTTACATGAACAAATTAACATCTCTATTTAAATAGCTGACAAAGCAATTTATTTGAGATGTGCACAAATTTTTGAAGATGCTGCTCAGTCCATTGTAGTCAGTGACAATTGACAATTTGTAGGATTTATGCATTATCCATCTTACAGCAAGATAGACTAATAAACAATGGCTTGGGTGACCTGGTAATTATATGATTTATTGCTATCTCATGATGCTAAGCCTGGGAGAACAACAGCCTAATCTTATTCCCCATACTTGGTCTACAGCCCTGCAGGTTCTTGCATTTCAAGTGAACTTCCAAGTACTTTCTAGTACATTTTATGCATCTATCAGTCTTTCAGGGAATCATTCCCAGAACCCTATCATGCTCTAGTTAAAAATATCTTGTTTTGTTGAGGAAAGCACGTGGTTGGCCATAGGCTAGCTCCCTGAACTTCAGTACTTCACTCAACCTCATGCCTAGATATGGGTAGGATTAAAGTTGCAGCTACATACACACACACACACACACACACACACACACACACACCGACACACACATACACCCACACACACACCCACATACACACCCGCCCTCACACACACACAAACACACACACACACCCTCACACACACATACACCCACACACACACCCACACACACACCTGCCCACACACACACACCCGCCCTCACATACACACACCCTCACACATGCCCTCACAAACACACACACACGCCCTCACACACACACTCGCCCTCACACACACGCTCACCCTCACACACACGCATCCTGACACACACACACTGACACACACACACACACACACACACACACACACACACACACACACACACACATCCTCACATACACACACACCCTCATGCACACACACACATACACACACACGCACGGAAACAGAATGATCTGGAAAACGTTTCAGTGAAAAGCAAGAAATGGTTAAATGCCAGAAACCACATCAAAATGACAAAGAAAGGAAAAGCCTGATGAAAGAAATTGAAACCATTTATGAGACAGTGTGAATAGATGAGTCTGTGAAGAGGGAGGTAGATCTGAGATGCCGAGTCTGGGGAAGGATGAGTCAGTGTTTGGTGTTGAGACACCATCAAACACAATTCTCATGAGACTGTTTGCTCTCTGCTTTTCCTTCTGATCCTGCTCCACTTTACCACTTCGTTCACTTTCAATTTCAGGAACTGTATTAAATTAGTAATTGGTTTATTATTGTCACATGTACCGAGATACAGTGAAAAACTTTTGTGTGTGTGCCATCCAGACAGATCATTCCATACATAAAGACACTGAGATAGTGCAAATGTACAAAAGAAACAGAATGCAGAATATAGTGTTACAGTTACAGGGAAAGTGCAGTGCAGGTAGACAAATAAAGTGCAAGAGCCATACGAGGTAGATTGAGAGATCAAGAGTTCATCTTTAGCACCCCAAACTGCCCCTACCACATTCTCTGTGTCTCATAAATATCGTTATTTTCTTTCATTTTGTCCCTTTATATTTCCCTGTGTAAATAGCACTATGTCCATTCAACAGTATATTTTCCTTTTTTCATTTAAAGGCAGTTGAATCAAAGAATCATAGAATGGTTACAGCACAAAAGGAGACAATTTGGTCCATTACGTCTGTGCTAGCTCTCTACCTGAGCAATTCTCTACTTCCAGGCACCAGCTCTTTCTCCACTGGCCTTGTACAGTGGTGTAGTAGTTAGCATAATGCTATTACAGCACCAGCGACCCAGGTTCAATTCCCGCTGCTGTCTGTAAGCAGTTTGTACGTTCTCCCTGTGACTGCGTGGTTTTCCTCTGGATGCTCCAGTTTCCTCCCACATTCCAAAGACGTACGGGTTAGGAAGTTGTGGGCATGCTACGTTGGCGCTGGAAGCGTGGCGACACTTGCGGGCTGCCCCCAGAACATTCTACGCAAAGATGCATTTCACTGTGTGTTTCTATGTACATGTGACTAATAAAGATCTTATCTATCTTCTCTAAATTTTCCTCCACCATTTTGTTTATCCAATACCTTTTTGAAGGCTACCACGGAACCTTCCTCCACCACATCTGCAGGCTGTGCACTTCAGATTCCAACCACATGTTATGTAATAAAGCAGATGAGGATAATGCAGCAGATGAGGTGTCTGTGGATTTCCAGGAGGCTTTTGGTAAGGTACCACGTAAGAAGCTAATCTATTCATTACACCTGTTCTGATGAAGAGTCTCGACCCAAAACGTCGAAAGTTTATAGATGCTGCCTGACCTGTGCACTGTGTAATGAATTGATCTGTACGAACAGCATGCAAGACAAGTTTTTCACTGTACCTTGGTACAAGTGACAATAATAAACCAATACCAATCCCAATACCTGCTGAGTTCCTCCAGCATCCTGTTTTTTTCATCTAGATTCCAGCATCTGCAGTCCTTTATTTCTCTTTCTGCAGAATCTCTTGTGCCTCTATTCATCACGCCAGCTTGTTTATATCCTGTTGTAACTTATCACCATTGTCTTGACAGTTCACAGTAATGCCAGGTTTTGTGCATTCCACAGGTTTTTAAGATAAGATATCTTTATTAGTCACATGTACATCAAAACACACATTGAAATGCATCTTTTCGCGTAGTGTTCTGTGGGCTCCTGCAAGTGTCGCCACGCTTCCAGCGCCAACAGAGCATACCCACAACTTCCTAACCCGTACGTCTTTTGGAATGTGGGAGGTAACTGGAGCATCTGGAGAAAACCCACGCAGACACAGGGAGAACGTACAAACTCCTTACAGACAGTGGCTGGAATTGAACCCGGGTCACTGGCACTGTTAATAGCGTTACGTTTACTTATGTCACTCTTAATTCTCTTCCCCTTAATTTATATCTAGGACCTCAAATCCTTGACCACTGCACCAAAGGGAACAGCCTCCACTTTCCACACTGTTCATACCACTCATTATTTTATATGCTTCAATGAAAACTCCCCTTAGCCTTCTATTCTTAAAAAAAACAGTTTTAGTTTCTCCAGCCTATCCTTGTGATGGAAGACCTTCATCACAGGAATCATCCTCGTAAATCTTTCTTGGATCCTCTCTAGTGCCTTCACATCCTTCCTGTAATGTGGTGACCAGAATTGAACACAATAGTCTAAGGGTGCATTAATGTTTCACAAAGGTTCAGCATAACTTCCCTGCCTTAGTACTCTGTTAATAAAGCCAAGAATTTTGCAGGCTTTATTAACTCCAGTCTCAACCTGTGGTGCCAGAAGGGAGATGTGTAGGTGAACCTGTACGAGGGCGAAGTGAGTTTAATGAGTGCGACTAGATGTGTCCCACTCCAGGAAGCAACCGGCCCTTTTAACACCAGGTGCACATATAACCCATGTCCTGCTGCTCCCTCACCCCTTTTAGAACAGTATCCTTTAAATAAGATAAGACATCTTTATTAGTCACATGTACGTTGAAACACACAGTGAAATGCATCTTTTGCGAAGAGTGTTCTGGGGACAGCCCGCAAGTGTCACCACGCTTCCGGCGCCAACATATCATGCCCACAACTTCCTAACCCGTACATCTTTGGAACGTGGGAGGAAACCAGAGCATCCAGAGGAAACCCACGCAGACACGGGGAGAACGTACAAACTCCTTACAGACAGCAGCCAGAATTGAACCTGGGTCACTGGCGCTGTAAAGCCTTACGCTAACCGCTACACTACCGTGCCTGCTTTATTCTATATTGTTTCTCTTCATTCTTCCTACCAAAATGCATCACCTCACATTTTTCCACATTAAACTTCATCTGCACGTTCCACCAGCCTGTTTATGTCCTGCTGCAGTCTATCATCATTCTCTTTGCAGATCATAATAACACCAAGTTGTATGTCATCTCCAAACTTTGGAACTGTGGTTTGCACCCCAAAGTCATTAACACAGATTTTAAAAAAGCAATGGTTCTAACACCAGTCCTTGGGAATGCCACTGTTCACCTTTCTGTGGTCTGCAAAACAACCATTCACCACAGGCTCTGCTGTCTGTTACTCAGCCAACCTTGTATTCACTCTATACATCCCTTTTATGCCAGGTACTTCAACTTTGCTGATAACCCTGTTATGTGGCACCTTGTCAAAAACCTTCTTGAAGTTCATGTATACCATATCGACCACATTTCCATTTTTTAATCTTTTATGTCATCAAGAAATTCTGTCTGATGGTTAAATATGACTTTTCCCATTAGCAAATCTGCACTGGCTCATCTTAATTAATCTACCTCACTCCAAGTGACTATTAATCATGATGGATCAATCTTTCTAAAAGCTTTTTCACCACTGAGGTTGAACTGATTGGCTTATAGTTGTTGGGATTATCCTTTATTGAACAAGGGTGTAATAATTGCTACTCCCCAGTGCTCTGGTACCATCCCCTGATCCAAAGATCATGGTCAATCCCCCCATGATTTCCACCTGTACTTCCCTCAAAGTGCTAGGAAGGGCAATACGGAGTGAAGCTAGAGACTCAATCGGATGCACGACAGCTGTGCCAGGGTTTGCATGCCATTACTTCCTATAAGGTGAAACCTAACAGCATAAATGGCAGTGATGCTTCATTGCATCACTGCATGCTTCCTCTGATGTCTGTTTCAGAGTCCGACGTCAAAACGTCCTTCAAGTGGGTGAACCCTCACAAGGCATCAGGCCCCACTGGTGTACGTGGCTGGCTACTGAAAACGTGTGCCTACCAAGTTCAAGGGCATCTTCGACATCTCACTGCTGCGGTCTAAGGTTCCTACCTGCTTCAAGAGGGCAGTAATCATACCGGTGCCCAAGAAGAGCAAGGTGAACTGCCTCAATGACAATCGCCTGGTAGCACTCACATCTATCGTAATGAAGTGCTTTGAAAGGTTGGTAATGACTAGATTTACTCCTGCCTGAACAAGGACCTTGGCCCACTGCAATTTGCCTACTGTCACAACTGGTCTATAGCGTGTGTAATCTCACTGGCTCTCCCCTCGTCTTTGGAGCACCTAGACAAATGCAAAACATATATCAAGCTGCTGTTTATTGATTACAGCTTGGTGTTCAACACCATCATCCCCTCAATACTAATCACCAAGCTTCAAAACTTCGGCCTCTTTACCTTCCTCTGCAACTGGACCCTCGACTTCCTTATCGGGAGACCACAGTCAGTGCGGATCAGTAGTAACATCTTCTCCTTGCTGATAATTAACACAGACTCACCTCAAGGATGCGTGCTTAGCCCACTGCTCTACTCTCTCTACACTCATGACTGCGTGGCTAAGCACAACTCAAATTCCATCTGTAAATTTACCAATGACACCACTGTTGTTGGTAGAATCTCAGATGGCGATGAGGTGGCATACAGGAGTGAGATAGATCAGTTGGTTGAGTGGTGTCGCAACAACAACCTCGCACTCAACATCAGCAAGACCAAGGATTTGATTATGGACTTCAGGAAGGGGAAGTCAGGAGAACACACACCAGTCCTTATTGAGGGGTCAGCGGTGGAAAGGGTGAGCAACTTCAAGTTCCTGATGTCAACACCTCAGTGGATCTATCCTGGTCCGAACACATTGATGCAATCACGAAGAAGGCACGCCAGCGGCTCTACTTCGTTAGGAGTTTGAGGAGATTTGGTATGTCGCCAAAGACCCTTACAAATTTCCACAGATCAGAGGTGAAGAGCATTCTGACTGGTTGCACCACAGCCTGGTATGGAGACTCCAATGCACAAGAGGCTGCAGGGGGTTGTATACTCAGCCAGCTTTATCATGGGCATAACCCTTCCAATATCGAGGACATCTTCAAGAGGCGGTGTTTCAAGATGGCGGCATCCATCACTAAGGATCCTTGCCATCTAGTACATGCCTTCTTCTTGTTACTACCACCAGGGAAGTACAGGACCCTGAAGACCCACACTCAATGTTTCAGGAACAGCTTCTTCCTCTCTGCCATCAGATTTCTGAATGTCCATGAACCCAAGAACACTACCTCGTTATTCCTCTTTTTGTAGTATTTATTTACTTTTGTAATTTTACAGTAGTTTAATGTCTTTGCACTGTACTGCTGCCACAAAACAACAAGTTTTGCATCATATACGTCAGTGATAATAAATCTGATTCTGATTCTGATTCCAGGATATATCCATCTCATCCTGGTGATTTATGCTTACCTTAAATTTAGTCAACTTTTCCCATACTGCTTTGCTAACAATTTTTAATGTATCCGGTGTCTCATCTGTCTCCCTATTGACTATTACTTTGGATGCACCTTCATCCCTGGTTCAGGTACAAAGTATCCATGTGCCAGTTCCTATTTTTGTCCGTAATGGTCTCAGTCCTCCATGTACTACCCTTTCACCATTTATATGCCCATAGAACACACGTAAAGTTCCACTTATTTTGGCATATAATATTTTCTCACATGGTCTCTTTGCCCCTCTTAATTTTCACACTTCCTCTGATTCTTTAGCAATCAGCCTGATTGGTATTTACGACCCTATACTTGTCATACATAAACTTTTTTTTGCTTTATCTTCCTTTGTATCTCTTCTGTTGTTCAGAGCTCTGAGCTTACATGTTCTACCTTTGCCCCTCATGAGAATTTGCCTCAACCATACCTTCTTTAAAGGCAGTCCATTATTCTATTGTAGTTTTCCCTGCCAAATTTTGGTTCCAATTAACCTGAGCCAGATCTACTCTCATACCATTGAAACTGGCCTTGCTCCAATTAAATATTTTTACTTTAGATTACTCTTTCTCCTTTTCCTTTGCTAATCCCAAAACATATGAAGTTATGATTATTGACTCCTAAAAGTTCCCCTACTGAAACTCAGTGCACTCAGTCCACCTCATTCAAGAAACAGATCCAGCAGTGTCTCCTTCCTCATTGGAACTCTAGAAAATTATCCTGGACATATTTTAGAAACTCTTCACACATTTTGCCCTTAACATTAGTAGTTTCCAGTTTAGGAAAATGAAAGTTCTCTGTTAAAGCTTCTCTACAATATTTGCATTTCTCAGTAACTTCCCTGCATATTTCCTCCTCTACATCTCTCTCACTTGTCAATGACTTATAGAATAAACCCAGAAGTCTGGTGTCTCCACTACTGTTCCTTAGCTCCAACCGAACAGATTCTGTCTTTGGATAATTAAGGAATGATGAAGATGGAGCAGCAATCAGTGACAATGAAGGGTATTGCGAAGTTTTATGAAGATGGGTGGAGAGTGATGACAGGATTTTGAAACAGGAACAGTGTCTGAAGAGAGGAATCCATTTACAACATTTGCGAGAATGGAGGCCAAGAATCTAAATGTTGCCAAAAAGGGAATATTTGCATTCCAACAGTCTGAGCCGAATACAACATCTAAGTTACAAAACAAATGTAAAGGCATTTTTAATGACTGCAAAAGGAGATTTGGATAAGCTGGGAATATTGGTATTGGTATTGGTTTATTATTGTCACTTGTACCAAGGTACAGTGAAAAACTTGTCTTGCATACCGATCGTACAGGTCAATTCATTACACAGTGCAGTTACATTGAGTCAGTACAGAGTGCATTGATGTAGTACAGGTAAAAACAATAACAGTACAGAGTAAAGTGTCACAGCTACAGAGAAAGTGCGGTGCAATAAGGTGCAAGGTTACAACAAGGTAGATCGTGAAGTCATAGTCCATCTCATCGTATAAGGGGACCATTCAAAATTCTTATCACAGTGGGGTAGAAGCTGTCCTTAAGTCTGGTGGTACATGCCCTCAGGCTCCTGTATCTTCTACCCGATGGAAAAGGAGAGAAGAGAGAATGTCCCGGATGGGTGGGGTCTTTGATTATGCTGGCTGCTTCACCAAGACAGCGAGAGGTAAAGACAGAGTCCAAGGAGGGGAGGCTAGTGTCTGTGATGCGCTGGGCTGTGTCCACAACTCTCTGCAGTTTCTTGCAGTCCTGGGCAGAGCAGTTGCCATACCAAGCTGTGATGCATCCAGAAAGGATGCTTTCTATGGTGCATCGATAAAAGTTGGTGAGTGTCAAAGGGGACATACTGAATTTCTTTAGCCTCCTGAGGAAGTAGAGGCACTGGTGAGCTTTCTTGGCCGTGGCATCTATGTGATTTGACCAGGACAGGCTGTTGGTGATGTTCACTCCCAGGAACTTGAAGCTCTCAACCCTCTCAACCTCAGCACCGTTGATGTAGACAGATGCATGTACACCGCCCCCTTTCCTGAAGTCAATGACCAGCTCTTTTGTTTTGTTGACATTGAGGGAAAGTTTGTTGTCATGACACCATCCCACTAAGCTCCCTATCTCCTTCCTGTACTCCGATTCATCACTGTTTGAGATACAGCCTACAATGGTGGTATCATCTGCAAACTTGCAGATGGAATTAAAGCAGAATCTGGCCACACAGTCATGAGTGTATAGGAAGTAGAGTAGAGGGCTGAGGACGCAGCCTTGTGGGGCACCAGTGTTGAGAATAATCGTGCCAGAGGTATTGCTGCCTATCCTCACTGATTGTGGTCTGTTTCTTAGAAAGTCAAGGATCCAGTTACAAAGGGATGTGTTGAGTCCCAGGTCTTGGAGTTTGGTGACAAGTTTGCTTGGGATTATACTATTGAAGGCAGAGCTGTAGTCAATAAACAATAGTCCAATGCAGGTGTCTTTACTGTCCAGATGCTCCAGAGCTGAGTGTAAGGCCAGGGAGATGGTGTCTGCTGTAGACCTGTTTCGGCAATAGGTGAATTGCAGTGGGTCCAGGTTGTCTGGGAGGGTGGAGTTGATGTGTGCCATGACCAACCTCTCAAAGCACTTCATGATGGTGGATGTCAGAGCCACTGGTCAGTAGTCATTGAGGCATGTTACCTTGCTTTTCTTTGGTTCCGGGATGATAGTGGTTTTCTTAAAACAAGTGGGAACCTGAGATTGAAGCAGGGAGAGGTTATGAAAGGCACTATATAAATGCATGACTTTTAATATATTTTATATTTTTTTACAGAATACAAAATATCTCTGTGCTGCTCTGTTGTCCAAATGTAACTCTTAAGGAGCCAATCAAAAGCCAAATGGAAATTTATAGAATCCTGCTGAAAAATTAGTTGCCAGGAAGACCTGTTTGCAGGGGAGAAATTAACTGAAGTTTTGCATTGTGCTTGCATTGCTAAAATTGCTAATTTAATCCATTTGTATTGATAGCATCATGCTCTTTCTTACTCATACTTTGTACTGGACCCTCCAGGCTTTCCTTTAACCTCTTCCTGTTTGTAGTGGGTCTAAGTAATCATTGTCTTGCCAGGTCTCCACATTTTACATATGGCTTGTATCCAGCTGAATGAGAGTTAGATGTGGTTAAAACAAACACTATGGCATAATGTAAAAGTACTCTAAGGTAAACAACTGCATTGCTCAAGGTATGGTAATAGAAGATCTGTTAATAATTCCAGAGGTAGTTTTCAATAGTCACTTTGCTCAATGATCCCTTTACCTGCAGATAAGATCTCAGGCTTGTTCTCTCGTGGTTGATATATAACTAGCAAATCTCTTTTGTCTTTTGCTCTGAGCATGTGAATTAAGAACTTCTTTAAAAAAATTATTTCCCCAAAACGGACAGCTTCTCCCCAACTGTACAATAACTGATTTAGAAAGTTTCATAGTTGTTTGGTGACCCTACATTAAAAAGTTAGCAGAATGACAATAGCCAACAATTATGCTGGTAAGAGTCTTGGAAGAGATTAATTGAAGGTTTGGGAGATAGTAAATACCCTCCCTACACCGACTACCAGATGGCACTTAAAATGAAATTTTAAAAAAGGGGACATTTTCTTCATGAAAAATTATTTGGGAAACTGTTTTATGTTGAACTGGGATGGAACAGAATCAAAAGCGCTATGAGTCATTGGCCTGGGATTTGGACTTTACCCTATCAGAGACATCTCCCCTCCCCCACTCTCCCTGCAGTTTAACAAACTTCTTTTGTCTCCCTCCAGTTTTGATGAAGGGTCTTCAACCTGAAACATTTGCAATCTCTTGTGTCCCACTAACTCATTTGATCTTGTCCTATTAGAGACATTCCCTTTGTTCTCCCCACCCCTCGCCCATCTTCTCTCCTCCTAAAATCAAACTTGTTTTTCTCTTGCTCCCAGTTTTGATGTATGATCCTGAATCTGAAATGTTAACTGTTTCTCTTCCCACAGATGCTGCCTGACTTGGTGAGTATTTCCAGCGTTGTCTCTTTTTATTTTAGATTTTCTGTTTTTGTTCTGAAGTTGTTTTTTGGATTTTGGTCAGATCTGTCAGGAATGTTAAGAGGCAGCACAGGAGCCAACAAACATTGTTGCTTGTAGATCCATGGTTGGAAAATTTGATAGATTTCCTTTCCACCCTTCACTTTGAAAACAGGCAAGACTGGGGCCTGGATTGGGTCTAGGGGATTGAGAGGGTTTCAGTGTAGAGAAATCAGGAGTTAGAGGGAGAGGGGAGGCATGGTAGTGTAGCGGTTAACATAAAGCTTTACAGCGCCAGTGACCCAGGTTCAAATCCAGCCGCTGTCTGTAAGGAGTTTGTACGTTCTCCCTGTGTCTGCGTGGGTTTCCTCCGGGTGCTCTGGCTTCCTCCCACATTCCAAAGGCGTACAGGTCAGGAAGTTGTGGGCATGCTATGTTGGCACCAGAAGCGTGGCGACACTTGTGGGCTGCCCCCCAAATCACTACTCAAAAAGATGTATTTCACTGTGTGTTTCGATGTACATGTGACTAATAAAGATGTCTTATCTTATCAGAGCACAGTCCAGGTAGTAGAGGGATTGGGTTGAGGATTAGCTGGGGGGTTGGGGCTGAGGCACATCTTTGGGTGCCAGAGATCGTTGAGAGGAGAGGGAAGCGTGAGACACCAGTCAATTAAGGGTGCAATAGTCCAGTGGAGGATTCCAATCATTTGTTGGATAGAGTAGAATTGGTAGCTTGGGGTAAGGTTTGTCACCAGGAATAATGTAGCAGTGAGTGTTGTGAGTGATTGCAACAATTGGTCAGGGGTGTGTCGGGTCATGTGATCAGGTGGATGAGTGGCATGAAGGTCAGTGGTTAGGAAGGGTTGGGTTTTGAGATTGGTGTGGGTGAGGGTTACTGATGGGGATGGAGTGGAGTGGAGTCCCTTTAAAGGGATCCATCTGAGATAAGTTCCCAATACCATCCTTATAGTTCATCAGGAAGGTCCCCTTTAAGTCATGCAGAAGTAGGGCTGAAGTGAACCTGCCTCTGTGTGAGTAGCCTATAGATAGCACTAGCCATGCATGTGCATGTGGAAGCTGCAGCAGTGACAGCACTGACCTAATACTATATTAATACCACTGACTTAATTCACCATGGGGGTAGAGTTCAAATCAAGTCTGGAGAGACACAAGAGACTGCAAATGATGGAATCTGGAGCAAAAAACAAGCTGGTGGAGGAAATCAACGGGTCAAGCAGCATCTGTAAGAGGAAATGGACGGTTGACGTTTCGAGTTGAGACATTTCATCTGGAATGCGCATCAAATCCAGTCTAGGTTACTGTGCTAAAAGACTACTGGTTTGTTAGGTATCATGTGTGTGTGTGAAATCAGCCTGGATGACCCAAGAAGACACAGACCACATTGAAAAATCTTGTTCAATTTTGGCACAATTCTAATCAGGTGCAGTGCAGTGGGGGAGGGGCAGGGGGTGCAGGGTGGAGAGATTGCTGGCAAGACATAGTAGTGTAAGATATCTTTAGTAGTCACATATACATCGAAACACACAGTGAAATGCATCTTTTGAGTAGAGTGTTCCGGGGGCAGCCCGCAAGTGTCGCCACGCTTCCGGCGCCAACACAGCATGCCCCCAACCTCCTAACTCCTACGTCTTTGGAATGTGGGAGGAAATGGTTCCTTTTTGGCATTGAAATTGAATTATGATATAACAACATAGTTTTGGATACCAATGATGATAATATTGAATGCACTTCTGAAGCACCCAAATAGCTACTTGCTAAGATTTAAACTCAAGTATTCCAAAAATCAAGAAATGAGCAAGCCTTGATATTACAAGGCACTTCACTGTTCTACGTTTGTGTAATAATGTTAGTATGAAGCATCAATAGTTATATTCATTATAGGAAACCAAGAATACACATTACAGATTACATTGTCTGAGCTTAAATGGGCATACACACCTAGATCTCTTCAGCCTATACATGCTCTATTGGAGGAATTATGTGACTCAAGGGTAAAGCAATCAGTCAGACAACCTTGTACATTTTGTACTTTGCATTGTACTGTGCTTATCAACCTAACAAAATCTTCAAAGGTGGAATGGAATGCACTTCAGGTATATATCTCAACATCAAGCTCAGGAAAATACTTGAGTTTAAATCTTACCAAGTAGCTATTTGGGTGCTTCAGAAGTGCATTCAATATTATCATCATTGCTATCCAAAACTATAAGTTGTTATATCATAATTCAATTTCAATGCTAAAAAGGAACCATTTTCTTTGATTGGAATAAGTTTTTTAATTGCTTCACTTTTGAACACAAAATGTAAGGCGATCCAAAGCAGCAATATATCAAGGATACCAATCACAGATGAATCAGCCATAATAACATAATTCATCATTTTTAAAGCAGCAATTTAACAGCTTTAAGTGATTTTCCAATTGTTGCAACCACTCCTAAGACATTAATTAATTGATGTAATTTAAGAGGTTGAATAATTAGGAGACTGTTTTTCATTTTGTCTTGTTAGTTCTATAATTTTACAGGATCTTGGAGTCCTTTCAAGTGTCCAAATGTCAGTGATTGAATTTATGAATAAATGAGACTAATATTTATATTGTCAATATGGAAATCTGATGAACATGGGTTTCTGCAGTGTCAAACATGCAAGAAATATTTTGTACGAATACAGGTCAAATCTGCTTGTATGCACAAGCTAGGCAGAAAGCACACATATGTAATGCTGTGGACATACCATTATAAATGTAAAATTTGTATATTTATTAAAGTATTCTGTACTGTTATTGTTTTTACCTGTACTACATCAATGCACTCTGTACTAACTCAATGTAACTGCACTGTGTAATGAATTGACCTTTACGATCGGTTTGTAAGACAAGATTTTCACTGTACCTCGGTACAAGTGACGATAATAAACCAATACCAATACCAATACCAAAAGGCAGTTCATACCCTTGTTTATGTTAATTGTAATTTCAGCCCCTCTATTTTCTCACAGTAGTGGCATTTCAGGAAGAAAATGGTGTGCATTTTTGGAATCCATCCAGCTGCATCCCTGCATTCTGTCTCCAGGTCAGCCTGAGTAACAGATGTGAACTTCTCACATCCACTACCATACTACTGAAAATCTGGGTTGGGAATCAAATGGGTGAGCTGGCAGTCTGCTCTATATATCCACCTCTAAAATGGTGACCCTGACAGAGAAACAAGACTGCCACTTTGGATGTAATTATTTGTTGGCATTGTAAAGTTACAGATTTCATCATACTGCCACTGCCAACACCTAATTAAACCCTACAGCTCCTTCAGTACAGGATGGACAGATAAGTGTCATCACAATTTCATCTTACGTTTAACTACTTCCAAGTTATTTCCAGCACTCCTGGGGGGTTACTTCTTTATTTAGCTGCGGTTGTTTATCTTATAATGTCTGGTTAACACTGAATAGAAAATCAAAAAAACTGTAGATGCAGTTCTGACAAAGGGTATTTTACAGATGCTGCCTGACCTGCTGAAAGCTTCCAACATTTTCTACTTTTATGAATAGAATTTTGCAAGCGTATTCCAGCAAGTGGAAATCAGCATTAGATAGTTGATAGCTTATGTCAACCTCTGCCTCCTTGTGTTGGTAGGTTTTTAGCACACTGTAATCCATTTTATTTAAAACTGATTTCTTGGAAACTGCATATCATATTATGGTCTAGAAATTACTGTTGACAATCTTAACAGATAGATACTTAGCATATTCATATCACATTCTTTTGTCTGACATTTTAGTGGAATGTTAATCTATTTAAATAAAGTGAAAGTTAGTGACAAAAAGAATGTTATATGTGTTAAATACCAACTCTTGATATCATCAATAGTAATTTTCAGCTTCATTTGTACTCTTAACATGTACCTTCAATCTCACCTGTTTATTTTTTAATTCAGATTTGATTCAGTGCTTGAATTCATTTACCTAGAAATTGGAGTGCAAAAAAAGCTTAAAAGAATCAGCCCACACAATCTAATTTCAATTTTACCTGGAGTACATTACATTAGTGATTTTTTTTTCAGTGACTTCGTACCAGTCACAAAATTGGACCAGGTACTCTGGTTGGAATCCATCCCAGTATGTTTGACCTTATCCTTTATTGCCTGCACAACAAATGACACCGTCATTCATGCAATACCCACTTCTCTCCATCCTGACATAAACTGGATCTCAAAGCTACAACCAACAACCATCCAGGAACACATTATGTCATCTTATGCTTTTTGCATGATTTAAAGGGTCACTTTGGTGGTGGTGTTGACAGTGAGGAAGGTAGTCTCAGGCTACAGAATGATATTGATCAGCTGATAAGATGGGCAGGGCAGAGGCAGATGGAATTTAATCCTGATAAGATAGGGTGGTGCAACTTGAGGGGGTCTAATAAGGGTAAGGCAAATACCATGAATGGTAGGGCCATAGAGAGTACTGAGGAACAAAGGGACCTTGGTTTACAAACATAGAACATAGAACATTACAGCACAGTACAGGCCCTTTGGCCCACGATGTTGTGCCGACATCTTCTCCTGCTCTGGTATCTGTCTAACCCTTCCCTCCCGAATATTAACCCTTCCCTCCCATTTCACTATCATTCATGTGGTTATCTAAGAGTCTCTTAAACGTCCCTAATGTATCTGCCCCAACAACCTTTGCCAGCAGTGTATTCCATGCACCCACCACTCTCTGTGTAAAAAACTTACCCTTGACATCCCCCTTATACCTTCCTCCAATCACCTTAAAATTATGCCCACTCATGTTAGCCATTTTCGCTCTGGGAAAAAGTCTCCGACTGTCCACTCGATCTATGCCTCTTATCATCTTGTACATCTCTATCAAGTCACCTCTCATCCTCCTCTCTAAAGAGAAAAGCCCTAGCTCACTCAACCTATCCTCATAAGACATGCTCTCCAATCCAAGCAGCATCCTGGTAAATCTCTGCTGAATAACGTAATTGCAAGCTCAGATTTCCCAAGGCTGTAATCACTAAGGTACATGAGATGCTGTGAAAAGACTTTCAGCTATGCCTGGGTTGCTCCCTCCATGGAGGTCAAGGCCAGGTTGACTCTCAATGCCCTCATCATTGAATCATTACATGTGGCCACAGCAGATCCCTGACATGTCCTTCAGCTTGATCCCTTTCACAACGTTAGAGGGGAGGTCAACGAGGCACAGTACCTGTGAACAAACTATTTCTCTGCCTTGATTTCAGTGCAGAGTTATAGGCATCTTGAGGGCTGGGATTTTCAGCATTGCTGATTTCCCAGTGCAGGCAGCCATTGACTGTTCACATTGGGGCACCGTCCAATCACAGGAGTAGGGAGAGCAGGTACCACAAGAGCCACACAAGTTTTGGTAGTAGCTACAATCAATGGTGGACATTGGTCCAAAGCTCCCATCACTGTTTACATCTGCAAGGTGGAGATTCTCCTGGAGGATCCTCCACAGATGTGCAAGCAGCATGTGAGAGATCATTGCGTGTCACCCATGCTGCACTATCATACTTTATGTAGTTGGTTATATCTGGCATGTGGGGAGAGTCACGTGGATTGCTTTGGGGACTCCAGATGAGATTTTGTTGCTTGTGTCAGTCCAAGAGTGCCCTGCAACATTTGTCAGGCAGATGTGGAGACTTAATTATCTGCGTGCTGCACACCCTTGCCATCTGAAGGCATCTTGGGGCAAATAAAGAACGAGGAACATGCAACGAGACCCAGAACCTAAGGGCCACTGGGTGGAAACAGGGGAGTAACAGAACAAGAGGAACAGGAGGAAAAAGGAAGCTATCTCAGGAGTGTCCTCGTTTAGCCTCCACAGCTTTGCTTCTGAGTTGAGCTGAAAAAATTGCTCACATGAGCTAAAGGAGGCTACCTGATACAGAGATGATTTTCAGGTGAAGCCTGCAAAGTCATAGGATGGTTTCCTTCAGCATGGTGAGGTGCTAAATTCACCACCAGTGCTCCAATGTTCCTCTCTGAAAATCTGGGAGCTCTCGCCCTCTCTCCTGCAAATCTTTTTCCTTTATTGCTTTTGGTGCTGTCATGGAGGGAGTGCCTTTAACAACACTTTGATAATGCATCAACTTGTCTGGAGCTGTGTCAATTGAGTGTGGTCCTATCAGGAACAAGCAGGTCCTGTTTTAATACATCTTTCTGGGCGTATAATATCCTAATGCTGTTTCAACTCACTTCTTGGCCACTTCTGCGATTGTTTTGTAGACAATTGATTCAGCGTTAGTGCCAGAGGCAATGTTAGTTTAGTGCAACAGGCCATGAGTACCAATGCAGTCAAATCACTCAATGACTTTTTCTTTTACTAACTCATTTCAAATGTTTATTGCTTGATTTCTGAATGGTCCATGAACCCATGAACATTACCTCGACAATAGTACAATAAAATGGATTGTTGACCTTGCACCTTAATGTCTATCTGCACTACAATTGCTCTAGCTGCATTTGTTACTGTTTTACCTTGTACTACCGTAATGCACTGTGTAATGAGTTGATCTGTATGAACGGTATGCAAAACAAGTTTTTCACTGTACATGTGTAATAATAAACCAATTCCAATTCCAATTCATTATTCCTTTTGCACTATTTATTTATTTTGTAATTTAGGCAGCACGGTAGTGTAGCAGTTAGCACATCGCTATTACAGCGCCAGCGATCGGGTTTAGATTCCCGTTGCTGTCTGTAAGGAGTTTGTACGTTCTCCCGTGTCTGCGTGGGTGTCCTCCGGGTGCTCCGGTTTCCTCCCACATTTCAAAGACGTACGGGTAGGTTAATATGGGGGTTGAAAGAATGGGCGGTGTGGACTCGTTGGGCCGGAAGGGCCTGTTACCACGCTGTAAATAAAATTTAAAATTTAAAAAAATTTAAATTTAAAATTTAAAGTAAATTTTAAGTCTTTGCACTGTACTGCTGCCACAAAACAACAAATTTTCACGACATATAAGTCAGTGATAATAAACCTGATTCTGATTCTGATTGCTTGATTAGATGGTCTTCTGAACACTGCCTCAAGTGACTGATTGGATGCTAATGGGAAAGGAGTATGAGGCTTGGCTAGGAATGGAAAGGATGAAGGCATTTCTGTTGAAGCCAACATTTTTGCCCATCCCCAGATTCCCTTGAGAAGATGGTGGTGAGACCTTCTTGAACCATTGTATTACATCTGGGTGAGGGTACTCCCATGTGCTGTTGAGTAGGGAGCTCCAAGATTTTGCCCCATATGATGATGAACTAAGAACACAGAACAGTACAGCACGGGAACAGGCCCTTCAGCCCACGATGTTGTGCCAAACCACTTAAACTGATGACACCTAATCCCTTTTGTCTGCATATGGTGCATAACCCTCCATTCTCTGCATATGCTTGTGCCTATCTAAGCTCCTCTTAAACGCCACTTTCATATCTGCCTCCACCACCACCCCTGGCAGCTCATTCCAGGCACCCATCACTCTCTGTGTGAAAAACTTGTCCCACACATCTCCTTTGAACTATCCCTCTCTCACCTTAACTGCACGCCCTCTAGTATTAAACATTTTGACCCAGGGATAAAGATAACGGCTGTTCACCTATGGCTCATATAATCTTATAAATTTCTATCAGGCCTCCCCTCAACCTCCGCTGCTCCAGAGAAAACAATCCATGTTTGTCCAACCTCTCCTTATAGCACATGCCCTCTAATCCAGGCAGTACCCTGGTAAAAAACATGAAGGACCAGAAATATATTCCAAATAAGCATAGTGCCTTGAGTCTACAAGTGGTGTGTTCCACTTGTGCCGGTTGCCCTTGTCCTTCTTGCTGGTGGGACTGAAGGTTTGGGAGGTGTTGTCAGGGTGTCCTTAGCTAGTACCTATGCTTCATACAGAGTTTACAATTCCCCCCCTTCTGGCCACGAGCAAGGAATTTCAATGCACCCTGGTGTGTATGACAATAAACTAATCTGAATCAGAAATCTCCCACAGAATCTCCTCTCGGCACTTCACAGAAGAGGCCAGTTGTTGGCATTCCTCCAGCCACCTGCAATCATAACCCCACCAGCATTCACTATAAAAACCTCACTTTAAATTCTGCAAACCTTTAAAGCTGCTGCACTTATATCTTCCAGTTTTGGAATTCTCGGCTCATGCTAACAATTGCATTGGGCTAATTCAAATTATTTAAGTTACCCAACACAATAACATCTATCCAGATCAATAATAACACAAAAAGAGTTGACTAAAGTATATAACTATGTTCTTATTTCCTCTTGTGGGTAGGTCCAAAATAAGAAAACTCAGCTACAGCAAATAAGTCCAATAAAACCCCTTCAGCAGAGGGTGGACAGCATGTAGAACTCATTACCACATATTGTGGTTGAAGCTTCTTCTTTTCCTTGCTTGTGGCTGGAAGAACATCTATAAATTGAATTTAATATTTGTAAACTGCTCCATGGTCTTTTCGGAATGGGAGATAACTTCAAAAATAGCTCCACTGAGTTTGTATGGAGGGCAGGGTGTGATGGTGTGGTACATCGTATGACTAGATTATTAAGTGGCCACATTGCCTATATCTCATTTTGACCAGGATTTGAACTCCCCATACCTTCTGAAGATGGTGAAGTATAGACATCCTCACCTTGGGTTATAGAATCATATGGTGTTAGAGAGAAAAAGCCCAGTAACAGGCTCTTTGAGTCTATGCTGAGCATCGAGCACTCATCTTTAGACACATCCTACCCTAAGCCATTTTACTCTCCCTCACTCCCGTTAACTCCTTCTCCCCCTCTCCCTCCCCACCCCACCAGATTCTACCATGCACCTACACATTAGGGGCAATTTACAGTGGCCAGTTAACCTACCAACCCACACATTTTTGGGATGTGGGAGAAAAGTGGAGTGCCCAGAGGAAACCCACTCGGTCACAGGGAGAAGACACGAACTTCACACAGGCAGCACCAGAGGTCAGAACCAAACTCAGGTAGTTGGAGCTGTGAGGCGGCTGCTCTACTTGCTACACCACTTGTACTGGTCACAAATAAACTTCTAGTGATTGAGGCAAATCGTAGAGCTGCACCTAACAGGAAGCTAAATGCATGCAAGGCAGAAAAGAGTAGGTGGTTACGTTGAGAGATGAAATGAATTAAGGTCTGAGGTTGCTTCAGTGGAGATTAAACACTGATACAGACCCTTGGAATGAATGGCTTGTTTTTGGTAGTGACATTTCTATTTGGTGATATTTCTATTTCTCTCCTGCCAATTGGAGCTGATCAAATTAGACTTTAGAGAAAAATCAAAAAAAAACTGCAAATGTTGGTATTCTGAAATAAATGCTGGAAATGCTCAGCAGATCAGGCAGCAGCTGTGGAGAGAGAAGCAGTTAACATTTCAGGTTTGGGATCATTCATCAGAACTGGGAGCAAGAGAAAAATAAGTTGGATTTTAGTAGGAGAGAAGATGGAGGGGGGAAGTGTAGAACAAAGGGAATGCCTCTAATAGGACGATTAAATGGGTTAATGGAGCACAGGAGACTGCAGATGCTGGAACCTAGAGCAACAATCTGCTGGAGGAACCCAGCAGGTTGAGCAGCATCGGGGGGTGGGGGGCAGGGTGGGGGGGAGGAAAGGAATTGTCAACATTTTGGGTCAAAACCTGGCATCAGGACTGTGGAGACGGGAGGTGGCTAGTAACAAGAGAAGGGGAGAGGTGAGAAAGGAGTCCAAGGTGATGGGTGGACTGAGGAGGGGTGTAAGACGACAGGCTGTTTGTGCCAGGTAGGGGAGGGGAGTGGGGATGGAGTTGGGAGACAGTAGCAGGTGGAGGCAGACAAAGAGAGAGAAACGAAATGAAAAACACGATGATGCTGGAGGAACTCAGCAGGCCAGGCAGCATCTGTGGAGAAAAGCAGGCGGTCAACGTTTTGGTTCAGGAACCTTCTTCAGGACTGAAGATAGGAAAAGGGGAAGCCCAATATATAGGAGGGAAAAGCAGAACAGTGATAGGTGGACAAAAGAAGGGAGGGTGTGGTGGGCACAGGGTGGTGATAGGTAGATGCGGGTAAGAGATAGTAATAGGCAGGTATGGGGGATGAAGGGAGAGCAGATCCACCGGGGGATGGGTCAAACGTAAGGAGAGAAAGAAAAAAAGGGGTAAAAAAGGAGAGATAGGCTAGGAAAGAAGAGCAGAAGCATGGTGGGGGTGTGTGGGGATTACTTAAAGTGGGAGAATTCAATGCTCATGCCATTGGGCTGCAAGCTTCCAAGATGGAAAATGAGGTGCTGTTCCTCCAATTTGTGCTTGGAATTCTCCTGGCAGTGGAGGAGGCCGAGGACTGACATATCGGTGATAGTGCGGGAGGGGGAGTGGAAGTGACTGGAACTGGGGAGATGCAGGTCACGGTTACAGACAGAGCGCAGGCGTTCTGCGAAACGGTCATCTAGTCTGTGTTTGGTCTCACCAATGTAGGGATGCCACACTTGGAGCACTGAATGCAGTAGATGATATTAAGGGAGGTGCAGGTGAATCTCTGTCTCACCTGAAAGGACTGTTTGGATCCCTGGATGGAGGTGATGGAGGTGGTGTAGGGTCAGGTGTTACACCTATGGCGGGGGCAGTGGAAAGTTCCTGGGTGGGAGCAGGATGGGTGGGCGGGGGGGGGGGCGGGGGTGGGGGTGGAGGAGTGAACTAGGGAGTTGCGAAGAGAGCGGTCCCTGCGAAAGGCAGAAGAGGGTGGGGAGGGGAAGATATACTCAGTGGTGGGGTCCCATTGGAGGTGGCGGAAGTGGCTGAGAATGGTGTGTTGGATACATAGGCTGGTGGGATGAAATATGAGGACAAGGGGGACCCTATCCCAGTTGGATCTGGGAGGGGTGGGGGTGAGAGCAGAGGTGCGAGATATGGCAGAGATACGGGTGCAAGCTCTCTCGACCACAGTCAGGGGGGGAACTCCGGTTAGAAAAGAAGTTGGACATCTCGGATGTCCTGGAGTGGAAAGCCCCATCGTGGGAGCAGATGTGGCGGAGGCGGAGAAATTGAGAAAAAGGGATAGCATCCTAGCAAGAGACAGGGTGGGAGGAGCTGTAATTGAGGTAGCTGTGGGCGTCAGTGAGTTTGTAGAAGATGTTTGTGGATAAGGAATCTCCTGAGATGGAGACGGAAAGATCAAGGAAGGAGGGAGAGACGTCAGAGATAATCCAAGTGAATCAGAGAGCAGGGTGAAAATTAGTGGCGAAATTTATAAAACTGTCAAGTTCCGCACCGGTACTAGAGATGGCACCAATGCAACAAAATATTGAGAGGCAGATGAAGCAAGGTGGGGGAAGGGAAGTGTGAAGGTTGGAGACGGCTGCTGGAGGGAGATAAGCAGGAACACAAAGGGCTGCCAGTGCTGGACTCTGATAAGTAAAGGAGGTGATAATGGGAACCATTAGGGGAAAGATGAATCGCAGATAGAAGCAGAACCAGATGGGTGAAGGGTTGTTTAAAGGGGCAGTTACATGTATGTTATCCTTCTTTGTCTATGTAATCTGTTGTTAATAGTGAGATTGTAAGACATGCCCAGTAGTCCAGACTATAAAATAAAACAAGATTTCTTTACTAGTCACATGTACGTCGAAACATCTTTTGTGTAGTGTTCCGGGGGGGGGGGGGGGGGTGGCAGCCTGCAAGTGTCGCCACGCTTCCAGCAGCCCACAACTTCCTAACCCGTACGTCTTTGGAATGTGGGAGGAAACCGGAGCACCTGAAGGAAACCCACGCCGACACGGGGAGAACATACAAACTCCTTACAGACAGCGGCGGGAATTGAACCTAGGTTGCTGGCGCTGTAATAGCGTCACGCTAACCGCTACACTACTGTGAATAAGAGAAACAGAACCAAATACTGACAGACAGAGACTGCAGATGCTGGAATCTGGAGCAACGCACAGAGGGCTGGAGGAACTCAATGCGTCAGGCAGCATCTATCAAGGGAAGTGGACAGTCGACATTTCAGGTTGAGACCCTCCATCTGGCTGACAGACAGAAGTGGCCAGTTCTAATATAAAAAGGATTGAATGAGTGAACTACCTAAAGTTGGAGAATTTGATATTGAGTCTTGCAGGGTGCCACAGGTCCAGACGGAATATAAGGTGTTGTTTCTCAAGCTTGTGTTGAGCCTTGTAACAGTGCAGGAGGCCATAGAAAGGTCAGAGTGGGAGCAGCATGATGAATGAAAGTGGCAAGTAGTTGGAAGCTGAGGGTTACTTCTGTGGACTGGACACAGGTGCTCCTCAAAGCCATCACCCAACCTGCATTTGGTTTCTCCAATGTAGAGGACAACACATTGTGAACACTGAATGCAGTAAACTAGATTGGAAGAAGGTCAAGTGAATTGTTGCTTCGCCTGGAAGGACTGTTCAGGTCCCTGGATGGTGCAAAGGGATTTCCACCAGCTCCACTAGGCATGTGTTCTCCCTTGCTCTTTCTGGTATTGGTTTGGTATTGGTATTGGTTTATTATTGTCACTTGTACCGAGGTACAGTGAAAAGCTGGTCTTACAGACCGATTGTACAGGTCAATTCATTACACAGTGCAGTTACATTGGGTTAGTACAGAGTGCATCGATGTAGTACAGGTAAAAACAATAACAGTACAGAGTAAAGCTACAGAGAAGCAAGATAGCGCCAGAGTGTGGCGACACATCGCAAGCTGCTCTCTCTCCTCTTTCTGCATTTCAAAGGGATTGCTCCCTCTGCCCTTCCATCCCCTCCAACAACTCCCCGTTCCCATGCAACCGCAGGAGATGCAACTTTTTCCTTCCTCTTTCCTTCCCACCATTTGATTTGTGTGAGCCGTGAGAAAATGTTATTCAAATAGCAAGTTATTGTCATCTTATGTTGTAACTTGTGCTTCAGGCTGCTCCGGATTGATCTGTCAGGTAATCAATCCTTGCGTTTCATGTTCCCTACAAGTTATTTACAAAAGCTAGTTTGGTTGCAGACCAAGTGGTGTTCAGGTCAAATGTGTCATCTGGCCCTTATGAGAAAAGCAGGTCATGTGGTTAGTTATATATATTTCATTAGTAAGCAATTGGTGCGTTTTACACTCATGGCACAACAGGCAAGATGTGTCCTGTCCTAACTTACATTTTCCACAGGGATAGGCAGATTGGTGTGGAGAGGAAACAGAGGCTAATTTTCCCTTGTCAGTTAGCCCATTTGGCCCATCAAGTCTGCTCCTTCATTCAATCATAGCTTTTATTTTCTCTCTGTCCCATTCTCCTCGTGACCCTTAACCCTCTTACCAATCAAGAACCTATCAATCTCTGCCTTAACTACACTCAGTGACTTGGTCTCCACAGCCCTCTGTGGAAACGAATTCCACAGATTCACCCCCCTCTGGCTGAAGAAATTCCTCCTCATCTGAATTTTAAAGGGATGTTCCTTTATTCTGAGGCTGTGCCCTTGGATCCTAGACTCTCCTACTAATGGAAACATCCTCTCCACATCCACTCTATCCAGGCCTTTTAGTATCAAGTAGGTTTCAATGAGATCCCCTCTCATCCTTCTGAATTCCATCGAGTACAGGCCCAGAGACATCACACTCTCCTCATATGTTAAGCCTTTCATTCCTGGGATCATTCCTGTGAGCCTCCTCTGGACCCTCTCCAGGGTCAGCGGGTCCTTCCTTAGATATGGGGGCCTAAAATTGTTCACAATATTCCAAATGCGCTCTGACCAACACCTTATAAAGCCTCTACAGTACATCCTTGCTTTTATATTCTAATCCTCTCGAAATGACTATTAACATTGCATTTGCCTTCCTTACTATCATTTCAACCTGCAAGTTAACCTTAAGGGAATCTTGAACTAGGACCCCCAAGTCCCTTTGAGTTACAGTATTCCAACAGTCTTTGCAGTTATACATGTTGCAAAGTGACTGGCAGATTGGTATGGACAGGGAAGATAGACTATTTTCTAGAGGAGCAAAGGACTGCAGATGCTGGAATCGAGATGAAAAACACAATGATGCTGGAACTCAGCAGGCCAGGTAGCATCCATGGTGAAAAGCAGCGGTCGATGTTTTGGGTCAGGACCTTTAAGTAATCCCCACACACCTCCACACCCATCCCCAATCATGCCTCTTCTTCCTTTTCCTAGCCTATCTCTCTTTTCTTCTACCTCCTTTTTTGTCCTCCTTACCTTTGACCCATCCCCCAGTGGATCTGCTCTCCCCTCCTTCCCCCACACCTGCCTATCACTATCTCTTACCTGCATCTACCTATCACCACCCTGTGTCCACCCCGCCTCCCCTCTTTTGTCCACCTATCACTGCTCTGCTTTTCTCTCCTATATATTGGGCTTCCCCTTTTCCTATCTTCAGTCCTGAAGAAGGGTCCTAACCTGAAATGTTGACTACCTGCTTTTCTCCACGGATGCTGCCTGGCCTGCTGAGTTCCTCCAGCATCATAGACTATTTTCTTCCCAGTTAGAAGGTTGTGGAATTTTAATTTTCTACTAGTTTATTTGTGAAGTGAGGAATGAGGAGGTGCTGCTCTGGATCACATAAGTAAACAGTTTGGTTTTGGTTTATTATTGTCTCTTGTACCAAGGTACAGTGAAAAACATGTCTCGCATACCATTCCTACAGATCAATTCATTACACAGTGCACTGAGGTAGTACAGGGTAAAAACAATAACAGAATACAGAGTTGGGGTCTCCCTTCAAGGAGATTCTCACTCCCTACACTGAGCCCATTCCCGTCTACCCACTCACCTGAGGCCTGTAGAATGTTCTACCCTCTTCCCTCTCCACACCAATCTGCCGATCACTTTGCAGAATATAAGTTAGGACAGGACCCATCTTGTCTGTAGTGATCACCCAGTGATATAGTCTGGCTCCTATCTTTGCTGCTTGGTTGGCCTTGGTGTGGAGCCAGCATTGCTAACGTTAAGGGTATAGACAGATTAAATAGACAGAAACTGTCTCCACTTATCACCTCCAACACCTCTACTTCCTCAGAAGGCTTCAGAAATTCGGCATATCCCCATTGACCCTCACCAATTTTTACAGATGTATCACATAAGGTATTCTATCTGGATGCATCACTGCTTGGTATGGCAACTGCTCTGCCCAGGACTGCAAGAAACTGAAAAGAGTTACGGACAGCTTCTATCCTGCAGTTATAAGACTATTGAATAGACCTCTTGTACGATAAGGTGGATTCTTGACTTCACAATCTACATCATTGTGGCCTTGCACTTTATTGTCTGCCTGCACTGCACTTTCTCTGTAACTGTAACACTATATTCTACATTCTGTTATTGCTTTTCCCTGGTATTACCTCAATGTCCTGATGTGGTGAAATGATCTGTGGGATGGCATTGAAAACAAAGTTTTTCACTGTACGTTGGTACGTGTGACAATAATAAACCAATTTACTAATTTACCAGCTTCTGTGGCTGTTTCCACCCTCCCTCCTCCATCTGCCTATCACCTGTCATCACTTTGATCCACCTATCACCTGCCAGCTCTTGATCCATCCCTTCTCCACACTTCTTTCTACTGGCTATCTCCCCTCTATCTTTCAGTCCAGATGAAGGGTCTTGACCCAAAACATCGATCATCCATTTCCCTCCACGGATGCTGCCTTGCTTGTTGAGTTCCTCCAGACTGCAGCATCTGCAGTCTCTTGTGTCTCGAGAGAGAAACTATAGTTGCTTGTGGAGGGGTCAAGAACTAGGGGAAATACAATGAAAGGGTTGGCAAAAGAACCAGAAGTAAAATGAGAAAAATAATTTTATATGCTGGGATCAGTTAAGATCTAAAATAAACAGCCAGGGGTAGAGAAAAATATCAGTAGATACAGAAACTTGATAGATAAGAGAAAGGAACTGATTCATCTGCAGATTCCCTAATGGGGAAGAATATTAGATGTGGCCAAGACTAGTGAGATCATGCATTCATAAATAAAATCAATTGGCAAATATTGGAGGATGCAAAGACATGGGAAAAGTGTAGACAAACGTGAAACGTAAAAGAAAGTGGAACAAAGTGATTGTCAAAAGATACACAAATAAAACAATAGAGAAACGATAGTTACAGATGTGAATGTCTGACTGGCTCTCCTTGACATATGCTCAGGGCTTCAACCAGTGCGAACCATTCGGATTCACTAGGTAACTCTGTGCTGCTGTATGATAAGCAAAATGCCACAGCACAATTGAATGGTAAGTGATAGGAATGCCAGGTGATTGTCAAGTTACCTTCCTGAAGAAAATTACCATGAAGAATGAGTATCTTTGTAGTATGCAAAAAGAAAACCGCTGGAGGAACTCTGTGGGTCAAGCAGGCGTCCGTGGAGGCAAAAAAATAGTCGATGTTTCAGGTGGGGGACTCTGCATCAGGACTGAGAGTGTAGAGGGAAAATAGCCAGTATAAAGGGGTGAGAGGGAGGGGTGAGGCAGGGACTGGTAGGTGATAGGTGGAACCAGGTGAGGTGGGCGTAGGGGGTGGGGAGGAGAGGATGATGGGCAGATGGAGCCAGGTGGTGGAAATGGAAGGTTCTGACAGAGGCAGGAAGGCAATAAATGGAACCAGATAAGAGAAGGATGATAGGTAGATGGAACCAGATGGGGGAGAAGGAGGGTGGGACTTGAAAGACAGTGACTGGTGGGTGATAGTTGGAAACAGCATGCAGTTAGGGATATTATCCCTTTATAGATAATGGTATTGTCCTTTTCTAAACAGTTACATTGCCCATTGCAGACAATGACATCATCCCTTTGCAGAACAGTGACACTGACCTTTATTGACAGTGATATTGATTCTTTATAGGCAGTGGCAGTGTTTGTTTCGAGACATTGACATTTCCCTTTGGAAAACAACTTTCTGAGTGTAAGGTTGTAAGAAAACTGGAACTAAACTTCATTACTTCTTGGGCCATGTTGCTTCCAGCCTCAGGCACTCCTGCTGATTCTTAAGTGTGCTATCCCAGGATTTGGAGAGCCACTTTCACCAGCAGAGTTAGGGCCTTCGATTGTGTTGGTGATCATTCAGAACTCGACACAGGTTTGTATTTCCCCATGGGACCAGAGCCGTTGCTAATTGAAATATGGTCACTTCCTTCTACATCAGCACATTTGATTAGTGATACTGAGAAAGAGAATACACTATTCCTCTAAGATAATGATGGGTGATCATTAGAAGTAATTCTACCAATAGTAACTGATAGACTGAAAGGCCTCATCCTATGCTGCCTTTGAGGACAATGGATTCACTTTGTGGGACTTTCTGCTGACAATCAACATAACTAGTGTTGTGGATTAAATGCTATAAAATTCTGTGTAAACATCATTCGCTGATGAGTTGTCAATAAGATGATGATCATTGATTGTGGCGGTGGCCTTAACAGAGAGAAAACTGTCAGTGCACATGTTTTAAAAGCTTTATTTTATTTATACAGCACAGTAACAGGCCCTTCCGGCCCGAGTCCGCATCGCCCATTTAAACCCATGTTATCCTACCCGTATGTCTTCGGAACTGGATCTGGATACTGTTGGGAGCTGGATCAAGACAAGTAACCTGACAGATATCAATGCTACAACCCAAAACATTCTATATAAATTGAGTAACATTCAAATTTAGGTGTACTACTGTTCCTTTGTATTGTTGAAGAGGGCCCTGTGATTGGCCCAGCTGTTTTCAATATAAAATTTGCATGTACAAACTGCTTTTAATATTTAATGAGTCAAAGGACTTTTATACAATGAATTGCTTTGAAGCATACGATGACAGTTGCCACATGGGTAAATGTTGTTGCAATGTACGATGAATACTTCATAGTGCTTACCAATTCATTCTTAGTACCTTTGTTTGTGCAAGGCAAGATCGTGCTGATTAAGTGCAGAATTGACTATTGTAAAGTTAATTACTGAAGTGGCATTAGCCAACGTTTGATCTGTAAACATTTTGAAACATTTATATACATGCTGTACTCTGTATTATTGATAACATGGGAACAAAGAATTGGGCAGTGCATTGTGTTCAAAGTAAAATCGGCTTGCACTTACATCATGGTTTCATGATCTCAGGATGTCACAGAGTACCATAGCCAATAAAGTATTTTTGAAACATAGTCACTGCAGTACATAAACCACAGGATATAGAATGGTACAGCACAGGAACAGGCCCTTTGGCCCACAATGTTGTGCCAAACTGAACTAGTAACTCAATGCATAACTAAACTAATCCCTTCTGTTTACACAATGTCCACTTCCCTCCATTCTCTGCACATTCGTGTGCCTTTCTAAGAGCCTCTTGAAAGCCTCAATCGTATTTGCCTCCACCAGCACCCCTGGCAGTGCATTCCAGGCACCAACCACTCTTTCTGTAAAAAAAACCTTGCCCCGCACTTCTCCTTTGAATTTACCCCCTCTCACCTTAAATGCATGCCCTGTAGTTTTAAGCATTTCGACCCTGGCAAAATATACCAGCTGTCTACTCTACCTATGCCCATCATAACCTTATAAACCTCTGTCCGGTCTCCCCTCAGCATCCTCCGCTCCAGAGAAAACAACCCAAGTTTGTCTGACCTCTCCTTATAACACATGCCCTCTAATCCAGGCAGCATCCTGGTAAACCTCTTCTGCACCCTCTCGAAAGCCTCCACATCCTTCCTGTAATGGGGTGACCAGAATTGAATGCAGTATTCCAGATGTGGCCTAACTAGAGTTTTATAAAGCTGCAATATAACTTCCTGTAAAATATGAAAAAAATCCAGAAATTTTCACACAGCAAATTCCCACAAATAGTTCTGTGGAATCACTGGATGATCTGCTTTAGTGATGTTGGCTCAGGGAAAAATATTCATCAGTGCCCTTTTGCTCTTTGAGATAGTGCCCTAGGTTGCTTTACATCCATGTTACTTGTTATTATTTATATGGAAAGGATATTATGAGAAATAACTCAGCAGCCAAGGCAAAAACCAAGCTTTAAAGGGCACATGAAAAGACAGGGAATAGAGTGAAAGGAACCTCGTGCAGGCAGGTGGGATTAGTTTCGATTGGCATCATGGTTGGCACAGACATTGTGGGCCGAAGGGCTTGTACCTGTTCTGTGTTCTATGTTCTAAGAAAGGGAAAGCAAGTTGGATAGAATCTCATTTGAGTTGATGTATCTGTTTAGAACCAAATCACACCCTCTGGTAGAGTGATGAAATGATTTCGGAGCCATTGGAGGCCACGGTACTCATGGTAGTGTCAACAACTCACCAGCCAGTTTGCCTCATCAACAAATCTCAGAAGGACAGGGTGGTTAATAGGATTGGGGATTCTGTTCAGATAGGTCTGGAAAATCTTGGAAACCTGCATTTTCAACAATAAAATATTTCAGGACAGACTGTTAATTGGAAGTTTCTCTGTGATGAGAAACGGTATGGGTTTGGTTGAAGTCTGCCACAGTTTCCTTGCACATGATTCAGGGTCTATAACGAGCAGTGAGATGTACCCCATGGAAAGAGAAGTGTGGACTCGGTACTGGAAGCTTAGAAAAGCTACCTGCATAGATTACTCAGTTACTCAGTCGTTGACTCTTGGGCATGCAATTGGTTTCTGCAGGTGTTGGATATCAGTACAGAAATTAGAATGATATTGCCAAGAATTTAAATTAGAAGTGATTTGATTGAAGTTTTCAAGATCATACAAGAAACTGATTGGGTGAACAGAGGGGAACTAAATCCACAGGATGTGATCCAAACTTTGGAATTCCCTCCCCAAACATTTCTGCATCTCTATTTCTCCCCATTCCGTGTAAGTTAGGGTTACACCTCTCAAGAGTGAAGTTCAGAATGCTTCTGCACAGGAGGGTGGTTTCATCTTGGCGATGTCTTCCACAAATGGCAATTGATGCTCGGTCAATTTGTTGATTTTAAGCTTAAGACTGATAGAATTATGTTAACTAAACATATTGAAGTATATGGGGAAAAGGTGGCTTCACGGACGTAGGTTGCAAGTCAGTCATTGTTGCTGTGGCAGGGCTCAGTGGTCAAGTAAACTGTTCTTGATCTTATGTTCCTAGTAACCTAGACAGGCCAAAACAAATAAAAATTTCAGGTCTCCACTCTTCAGAGCTGCCCTGGTTATATAGCTCATATGGAGCAGCCACCTGTACCTCAAGTGAGCCCTTTCTGTAAGAGTATCTGATTGTCTACAATTTAAAATTTCACTCATGTATTTAAGTTGCTTCATGGTTTTAACCATCCTGACTTCCTGAAACCTTGCAACCTGCAGGCATTTCTGTGGCTTGTGAATTCTGTCCTCTTGACTGGACCCAAATCCTTTTACTCTACTGTTCCCTCAGTTGTTTGTGACCCCAAACTCCTGAATTTCCTCCCTAAATCTTTCTGCCTCGCCACTTCTCTCCCTTGTTTTAAGATGCCTGAAACCTGCCTCCTTGAGTTGGCCTGCCATCTCCTTACATGGCAAATTTTGTTTACTGGCTCTTCTGTGAAAAGTATTGGGATATTTGTTTTAGATAAAGGCATATAGTTAATAGCAGCCACAACGTCTGGACTTAAAAGGCCAGTGATCAAGAGCCATACCTCTTTCCCCTCCCCTCAGCCACTCCATCTGCCCATCAGCCACACACTCCTCCCACTGGCTCCCCTCCCCACTGCCCTCCCCACTTCCCTCCCTCGATTCCACGCTCCACCTTCCTCTCCTATCAGATTCCATCATCTTCAACCCTTTGTTGCCTCCATCTGTCACTCCTCATCTTCTGACACTATTCCCACTCTCCACCCCCCACCATCTGCCTATCACACCCCCTCACCTGGATCCCCCTTCCCTCCACATTTTTATATTAGTCATCTCTGCTTTATCTTTCAGTCCAGATGAAGGGTCTTGACCCGAATGTCAATTGCCCATTTTCCTCCATAGACACTGCCTGACCCACTGAGTTCCTCCAGTGTTTGGTGTGTTGCTCCGGAAAGCTTTCAGCTAGTGAAATGAGTAGAAACATTTAGAGAGACAGGTAACTCCACCTCATCACTGTGACGTCGCTGGACTTTGTTCTAAAGGGAAGGAGAGCTGAAGAGGCAAGGCGCCTTTGGAGCAGGAAACCAATATATCTTTATTCATCTTATTTTATCTCTTCTCATAAAACATGGGGAACACTTTACGCCACACACCATTCTTCCTTCCACTGTTGACTGAATACCAATAATATGGTCACAATGTTGCCTCAAAAGTAAATATTTTACTAGCCTTTTTTATCCTCAATTCTATAAAGTCATAGCATTAAAGGAAATAGTTGTGTTTTGTGATCCGTGAAATAGAAATATTCAGATTGTGCGTGATGGCACTACATGTTGTAAAATTGGAAAGTTCCTGTTCACTAATTAACAGACTGAAAGAGTTTGCTTAACTATTGCTTTGCTTGTTGCTCCCTACTGGATTGCATCATGATCTTGAGTTTGATAACAGTTGAATTAACAGAAAGAAAGAGAAAATAAATCTAACAACGGTATAAGACGTTGCTGAGACTGCACTCTTGATTATTGTGTGCAGTTCTGGTCGCCACACTATAGGAAGGATGTGATTAAGCTAGAGAAGGCGCAGAAACAGTTCACAAAGATGTTGCCGGGGCTGTAAGGCTTGAATTATAAGGAAAGGCTGGATAGGCTGGGATTGTTTTCCTGGCAGCAAAGGAGGCTGAGGGGTGACCTTATGATGGTTAATAGTGTCGTGAAGGGCATAAATGGGACGGGTGTTAACAGTCTTTATTCCAGGGTGGGGGAATCGAAAACTAGAGGACATAGGTTTAAGGTGAGAGGGGAAAGATTTAAAGGGGGCCTGAGGGGCAACTTTTTCACATGGAGGGTGGTGGGTATGTGGAATGAGCTTCCAGAGGAAATGGTAGAGGTAGGTACAGTTACAATGTTTAAAAGACATTTGGACAGGTACATGGATAGGAAAGGTTTAGAGGGATATGGGCCAAGTGCAGGCAAATGGGACTAGCTCAGATAGGCACCTTGGTTGGCATGGACAAGTTGGGCCGAAGGGCCCATTTCTGTGCTGTATGTCTCTATAACTTGAGGAGACTTTTAACCCCATGGGTGATACAGTGGCACAATTAATGCTGTTGCTTTGTTACTGCAGAGATCTGTGTGGAATTCTATATTCAACCATATGCATCTCCTCTGGTTAATCCAGTTTCATCCCACATCCCAAAGCTGTGCTGGTAGGTTAATTGGCCACTGTAAATTACTCGGAAGTGTAGATTAATGGCAAAAGAAATCAAAGGGGAGTTGACCGGCGTGTGTGAAAGAGTGTTACAGGAGGAAAGGGGAAATGGGATTAATGGAATTGCTCCACTGGGAGTCTGCAGGAACACAACGGGCTGACTGTTTTCCTTCTGTCTTGTTATAAGTAAGAGAAGTGGACTGAAGTGACAAAAATTGGCCATTCTTCTGTTACATCTGGCCTAATCGTGTAAGAACATTAATGTCCTCTCCCACCCTGTTCAGGTATAAGTAAGATAATTATATCTTAAAGTATGTGTTTCAGCAGTGAAGGTCTGAGTACTACTTTTTGATAATGGACAGGGAAACATGATAATAATATACGTAATTGACAGACACAAAATGAAGCAGCTAAGGCTTTTATTTCGGCAACACAGTGCCTACTTTATTGCGTAAGGTGGGAGCTCAGTCAATGGTACTGTGGCCCTTGTGCATTATTTCAATATTAAAGTCTCAGCCTGTGCCTGGAACAGGTGACTGATCTTTTGTATCCACAGATTAGAGGGTCATAGGAGTCAGAGATGTACAGCACTGAAACAGGCCCTTCGGCCCAACCAGTCCATGCCGACTAAGGTCTGATGCCTAGTTCAGAACACTGGCCTGAAATTTGGCTGCCCTATCTACAGCCAGGTCTGTGTCTCATCATTCAGTCAAGATGATAGGCTAACAGAAGACAGGAGAGTTGGCCAACAAAAAGGGCAGGGTTAATAGAATACCCACCACAGTAAAAACTGCAATGTTTCTTTCAGCTGTCACAAGGAGCACTTTTCAGGGTGATTTGGGTGTTGGCATGAGTAGAGAATGATAAATTTCAAACAATATATTGGTCGATTATGTCAGTCAGACACTCTGAACATAAGTTGCTTCAGCACCTTGGATACAAAACAGACTTTATTTCCAGTTCTAATTGCTGATCAATAGAATGAGAATCTAGGTACGGCTACATCATTGTACCATGAAAGATTACAATAAAAATAACTCTGTCAAATCAAAACTGGATATGCAGAAATTTCATTCAGCCACATGTTTCAGAGGAAGGCATTTCCAAGTTTACAACATGGAAATCAGAAATGACCTTACGTAAGTGTGCACATTGTGTGGCCCAGAGCCAGTTGTTTTCTGGTTCACATTCCTTCCAAATCGAACTCTTGCATAAGTAATCACGGTGAAGACAAGGAGAATTCCCGTTCTGGAACACATTGCATCTTATAGTAAAAATTCTGTGTTTTGCTCAATCTTAAGAAAACTTCTCACTTCGGTTGACAAATTTTTAACCTGAAAAAAAACTTGTTTGTGTTAACTTATGTGCTGCCCGTCTTTGAGGATTGCTTTTACGTTGACCCAGAATGTGCGCAGATGTAACACAGACGTAGCTTCAGATAGGCAGAGATTGAAAGTTACAGGAAGAGGGGGTGGGTGGACCGCCAGCAGGGGAACGGGGGCAGAAGGTGGAGGGAGGCTATTGAAAGTCCTTGTAGCAATCACAAATTCCTCATTTCCTGAATACTTGAGAGACAATGCTCAAAATCCACTGTGATCAGTTGACAGGCTCCACTCTGTAAATCAAAAGTGGCTGAATTTTGATTCATCTACAGCCGGAAACAGGAAACCATATATTTGCAAAGAACCACCATTGAAGTTGCTCAATACCAGTCTACACAAATAGACTTGTGGTGAAGCAACAGCACATTTTCTTCGGTGCCTGATAAATCTGTTGTCATATGACCAAGTTCATGCTTCACAAGTTTTAACTAAAGTACATTATGCTCACTGATAATATACTCTGCGTTTTATCTGAAACCCTGTTCCTCTTGTCAAGATCATTCCAGTACTCTCCTGGTCAACTTTACCCTCTGTAAATTCTGACTTATCCAAGCATTGCTGCTTAGATCCTGGCTCAGACCGGATCTTGTTCATCCCATGCCTGCTGATCTAAAGTCATAAAGTCATACAGCATGGAAACAGGCCCTTTGGCCCAAAAAATCCACGCTGACTAAGTTGTCTTCTGAGCTAGTCCCATTTACCTGCATTTGGCCCATGTTCCTCTAAACCCTTCCTATCCTTGAACCCGACCAAATGTCTTTTAAATGTTGAAATTGTACCTGCCTCTATCACTTCCTCTGGTAGCTCATTCTATATACGCACCGCTCTCTTTGTGAACAAGTTGCCCCTCAGGTCTTTTGTAAGTTTTCCCCTCTCACGTTGAACCTATGCCCTCTAGTTTTAGACTCCCCTACCCTGGGAAAAAGACTTATCTATGCTTCAGCGTTCTACACTCAAAGGAAAACAGTCTCAGCCTAATCAGCCTCTCCTCGTTAACTCAAGCCCTCCAGTCCCAGTAACACCCTTGTGAATCTTTTCTGCACCCTGTCCAGTTTAATCCATATTAGCTTCTGATCCTGCAACAGCTTGATTTTAAAACTCTCATTCTGCTTTTCAAACCCCTCTATGGCCTTGATTTAGTAACTCTCCCACAGTCCACCACAATCTGCTGCCAAAGCCCAGATTCACCCTGTCTAAAAGCAGAGGGCAAATATTTAAGGGAAGTAGTATGAGGTTTAGAGGAAGACCTTTTTTCACCCAGAGGGTGGTTGGAATCTGGAATGCACTGTCTGAGAATATGGTGGGGGCAGATACTCCCACAACATTTAGGAAGTATCCAGACGAGCACTTGAATCACCAAGGTATAGATGGTCATGGACCAAGTTCTGGTGGACGGGATTCGTATAGATGGGTACTTGATAGCTGGCAAAGACGTGGAGGGCTGATGGGTCTATTTCCATGCTGTGTGACTCTAATCCCCACTCTCTTTTTTTTCTGGTTTCCTCCATATCCTCAGTTTTCATCGGTCTTCCATTGGTGCGATCTTCTTCACTGCCCTCAACATCCACCCCACCCCCCCCATCTCCCCGGATTCTGGACTCTGGATTCTTTCCCTAAACCTCTTCACCTTTCTTCTGCACCCTCCTCCTTTATGTTGTTCCTTAACACCTGTCTCATTGAATAGGCTTTTGGTCACACATCCCTGTAAATCTTTTGGTTTGCAGTCGATGTCACCTAATAACATTCCCGCAAAGCACTTAAGGCTTTTTATTTGTTAAAGGCAAATTGGCATTGATTGTTAAGTACAGCTGACACAAGTGTATGATGCAAGAGGTGTGAAAAGCTACACCTTTTGTTAGGTCATCAGAAAGGAAAAACTGCAATGTTGGAAATATGAAATCAAAGTTGAAAATGCAGGAGTTGCCTGAAAAGTTGGTGAGACAAACAAAGTTAACTTTTCCTCAGATAAAGTTAATCTGAAACATTAACTCTATTTCTCTCCTACAGTTGTGGACTGAAATCTACTCTGTTTCATTCACTTTGAGTCAACAAGAACAAAAATATTGAGCTTCATTCATACTCGTCCCTCCTCTCACCAGCCCCCCCCCCCCCCACCACCAAGCCCACTCTCCTCATTTCCCTCTCTCATTTTCTCCACATGTATTCCCTGCACTCTCCCTGGCTCTTCTGCCACCCCAACAATACCTTGCATTTAGATCATAGACTCAAGCAATTGTTACAGATCAGAAAGAAACCACTTTGGTCATCGGATCTATTCCAGCTTCTTGATGGGCAGTTGCATCAAACCCATTTCCCTCCTCTTCTCCAACAGCTCTGCAAATTATTCTTTCTTGCATCCACTGTTGAAGGCATTGCTCGACTGATTCCGCAACACCCACAGGCAGAGATTGATTATAAGAGAACAAAAACATAAGAATTAGGCGCGCGAGTAGTCCATACAACCATTCCAGCCTGCTCTACCATTCAGCAAGATCAGGGCTGGCCTTAACTGCTCTCTGAATGGAAGAATCATTCTTCAAATCCCACTAGTATCTTTTGCCACAATTTTCAACCTGTGCTCCCAGTCCTTGAAACTTCGGTTGATTTGGGTCCTGGTTTATGATTTTCGTGGAGATGGCAGCCAAGGATACCAGGGAATTTCACTGTTCAACAGCCACAAATCTAACGGTAAAGAACAAATTCCAAACCTGTGGACATAAATGGGGACGGCATCATATGACCACAGTGGTATGAGTCAGTATTATAGATATTCCTCACACGATCGTTCTTTTAGAATCCAAAGCTACCAATGACTACCGCCCAGTGGCTCTGACATCCATCGTTGTGAAGTGCTTCAAGAGGCTGGTCACGGCACATATCAATCTTGACCCACCGCAATCCCCTACTGCTGAAACTGGTCCATGGTGGATGCCATCTCCCTGGCCCTACACTCATCTCTGGAACATATGGGTAACAAAGCCACCTATGTCAGTCTCCTATTTATTGACTACAACTCCACCTTCACAACTATAATTCCAAACAAACTCATCTTCAAACTCCTAG
Source organism: Pristis pectinata (assembly GCF_009764475.1). NCBI lineage: Eukaryota > Metazoa > Chordata > Chondrichthyes > Rhinopristiformes > Pristidae > Pristis > Pristis pectinata. The sequence continues at coordinate 18,609,125 of NC_067409.1, read as the reverse complement.
ACCAAGGACTTGGCACCCCCACAACTGCATCCTTAGCTTCCTGACCAACAGACCATAATCACTAAGGATGAGCAGCAACACCTCCACTTTGATTATCCTCAATACTGGTGCCTGCAAGGCTGTGTCCTCAGTCCCTTACTTTTCTCCCTGTACATTCATGACTATGTGGCCAGATTCTGCTCTGACTCCCATTTACAAGTTTGCATACTTGCACTGTCGTGGGCTGAATCTCAAACAATGACAAGATGGAGTACAGGAAGGAGACAGAGAGCTTAGTGTACTGGTGTCAAGACAACAACCTCTCCCTCAATGTCAGCAAAACAAAAGAGCTGGTCATTGACTTCAGGAAGCGGTCTGGGAGTACATGCCCCTATCTACATCAATGGTGCTGAGGTGGAGATGGCTGAGTTGTGGACACAGTTCAGCACATCACAGAAACCAGCTTCCCCTCCATGGACTGTCTACTATTCTCACTGCTTTGGTAAAGCAGCCAACAAAATCAAAGACCACACCCACCCCGGATATCTCTCTATCCTCTCCCAGTGGGAAGAAGATACAGAAGCCTGAAAACACGTACTACGAGACTCAAGGACAGTTTCTATCCGGCTGTTATAAGACTTTTGAAAGGAGCTCCTATATGATAAAGATAAACTCTTGATCTCTCAGTTTACCTCGTCATAGCCCTAGCACTTTATTTGTCTACTTGCACTGCACTTTCACTGTAACTGTAACACTATATTCTGCATTCTGTTATTGTTTTTCCTTTTGTACTACCTTGATGTACTTACTGTATGTATGGCATGATCTGTCTGGATAGCACGCAAACAAAAGCTTTGCACTGTATCTCAGTATATATGGCAATAATAAACCAATTACTAATTACCATTCGAGAAGAATCAGAATCAGAATCGGGTTTATTATCATTGACATATGTCGTGAAATTTGTTGTTTGTGGCAGCAGTACAGTGCAAGACATAAAGACATAAAAATTACAATAAGTTACAAAAATAAATAAATAGTGCAAAAGAGGAATAGTGAGGTAGTGTTCATGGGTTCATGGACCATTCAGAAATCTGATGACAGAGGGGAAGAAGCTGTTCCTGAAACATTGAGTGTGGGTCTTCAGGCTCCTGTACCTCCTCCTTGATGGTAGTAACGTGAAGAGGGCATGTCCCGGGTGGTGAGGGTCCTTAATGATGGATGCCGCCTTCTTAAGGCACCGCTTCTTCAAGATGTCCTCGATGGTGGGGAGAGGTGTGCCCACGATGGAGCTGGCTGAGTCTACAACCCTCTGCAGCCTCTTTTGATCCTGCACATTGGAGCCTCCATACCAGGCAGTGATGCAACCAGTCAGAATGTTCTCCACTGTACGCCTGTAGAAGTTTGCAAGAGTCTTTGGTGACATACCAAATCTCCTCAAACTCCGAATGAAGTAGAGCCACTGGCATGCCTTCTTAGTGATTGCATCGATGTGTTGGGCCCAAGACAGATCCTCTGAGATGTTGACACCCAGGAATTTGAAGCTACTCACCCTTTCCACCACCGACCTCTCAATGAAGACTGGTGTGTGTTCTCCAGACTTCCCCTTCCTCAAATCCACAATCAATTCCGCCGTCTTGCTGATGCTGAGTGTGAGGTTGTTGTTGCGACACCACTCAGTCAGCTGATCTATCTCACTCCTGTACGCATCCTCATCGCCATCTGAGATTCTGCCAACAACAATGGTGTCATCAGCAAATTTATAGGTGGCGTTTGAACTGTGCTTAGCCACACAGTTACGAATGTAGAGAGAGTAGAGCAGTGGGCTGAGCAGGCATCCTTGAGGTGCATCTGTGTTGATTGTCAGCGAGGTGGAGATGTTACTATTGATCCACACTGACTGTGGTCTCCCGATAAAGAAGTCGAGGATCCAGTTGCAGAGGGAAGGACATCTATTACCAACCTGTCAATCAAAACATAAAACCGCTAATAGTTTCTAACACGCTACTACTGCAGAGCTAATCTGAATAGTATTACAACTGCTGCAGATGATATAGAATTTAAGTGGTTGAGCATTCATACCACATGCTACCATGGTGTAAGGATACAGGACTTGAAGGTCAGAGTCCTGATTAATTGCAAGTCATTAGTGGTGTAAATGAAAACAGCTGCAGACTTTTTCCATGGGGGGGTGGGTGGAATGCCTATGACAGGCAGTTCAATCACTTATCTCTTAATATTATCTCACAATTTATTCAGGAGGAGTTCTAAAGGCTTTAGGACAGATACAATGCATGGTGTGCTACAACAGTCAGAATCTTGACTGAGACATAACTGTGGCACACTCTATTAAATGTGCAACTCTGCTGGGCAAGGATTGGCTGGGAATTGAAACCTAATTGGAACTTCACATGAATACACCAAAATCATTACTAGAGATACTATTGCCCAAATATGATGACATCTCCAAAGATGCCTAAACAGGAATAAGGAATATGCATAGATTAAATCTCTTATTAAAACTGTTCCTTATTTCTTGAATGATCAAAGGAAGCAGAGTTCAAGAAATTGGAAAGAAATGGAGTTTTGATCAAAGTCACTTACAGTGTGATAGTAGTTGTACATAAACCAGAAAATACAGTAAGGCAATTTGATGACTACAAAGTAACTTGAGGCAGTCAATGGTGAACAATATCCTTTAACAACTTCCCAGGTCCTGTTTGCATAGTTGGCAGAGTTTTCTTCATGCAACCTTTTTTTATGTGCTGTGTGTAGCTGATAATGGTTGAGGACAGAGAGAAATGCCTCACTATCAGTAAGCATAAAGGAGTGTACTCCAACAGTAAGTTGTCATAGATTGTCAAATCCCCACCAAAGGTCTTCCAGTTAACTTTGGACAACATTTGCAGTCCATTGACAATTGTCTGTACAATCAAGATAATGTTCTGATTGCTTAAGTCAGGATAGACGATAACCTACACATTTTGGAAGAAGCACTGAAACAACCTCACCATCAATGTGAAGTTGAAACAGTCTATGTATGCCTTTGTAGAGCCAGAAGTAAAGTACCTTGGTTCGAGATAAATATTAATGCACTGCAATTCTTATCATAAGGTTGATGTTGCTATTGACGTCAATGGTCCACAGAATGTCTACAAAGCTTTGTTCTTTTCTGGGCATGGTTTAATATTATTCCAGTTCCTTGTACAATCCAGCTATGATGTTAACAGTGATGGGCCAGCTTCTTATGAAGAACAAAGAAATGAACTGGGATGACCAGCAACCGAAAGTGATTGATCAATGTATGTACAGTTTTAACAGAAAATCACTATGAACCCTAAAGCCAATATGTGATTCTTCCAATTTATGGTGTCAGTGCTGTCAGCCACATTGTGGATCAAGGGTGGGAATAGACTATATGACTTGCTTTGCAAACCCTTAATAAAATCTAATGCAACTAGATTGTATCCCTGCATTAAGAAAGGGTTTGCATTCCTAGAAAACTAGCCATTTCACGAGTTTCCATAACATGAACCCTAATTTTCCCTTTGAATTCCATGTTCCATGTTGAAATCCAAGTTTTTTTCTCAACAGTAGTTCCCTTATGGGTGTGTGATCTATAGGCAAGGGAATTCTGATTGTGTTGTAGGCAAAAGAGAAAGGGTTATTGTTTTAATTAACTAGGAATAGATGTTACATTGTTTGATAAAGTATTGTTGTACAAGTATTAATAGAAAAGATTGCCTTGTCGGTTTCCATAGCAAATCCCTTCAGTAGCCTCCCACTGTGAAATGGCAACTTGTGATTGTTGTCCTTGGTAAATTAATTCAGTTCTCTGTATTTTGTGTTTTTTTTCCACACAAATTCCATAAGAGTGAATTTTTATTTCAGATTTCAGATTTTTTGGTAGTGATTTGTGAACTCCATGAGGGTGGATTTCCATTATCCAAATTGCCGTAATGTGGGAGTACACTATATGTGTAAGTTGGGAAGGGAATGTTAGCTTTTATCTTCGGCATGATGAAATTGCTTCAGTTTTTGCTGGGGTGACCCTGTGCCTTCTAATCAATCACAAACTGTTATTGGAAATTCTGGGCCCTGAAAAAGCAACTCCAACAGGCCCAAGGATGCAGAAGTGGGTAGTTTTATGGTTGTAGTATTTTTATATGATTGAATATCGCTTGTCAAAGCATAAATGTAATTGATGACATTCTGTGCAGATTATTGTATGAATCATCTGATACAGGTAGTGAAAGCTTAATTGTCATGTTGCGACTTGTGAAAGAAGATTTCCTGGTAGCAGCCAATGAGAATGATCTGGTGGCTCAGCTAGATATGTTAGTAAAGCAAGTCTATGAACACATCTCAATTGGCCTGCAAACATGTCAATGTGAAGGTTTACAGCTATTCTTTTACAGTAGGTTTGAACTGGCAACAAACCAAGATTGTTCAAAATGGGAACATTGAGTAGTTATCCAAAGTGTTTTCAGAAAGTGCATTTTAACTGAGCTATATTTAGAACACACTGTATCGTTAACATAAAAGTCATAGCCAGGGATCTGTGCATTGGTGGAATATTAATAAAGTTTTGGAAGAAGTCATATAAGTGTGCACAGTTTGCCAACAACACAGAGCAATCCCATCTAAGATACCATTACTACTGTGAAAATGGCCAATTTAACCATTCTAGTGAGTTCACTTTGTCAAAAGGAGAATGACAATTTCCTTGTTCTTGGCCTGTACCCAAGTTGGATTGAAGTTAGCTGTGTAGATACTTGTTTGACAGCAGAATGAACTGTTGAATCCAATCTTAAGGAATGTAGCCACCAAATGTTTAAAGTTTCATCGAGTCATAGAGTTATACAGCAAGAAAACAAAGCTCTTCAGCCCAAATCATCCATGTTGACCAAGGTATCTACCTGAGCTGGTCCCATTTGCCTGCATTTGGCCCTCAGGTCCTCTTTAAACGTTTTTCCTCTCACCTTAAACCTATTCCCTGTAGAAGGTTTGATATAGGTCTTTGTTACACATGGAATATTGGCTGAAATAATGTTCAACAATGGACCACAGTTTACTCTCCATTTATTTGAGCTCTATGCAGTGTAATGGCATCAAATACTTATTCACTCCTCTGTATCCTCACTTCCAATGCAGCAGCAGAGACATTCGTATATATGCTAAAAGAAGCTTGAAGAAGCAAATGTTCAGAAGTTACTCTAATTTTATGACGTCTCACTGGCAGGCTAACTGCTCTAAAGACTCACACTCTACCACTAGTTTTACTCCGGCAGATCCTGTAATGCTTTGTTATCTGCACATAACTGAGATTGGCACATCCCAGGTCAGAGTGGAGATTAGAGCAAAAGAAATTGAAGCAATGACCTGCAGCAGGTTCAACTAAGTGAAAGAGATGGAGTCACCAAACTAGTGAGGAAGACCAGGCTATTCAGTTGTGACCTTGTGCTTCCAGTTGCCTGTCACTTTAATTCTTCATCCCACTCCCATTCTGAATTCTCTGCCTTCTGTCTTTTCACACTGCATTGGTATTGTGTTGGTTTGTTATTGTCATGTGTATCGAGATACAGTGGAAAACTTTTGTTTGTGTGCCACCTTGACAAATCATTCCATACGTAAGTACATTGGGGTAGTAAAAAGGAAAACAGAATGCAGTATAAAGTGTTACAGTTACAGAGGAAGTGCACTAAACATAGACAAATAAAGTGCAAGGGCCACAGTGAGGTAGGTTGAGAGATAAAGAGTTTATCTTTTAGTGTATGAGAGGTCTGTTTCAGAGTCTGATAACAGCAAGATAGAAGCTGTCCTTGAGTCTGGTGGTATGTGCTCTCAACCTTTTGTATCTTCCGCCCACTGGCAGAGGGGAGAAGAGAGAAAGACCAGGGTGGGAAGGGTTCTCGATTATATGGGCTGCTTTCTTGAGGCAACAGGAAGTGTAGACTGAATCAATGGAAGGGAGGATGGTTTGCACGATGGACTGGGCTGCGTTCAACAAAGCCCAATATCGGCTCATGGCGCAGCTTCGCATCTTCCAACTTGGAACATTACAGTTCAATATTACATGGGTGGTGGAAGCAGGTAATCTCAAACATTTAAGAAGTATATAAACGTAATATTAATAGGGTTATAGTAGGAGAGCGTTTCAACTTTCCCAATATTATCTGAGATTGCTTTAGTGTGAAAGATGCAGAGAGGGTGGAACCTTTAAATTCCATCCAGGAGCTGGTATCTGTACGGTCCTACTAGAGAAGGGGCAATACTGAATAATCTTAAGGAATATAGCCACCAAATAGTTGAAGTTTCATAGTCATAGAGTTATACCACACTTCAGCCCTTCAGCCCAAATTGTTCATGTCGACCAAGGTGTCTTCCTGAGCTGGTCCCAGTTGCCTGCATTTGGCCCTCAGATCCTCTTTAAATCTCTCCCCTCTCACCTTGGACTTGTGCCCTGTAGTTTTAGACTTCCCTACCCTTGGAAAAAGATGCAATGATCCAACTCAATTTTATAAACCTCTATAAGGTCACCCTTCCGTCTCCTTCATCCAGTGAAAACAGTCCTAGCCTATGCAGTCTCTCCTTATATCTCAAGCCTTCCAGTCCCAGCAACATCCTTGTGAATCTTTTCTGCCCCCTCTCTAGCTAAACCAGATCCTTTATACAATTCGGCGACCAGAACTTCATGAAATATTCCAGGTGCGGTTTCACTAGTCAAAGGGAGAGCATTTTGAAGATGGTGACCACAACTTACTCGTCTAATAGGTTCAAATCCAGGGAATCTGGGTGACATTGACAAATTGGATCTAAATTTAGCTTGGCAATGGGGAGCAGAGGGTGATGGCGGTGTTTTGGTCTTGTGATTGACAGCCTGTGATCAGAGATTGGTGCTGGGATGCCTTCTGTTTGTTATACACATTAATAGTTCGAAAATGATTGTAGGAGATACAGTTAGAAAATTCAGACATGACACAAAAATTCAGGTTGGTCTTGACAATTGCTACTCCCTAATCACCAGTCACACCTGATGTTTATAAAACCTTAAATTCCCCCACTAATAACTGATTTTATCCCACATGATCCTTGGCAGCTGATTGTCTTTCTGCAGCGCTCTGTGACGTATGGCTCAATTCAAATACAGCAAAGATGAGGAAGACGAGTTGAGGTACAGATTAGCCATATTTAACTGAATGGCAGGATAGGTTTTAAGGGCAGAATGGCCTATTCTTTTATCCATTTCTACCTTAATCTCATTGTTGATAGAAGGTTGGTTATCTTACTTTGGTTCCTGCTGTTCTGTGTTATTCAGCCTTTGTCACAACATGATTAATGGCTTGAAAGAGACACATCTCAGTGATAAACATAACCTGGATGAATTTTGATAGTAATAAAAACAGAAAATGCTTGAAGTACTCAGCAGGTCAGGCAGCATCTGTGGCAAGAGAAACAGTTAATGTTTCAGGTCCAGGATTCTTTACTGGAACAGATGACCCTTCTGATAAACGGTCCCATGTTTGAAAATTGACTGTTTCTCTTTCCAGAGATGCTGTCTGACCTGCTGAGTGTTTCCAGCATTTTCTATTTTTTATTTCAGATTTCCAGCATCTGCAAATTTTTTGATATGCGTTTGACGAATGTTCAGTTCTTTTCTGAATAGCCAACATTATAATTGTAAATAGTTGGAATTGGAATTGGTTTTTTATTGTCAAATGTACAGTGAAAACTTTGTTTTGCATTCCATCCATACAGATCATTTCAAAATATTGAGGTAGTTCAGGGGAAATTCAATAACAGAATGCAGAATAAAGTGTTACAGTTATAGGGTAAGTGCAGTTCAGGTAGACAATAACGTGCAAGGGCCATGATGAGGTAGATTGTGAGGTCAAGAGTTCATCATTAATGTATAAGAGGTCCATTCAATAGTCTTATAACAACGGGATAGAAGCTATACTTGAGCTTGGTGGTGCATGTTTTCCAGCTTTTGTATGTTCTGCCCGATGGAAGAGGGGAGAAGAGAGAATATCCTGGGTGGGTGGGGTCTTTGATTGTGTTGGCTGCTTTTCCAAGGCAGCGAGAAATGTAGACAGGGTCCATGGAGGGGATGCTGGTTTTTGTGGTGGATTGAACTGTGTCCACAACTCTCTGCAATTTCTTGTGGTGCTGGGCAGAGCAGTTGCCATACCAAGCTGTGATACATCCAGAAAGGATGCTTTCAGTGGTGCATCTATAAAAATTGGTGAGGCTCATCGGGGACATGTTGAATTTCCTTAGCCTCGTAGAGGCGCTGGTGTGCTTTCTTAGCTATAGCATCTACGTGGTTGGACCAGGGCAAATTGGCAACATTTACACCTAGGAACTTGAAGCTCTCAACCATTTCCACCTCAGCACCATTGATACAGACAGGGGCATGTGTTCGGAGCTGCATCCTGAAGTCAATGACCAGCTCTTTTGTTTTGCTGACATTGAGGGAAAGGCTGTCATCTTGGAACGATGCCACTAGGCTCTCTATCTCCTTCCTGTACTTCATCTTGTCATTATTTGAGATCCGGCCCACTAAGGTGGTATTATCTGTGAACTTGTAGATGGAGTTAGAGCAGAATCTGGTCACACAGTCGTGAGTGTATAGGGAGTAAAGTAGGGGGCTGAGGGCACAGCCTTATGGGGCACCAGTTATAAGGATAATTATGACGGAGGTGTTGTTGCCTGTCCTTACTGATTGCGGTCTGTTGGTCAGGAAGTCAAGGATCCAGTTGCAGAGGGAGGTGCTGACTCCTTAGGTCTAGGAGTTTGGAGATGAGTTTGTCTGGAATTATGGAAGGCAGAACTGTAATCAATAATTTCAGATGTTATGGAAGAAAATGGGATCTTTTTTTTTGAAGTATTAAAAGATAAAACTATTCTTTCTTTTCTTTTTCAATCTTTTTACTAGTTTTCAAATTAATACAGATTAATATATAACATCAATGTTTGTACATGTAATACAAAGAGATCAGGAGAACAATCATGGGCTAGATAATCATAAAGAACGATAAAATATAAAAAAATCCGTAGATCCGACGATCTCTTAGTAAATGAATATAATATAAAAGAAAGGAAAGAAAAAGATTTATTATATATATAAAAGAAAAGAAAGAAAAAAAATCCCCAAATCAATAAGAAAAATTATAAACAATATATCAAACCAAACTAAACAGAAAAATTTCAAAAAAAAGGAAAAAAAAGACTGGACTAAAATTTGTCAGTAGAAACAAAGCAACATTATGTCATCAACTTCGTTCCTCTAAGTTGGAAAGTTATTGAAAGGGGATCTATACTGTGTGAAAATATTGAATAAATGGACTCCTAAAAATATTCAATGCAATACATCTTGCAGACAATATTTGGGCTATGATAATCCATGGATACATCAAAATTCATTAATAACACACCATCTACACCCTAAGTTCGGTGAGTCAGACAATTCCAGTCCTGCTTGTACTTGTTCTAAAGACCTGCTTTATGTATTCAAATGTTTTAAGCTCTTCAAGATATTAGTCTGGAAGTTAGACCTCCACTATTGGGTAAGAGATGTCTGAAGTGGATGTTAAGCCTGTCTCCCAACCCATGCCCTTGGCCCAATGTCTGATATATTCCCTTCCCCAGTTGTTGGATCTTATGCCCTGTATCTTCCTGCCTGAGTCTCCTAATCATCCCACACCCACATATCCCAGTCTCCCTCCCTATCCAATACTCCCTTTCCCATGATCCTAACCCCTCTCCCCTGTGTCTCCCAACTTACCCCTGTTGTTGCACTAGGTAGTAAATCTAGAAAACATTCGGGCATGGTCTGATAAGTGGCAAACGACACTCGCGCCACAAACGTGTCTCCTGCCATCAACATCCCGAGGATCACCATTGACCACAAATTCAACAGGACAGCCACAACAATACTGAGCTCCAGGAGTAAGTCAGAGGTCAGAAACGGCAGCTGCTGGAGTCTGGAACAAAAAACAGAATACTGGAAGAACTCAGCGGGTCAAGCAGCAGCTGTGGAGGCAAGAGGTGTAAGTCGACATTTCAGGTCAAAACCCCGCCTCAGGATGAGGGAAGAGGAAAGATCGCCAGTATATAGCAGTACAAGGGAGGGGTAGGGGTGGGACAGAGGCTGGTAGGTGATGGGTGGAACCAGATGGTGAGGAGATGATCGGCAGATGGAACCAGGTGAGAGTAGTAGGTCAGAGACTGGGTATCCTGTGGCAAGTGACTCATCTTCTGACACCGCAAAGCCTTTCCATCATCAACCAGACACAGAGTGATGGAATACTCTTCACTTAACTGGATGAATGCAATTCCAATAAGCTCCAACAAGTTTGATACCATCCAGGACAAAGCAGCCCACTTGAATTGAACCCCATCAAACTTCTAGGCATTCATTCCCTCCACCACTAGTGCTCAGTGAATGCCGTGGGTACTGTCGACAAAATGCACCGCAGTAACTCACCTACGCTACTAAACCAGCAACCTCTGCCAAGACAGGCAAGGGCAGCTGGTGCGTGGGAAGACCAACCATCTGCGCATTCTCCTCCAAATCACATACCATCCTCATGTGGAATTGTATCGCCAGTCCTTCATTGTCACTGGGTGTAAATCCTGGAATTCGCTGTCCAACAGCTGGGAATACCTTCACCAAGGGATGGGCAATAAATGCTGGCCTTGCTGGAAATGCCCAAATCCCAAAAAAATGAATAAAAAGTTAATTGATTGCAACCTCTGTTCAGTTAGATATTGTGGGCTGGGAGACATGTTGCTGGGATCCTATATTTTCTCAGCAACATGTATCCCACCCCACAATATCTAACTGAACCTATTTCCCAAGGATTGCAGTGGCCTGAACTTTGTCCCTGTTTCTCACTCATTCTCTTCGCTGGAAGTTGAAGCCCATGTCACTGAGCTGCACCATGTGTGCACAATATTAACAAAGAACAGAAGTGTTACCAATGAGCATGACGTTGCCCCTGTCTGTTTTAGGGTCTTGTTTAAATATCACTCTTGGGTCTTTATAATGCTTGTCAATGGCTCACAAATCTCTTCAGGCTTTCTTAGATTAATACCATGACTCCCTGGCGACTCATCTCTTTGGTCCTGTTCGCCTTTTGAGTCCTGCCATTAAACTAATATCAAAGTCATTAATTTTAGTTGGTTATTGCTTTGAGCAGCACATGCTGATAACACCTTCTGCTACTGACCTAAGTACTGGCTTTTTTTTTACTCACAGGATATCATTCGATACGCCCATTTGAATGTTGAATCATTTATACAGGAAATACATAATTTTATGTTCATTCAAGGGATGTGGGCTTTGAGGCTGAGCCAGCATTGCATCGCCCATCCCTCATTGCCTTTGAGAAGGTGGTGGTGAGCTGCCTTCTTGAACTGCTGCAGAACTTGAGGTGTGGGTATACCCACAATGCTGTTAGGAAGAGCATTCCAGTATTTTGACCCAGTGACAGTAAAGGAACAGCAATATAGTTCCAAGTCAGGATGGTGTGTGGTTTGGAGGACAACTTCCAGGTGGTGGCATTCCCATTCTTTCACTACCCTTGTCCTTCTAGCTGGTAGAGGTTGTGGGTTTGGCAGGAGTCAAAGAATTCTTAGTGAGTTGCTGCTGTACATCCTGTAGATGGTATAAACTGCTGTGTGTTGTTGTCAATAGGTGATGTCAATCAAACTACACAATGTTCTGGTCTGAGAGTTTTAAAGTTCTGCGCCAGTCTCCATTGGTGGATCAGCGGTGGAGAGAGTCAGCAGCTTTAAATTCCTGGGCGTTAACATGTTGGATGACCTGTCCTGGGCCCAGCACATAGAAGCAATCACAAGGAAGGCATGCCAGGTTCTTACTTTCTTAGATGGTTAAGGAGGTTCAACATGTCACTGAACAGTCTAACAAACTTCTACAGATGTACTGTTGAAAGTACTGACTGGTTGCATCATGGTCTGGTACGGCATTTCGAATGCGCAGGAACGTAAGAAGCTGCAGAGAGTAGAGGACTCAGTCTAATACATCATGGGCACATCCCTCCCCATCATTAAAAGTATCCACGAGGCACTGCCTCAAGAAGGCGACATCTATCATCAAAGATCCCCACCATCCGGGCCATGCCATTTTCTCGCAGCTACCATCGGGCAGGAGTTAGAAGCCTGAAGTCCCACACCACCAGGTTCAAGAACAGCTACTTCCCTTCAACCATTCAACTCTTGAAACAAACGGCACAACCCTAATCACTACCTCAGTATAACAACACTATGACCATTTAGACCACTTTGCACTACAATGGACATTTTTGTGTTCTTTCTTGTATAATTTTGTTTAAGTTGTGTTTAACTTATGTTTTCCTTGTGAAGGTTGTGCCCCTAATGTTATGTGCCTGTGATGCTGCTGCAAGTAAGTTTTTAATCAGAATCAGGATCAGAATCAAGTTTATTATCACTGACATGTGTTGTGAAATGTGTTGTTTTGCAGCAGCAGTGCGTACATCATTGCATCTGTGCATACATGTACTTGTGCGTATGACAATAAACTTGACTTTGACAGCACCAGGAAGACTGTCTAAGTCTGGTCACTGAAGTGCGAGGGAGATCATTCTAATGCTTTCCAGGAAGTTGAGTCCCAAAACTCGGCTGCTTGTGTACCAATTTGCATCAAGTCACCTTTACCCAGCGCCAGTGTATTCTGTGGCATGCACATATCCTGCTCCAGGCAGCACCTCGAGTTTAAACCTCTCTTTTTAAATTTCTGACTCAGTGGATCAAACAGGATCCAGAGTTAACATTGCAGCTCAGTAATTTTTCATCTGATCTCCCTGATGAGAGATAAACTATTGCAAAGGGCAAGACTATATGTAGTTTATGCTGCAAAAGGAAATAAGTGTGAATCTACATTTGAATTATCAGATAATTAGGCAGTTTTTCTTTAATAGTGTACACAATTATGGTCATAGTGTTGCTATACTGAGGTAGTGATTGTGTACATATGTGTATACCTGCCTATGAACTGGTGTCAGGGTCATATAATCATAGAGTCATAGAGTTGTACAGCACAGAAAAAGGCCCTTCAGCCCATACATCCATGCTGACCAAGACGTATATTCAAGCTAATCCCATTTTCCAGCACTTGACCCATATCCCTCTAAGCTCTTGTCGTCCATATGCCTGTTCACATACTTCTTAAATATATCTAATGTACCTGCCTCAACCACTTCCTCTGACAGCTGGTTCCACATATCTATCACCCGGTAAAAAAGCTGCCCCTCAGGTTCTTATTAAACCTTTCACCTCTAACCCTTTCACCTCTAGTTTTTGATTCCCCAACCCTGGAAAAAGACCACTCACCCTATCTATACCCCTCATGATTTTATATACCTCTGTGAGATCAACCCTCAGTCTTCTCTGCTGCAAGGAGTAAAGGCCCAGCCTGTCCAACCTCTCCCTATAACTCAGTCCCTCAAGTCCTGGCAACATCCTCATAAATCTTTTTTGCACTCTTTCCAGTTTAATCACATCCTTCCTATAACAGGGTGACCAAAACTGAACACAATACTCCAAGTGTGGCCTCACCAACGTCTTGTACAATCGCAACGTAACTTCCCAACTTCTATATTCAGTGCCCTGAATGATGAAGGCCAGTGTGCCAAAAGCCTTCATCACCACCCTATCTATCCTAGATCAGGGATCATTTAGGGGATGGACAACAAATCTTAATGACAACGATTACAGACTGTAAATGAATAGAATAAAAAAATTACCTCTAGCTTGTACAAAATAGGAGCATAAGAACAGGAGCAAGAGTGGGGCTGTAACCCTTCAAGCTTGCTCCACTAGTCTATAAAATTATGGCCGACCTTTCACCTATTTCCTTGCCTGATTTCCATTTGAGTATTGAGTCATAGAGCTATAGAGAGGTACTTCTAGTTGTAATATGACTCACTGACCCACCGAGTCTACACCAACCACCAAACACCCATATATACTAATCCTACACTTATTCCATTTACCTTTGATTTTGTGTCCAACTAACTGTCCTCCTGATCCTGAACATGCTGAATGACTGATCCCTTACACTCCTCTACAGTAGAGAATTCTAAAGATTTACATTCCTCAGAGGAAACACGTTTCTCCTCATCTCCATCGTCTTAGAGTCATAGAGTCATAGAGCACTACAGCACAGGTTCAGGCCCTTCAGCTCATCTAGTCCATGCTGACCTGAGCTTCTGCCCGATCCCATCTGCCTGCACCCAGACCACTGCCCTCCAATCGCATCCCATCCACGTACCTATCCAAACCATCTTGCATCAGTCCCTCTTGTACCTACCTTGCTCCTGTTTGAATGGCATATTAACTATTCTTATGATTACTTTACCACTGGAAATAATTTTATTTTATATTTTATTGGTATTGGTATTGGTTTATTATTGTCACTTGTACCAAGGTACAATGAAAAACTTGTCTTGCATACCGATCGTACAGGTCAATTCATTACACAGTGCAGTTACATTGGGTTAGGAAATAGTCTTTAAATTAGCTATTCAAAATGCGAAAAGTCTCATTATTTCCAAATATATTTTAATTCTTGTAACCTAGCAACTCCATATAGAATGTAATGGGGTGCCCAAAATAAATGTATCAATTGCAGTTTAGTAAAGATTTACCAAGGATTACATCTGGAATTTTCTGTCCTTCAGTATTTGTACTGTTAACTTTAGTAATATTTAATGAGTTATGCCTTAAAACCTTTCATAGGATCATAGAGGCATAGAGTTATACAGCATGGAAACAGGCCCTTCGGCCCAACTGGTCTATGCTGACTAAGATGCTCCATACAAGCTAGTCATATTTGCCTGCGTTTCGCCCATAATCTTCTAAACCTTACCAATCCATGTACCTGTCCAACTGCCTTTTAAATGTTGTTATTGTACCTGCCTCAACCACTTCCTCCAGCAGCTCATTCCACATACTGACCACCCTTTGTGTAAAAAAGTTGGCCCTCAAGTTCCTATTAAATTTCTCCCCTCTCACCTTAAACCTGTGGCCTCTAGTTCTTGATTCCCCAAACCTGGGAGAAAGGTTGAGTGCATTCACCCGATCTATGTCCCTCATGATTTTATACATATACACCTCTATAAGATCATCTCTCAGTCTCCCTATGTTCCAAGGAATGAAGTCCTAGCCTGTCCAACCTCTTCCTATAATTCAGTTCCTGCAGTCCTGGCAACACCTTTGTAAATTTTTTTTGCACTCTTTACAGTTTAATGACATCTTTCCTATAGCAAGATGACCAAAACTGAATAAAATATTCCAAGTGAGGCCTCACCAGTGTCCTGTACAGCTGCAACATGACCTTCCAACTTTTATACTCAATACCCTGACTTATGAAGGCCAGCATGCCAAAAGCCTTCTTCACCACCCTGTCTACCTGTGACTCCACTTTCAGTGAACCATGTACTTGTACTCCAATGTCCCTCTGTTCTACATCACTCTCCAGGGCCCTACCATTCACTGTGAGAGTCCTACCTGGATTTGATTTTCCAAAATACAACACCTCGCACTTATCTGAATTAAACTCCATCTGCCATTCCTCGGCCCACTTACTCAGCTGATCAAGATTCCCCTGTAATTTTTGATAACCTTCTTCATTGTCCATTCTACCACCTATTTTAGTGTCATCTGCAAACTTACTAACCATGGCTTGTACATTCTTACCCAAATCGTTGATGTAGATGAAAAACAGCAATGGGCCCAGCACCGACCCCTGATGCACACGGCTAGTCACGTGCCTCCAGTCTGAGAAACAATCTTCCACCATCACCCTCTGCTTTCTACCACCAAGCTAATTGTGTCTCCAATTAGCCAACAATCCCTGGATCCCATGCAATCTACCGTTTCAGAACAGTCTACCGTGTGGAACCTTATCAAAGGTTCACATAAACAACGTCTACCACCCTGCCCTCATCGACTCTCTTGGTCACATCACCAAAAAAATCAAATTCGTAAGACATGATCTCCCATGCACAAAGCCATGCTGACTACCCCTAATCAGCCCTGGTCTCTCCAGATGTAAGTATATATTATCCCTCATAATCCTCCCCAGTACCCTTTCCTTTCTCTCTTTGAATCTTACCATTTAATGTCTTTCACTGTCCTCATTACCATTCACCATATTCACAATATGGCCTCAATAGCAAATTGTATTTGAAGATCAAGACCTCAGATCTGGCCTCAATACTCATGGCCTCCTTGGCAATAGTGATCCTTACCCTCTTATATACTTCTGAGATCTCCACTACCTACAGCAAGCACTTCAAGGCTCTGGAAAGTTACCACTAATGGTGACTCCATAAAATCCTTCGAATTCACTGGAAGGATATGCAAACAAACGGCAGTGTCCTCTCCCAGGCCAACTTTGAAGCCTGAGTTACATTCGGTAAACTATATTGAGCAGGACACATCATTCACCTGCCCAACACAACGCCCCTCAAACAGACACTCTACTGCAAGTTCTGTCACAGGAAGAGACAGTGGAAAAGTTTCAAGGATGCGCTAAAAGTCTCCTTAAAGAAAGGCAACGACTCCTGGGAATCTCTAGCCCATCACTGCTCAAAATGGAGAAGAAACAATAAGAATGGCACTGAGAACCCCAAGTCCACACATCAGGAGCACACAAAGCTCTAGGTAAGCAGCGGAAGGAAAGCACCACTTCAGAAACTACTGATCCACCCATTCCATCAGGCACCCCTTGCCCCAATTGTGAAAGAGCATGCGTTGTGCAACATTGGCCTCATCAGTTGCCTCAGAACCCACAAAACCAGAGTGGTAGCAATCCCAAGGGACAGCTGAAGAAGGAAACAGTGGCAACTTGCTGTGTTCCAATTGACTGCCATGAATGTTGATGTAACAACAGTGACTGCACATGAAAAAGTGATTTAATTTTCAAAGTAGTTTTTTGGGCTGTGCCTTATCTCCAGGGTGGGGACTTGTACGCAAGTTATTGCTCCACCACCTACCACCAATTTATTAACCCGTGTCAGACTAACTACTTTCCTGTCTTCCACTGGGAGATCAAGTGGACTCAGGATCTGATCAGTGACACTATGTTAAAAATGCTCCTTTCTTTGTAGAATAATGATATAAAGATATTTGGCTTGCCAGAAAAAACCATGACCAGTCAGAGATCTTCATCTAAACTCAGCCGAGACCAGCTGAGTTTAGATGCAGAAAACACAACAGAAACACAGATTAGAATGAGTTTTGAATAGAAGGATGGGAGGGTAATTGTGTTAACACGGATTGGTAGTTTCCTTTTGTAATGTTGTTTGCAATGCAAATCAATTATCAACAGCATGACACTTAGTTAGTCAGATTTGAGTGCATGAGCTTCCTGTTATTGACCACATAGAGTCATAAAGTCATGGAGAGATACAACACGGAAACAGGAGCTTCGACCCATTGAGTTTGTGCTGACTATCAGACACTCACTTACACTAATCCTACGTTAGACCATTTTTAAAAATTCCCTCCACAACTCCCCCCAGATTCTATTACTCACCAGCACACTGGGGTCAATTTACAGTGGTCAATTAACTTACCAACACATGCATCTTCGGAACGTGGGGGGAAACTGTAGCACCCTGAGGAAACCCTATTATTTTAAAATACATCCTAATAAATCAAATAACATTGAAATAAGATATTACCATTAAAAAGACATCGCTGTCGACAATTTTAAGATTGCATTAATTTATAGATTAGAATAATTTACCTGAACATGGGAAAGTTCATTCATTACAGAAAATAATTTAAAGCCAAAGATTATGATACAGCATAAATTCACCAGGGTGATACCTTTGCTGAATAATGATACATTCGAGGACATTAATTATAGTTATTGGACATAAGGGGAATAGCTAGATTTATCAGACAAAGTGAGACGTTTTATAGGGTTATATTTAATTATGAAGGACTTTGTTTTTGGGGGGGGTGGAATCGGAAAGGATTACTTCAGCTGGGTAGGGTGGAAGACTTAGTAATGAAGAGTCATCAAGTTAAATTTGTCAAATGAAATGATAGGTTTTTTTCTAACATCGGGAATTGATGGTTACACAGAGATCTTGGGGCAGAATTCACAAATTTGGGAAGAAGCAAGAATAATTGTGTGAAGCAGTAGCTATTGAGCAATGAGAGAGAGAGAGCACCTCCATGAGCTTGGATCTGGATTGTTCTGGCAAAGAAGTAGCACAACCACAACATCCCTCCCAGGCCCTAATCTTCTGTGGTAAGCTGGTTTGTCAAAGCTTGTATTGTCCATTTCATTCATCGTGAGCACACAGAAGTGTGAGATAAGCAGCAGAAGGAAAACACCACCCCATTTCATCAGGCACCTCCAGGCTGTCCTTGGAAGAGTGTGTCATTCCCACATTGGTCTCATGAGCCACCTCAGCACCACAAAAGCAGAAGCAAGTCTTTCTCCATCGCAAGGGAAGGGTGAAGAAGAATAAGGAATTGTTCTCATTCCACTGCAAGGTACTTGAGCACAAATCCTAGGCAGACACTTTAGTGAGGGAAAGCTTCTCTGCTAAAGAACATAGAACCTAGAACAGTACAGCACAGGAAAAGGCCCTTAGGCCCACTATGTCCGTCCGACCATGAAGCCAATTTAAACTAATCCCATCTGCCTGCACATGATCTTTATCTCTCCAGTCCCTGCCTGTTCATGTGCCTGTTTAAATGCCTCTTAAACATTGCTATCATATCTGCTTCCACCATCTCTCCCGGCAGCGCGTTCCAGGCACCTACCACTCTCTGTGTAACAGAACCTGCTTCATAAATCTTCTTTAAACTTCCCCCTCCCACCTTAAACCTATGCCCTTTAGTATTTGACACTTCCACCCTGGAAAAAAGACTGAATATCTATCCCACCTCTGCCTCTCATAATTTTATATACTTCTTTCAGGTCGCCCCTAAGCCTCTTACACTCCAGAGAAATCAATTTCAGTTTGTCCAACCTCTCCTTATAGCTAATACTCTCTAAATCAGGCACATATCCTGGTGAGCCTCTTCTACACCCTCACCAAAGCTTGCACATCTTTTCTGTAATGAGGCGACCAGAACTACACACGTATCTCCACGTGTGGCCTAACCAAAGTTTTATGCAGCTGCAACATGACTTCCCGACTTTTATACTGAAAAAGGTGCAGCTTTTTGGTTGATCCATAGACTGGGATCATTGGGGTCCACGTCCATAGATCCCTCAAGTTTGCCGCGCAGGTTGAAAGGGTTGTTAAGAAGGCGTATAGTGTGTTGACCTTCATTAGTCGTGGTATTGTGTTCAAGAGCCGCAAGGTAATGTTGCAGCTCTGTAAAACTCTGGTTAGACCACACTTGAAGTATTGTGTTCAGTTCTGGTCGCCTCATTATAGGAAGGATGTGGAAGCTTTAGAGGGAGTGCAGAGGAGATTTACCAGGATGCTGCCTGGATTTGAGAGCATGTCTTATGAGGATAGGTTGAGTGAGTTATGGCTTTTCTCTTTGGAGAGAAGGAGGATGAGAGGTGACTTAATAGAGGTGTACAAGATGATAAGAGGCAGAGATCGAGTGGACAGTCAGATATTTTTTCCCAGGGCGAAAATGGCGAACACGAGGGAGCATAATTTTAAGGTGATTGGAGGAAGATTTAAGGGGGATGTCAGAGGTAAGTCTTTTTACACAGATAATTTTTTATGTGGAACACACTGCCAGCAGAGGTTGTGGGGGCAGATACATAAGGGCCATTTAAGAAACTCTTAGATAGCCACATTAATGATAGAGAAATGGGAGGGAATGGTTAATATTTGGGATGGAAGGGTTAGATAGATATTAGAGTAGGCTAAAATGTCGGCACAACATTGTGGGTTGAAGGGCCTGTACTGTGCTGTAGTATTCTATGTTCTATGTTCTATTTATGTCCTATCAAGTGGGAGAGAAGGGGAAATCTCCCTGTGTCCCTGGTCAATATTTATCAACATCAATAAAACCGAAGACCTACTTCTTAACAAATTGCTCTGTGTGGGCTCTGCTGTGGTGAATTTGGTTGTTGCATTTCCTACATTAAAATGGTGAGTGGACTTGAAATAGTATTTAACTGGCTGTAAAGCACCCAGTAGTATCCTGAGATCATTCACATTTCTAATGAGCCACCTTATCAACCCAAGGCATTCAAATCTTCCTCTCCTCTGATAGAATGAGGTGTAATTATTGGCAGAGTTTTCAAAAGTCTAGAATGTTGCTTCTTGCATTGCATTTTAAAAGTTTCTCACCTTTGGACAGATTTAAAAAGATTTCTGGAAAACCCAAAGTGTATGTTCCTGCTAAGCTTTGTGGTACTCCAGATCTCTGTTAGTTGTGTACGTGCAAGCCAGAAATTCCTGTTGACAATTTAATTACATTGAAAAAAATCCTGTAATATTTCACAGATGGCACAAACATGTATTCTCCCTGCTTGCTTATTTTCGTCCTTTCTGTTCTGTGCCTTTGACACTCATGGGGAGAGTTGGATGGTGCATCGATCTCCACAGGTCTGTCAGCGCTGCTTCTGTTGTGCTGACACAGTGCAGATCAATCCCTTTCTTCTGTCATATCTCCTGACATCTTGTCTGTGATTGGTTCCACGCCCACAGGCTACGGTTATGGTCTGTGAATAGGCAGGAGAGGAGCAGCATTCTGCAGAGACAGGAAGATTTGGAAAGCATTTGCCACTGGAATGCAGGAAATGAAATGAAAACAAAAAGTGTTGAAAATACTCAGTAGGTCAGGCAGCATCTGCAGAGAAAGAGAGAGAAAAAGAGGTAACAGACACCTCACCAGAACAATGAAAAGTTAGAAATCAAACATGTCATGTTGTATGATATGGAGAGGGGTGGAGGGAACAAAGTGGAGACCAGGAGAAGCTGAATGACACAAATGGCGATGGTGAAGGCTTGTTAATTGCAGTTGAACTCTCTGGAGGAGATGTAACTAGAAGAAAGCAAATGAAGACTGAGGAGAGAGAGAGAACAAAAAATGCAGAAACTGAGGAATATAAAATACTGCAGATGCTGGAAATCCAAAATAAAACCGAGAATTTTGAAAATATCCAGCAGCATCTGTGAAGAGAGTAAAACAGAACATTGACGACCTTTCATCACACTGGTCATTGCTGATATAAACTGGAAAGGCTGGTTATCTGAAATTGTTGAATTCACTGTTAAATCCTGGGGGGGGGGGGGGGGGTTTAATGTGCCTAATCAGAAGATTTAATGATGTAGTTCCTTGAGCTTGCATTGGGTTTATTGGAATACATGTGAGGTCAAAGGTAGAGAGGTCAGAGTAGAAGTGGGATGGAGAATTAAAGTGACAGGCAATTGGAAACTCAGGGTATATCTTGCAGAATGAATGAAGATGTTCCGTGTTTGGCTCCTCTATTGTAGAAGTGGTCACAGTGTGAGGAATGAGTGCAGTATGCTAAGTTTGGAGAAGCAAAATGAATCATTGCTTCACCTGGAAGGAATACTTGGGTGGGTGGGAAGGGAAGAGGTGAAAGGACAAATATTGCATCTCCTGTGGCTTCATGGAAAGATCCGTGCGAAGAGGAATGGGTACTGGTGGAAGAGTGAATCAGAGGCACTCAGAGGGAGCATTGCCTTCGGAATGCTGAAAGGGGAAGGGAGCAGGAGATGTGTCTGGTGGTGGTGACCACACTTAAGGTGGCGGAGATGACGGAGGATGATCCATTGACTATGGAAGCAGGCGGGGTGGAAGGGAGGACAAAGGGAACCCCATCCTTAGGAGGGGTGGGAGGAGCAGAAGTGGAGAAAATGGAGCAGACGTGGCTGGGAAGGGGAAGCTACAATTACCGGAAAAGGAAGGCACCTCGGAAGCACTTTGTGAGGGAAGTGTAGAAGGCAGAGGGCAGGGGCAGGAGTTAGTCTGGCACAAGATAACAAGTAGATGAAGGAAGAATAATTTCCCAGCAGTGCAATGCCTCCTGCGCCAGCCACCTCTCATTGCCTCTGGGAAAGGTGATGGCAACATTCTGCTGTCTCCAGAAGTCACAAGGGATGATTTTAATCCAATTGGCAGACTCAGATTCAGATTAGTTCATTGTCATATACACCAGGGTGCAATGAAATTCCTTGCTCCTGTGAAGCTCACAGAGTAAACAGTATACATGGTAGTAACAAATACAACAATAAATACAGCGATGAGCACAAAACAATAGAATGGTGCAAAGATTGTTGTGCAATATGAATTAGTGCAAAAAGGAATGCTAAAGTGACAACAACGGAATAACTGAGAGGGATAGAATTAAGAGACTGATAATATGGCAGCATCACTGGGAAGGGGGTGTGAAAGAGGTGATTGGTTCAGAAGTCTGAGAGCAGTGGGGAAGAAGCTGTTCTTAAGCTGTTCTGGGCTTTCAAGCTCCTTCATCTTCTCCCAGAAGGTAGGAATGGCCAGGGTGGCAGGCATCCTTGACAATACTATTAGCTTTCCTGAAGCAACGCGCTGTGAAGGTGGGCTGGATAAAAGGATGTGATGAGTCTATGATGGATTGGAAAGTGTTTACTACTCTCTACAGGTTTTGTCAGTCCAGAGCAGAGCAGGTTCAAAACCAAGCTGAGATGCAACCCTTCAGGATACCTTCCATAGTGTGTCTGTAGAAGTTCGAGAGAATTCTCATGGACATGCCAGACCTCAGGCGCCTAAAAAAGTACACATGATGATGCACTTTCTTGACCACCGCATCAGTATGGAGGGACCAGGTGAGGTTGCTGGTGATATGGATGCCTGGGAACTTGAAGCTGTCGACTGTCTCTAATAGCAGCTCCGTAGATGAGGACAGAATTGTGTTCCTTCCTCCCCCCAAAAAAAAATTCCTTAGGTCAACAACCAGCTCTTTCATCTTGCTGATATTATGGGCTAGGTTGTTGTCCTCACACCATGACACCAGGTTCACAATCCCTGTTTGCTAGTCGATTTCTCACCTTTCTGTGCCAATGAGGTACACCAGCTCTGTCAGAGGCACCTGCTGGCATTTGTCAGGGCCCAGATTTATGAAGGTAGCTAAGTCGTTCTGCTTTCTTGGTGTAGTCAAGGAAACACTTCCCTGCATTATTCAAGGAATATTAAAGAACCCCCGCACTCCTCCCGCCTCCCATTCCCAGCACTCCTACCCCTCTACCTTGCTTCCTGCTGCTAAACCTTCCTCTGCCATTATTTGACGACTTCCCACTTCCTGGAATTTCAGTCCCACCCACTGGTCAGTTCGCAGCATCTGCCGTTTCAGAGAGTAAGGTGTTAACATCACCCAGTCCTCATGTTGCTGACATTAGGTGTGCTTGTCGCTAGATTTGCCTCTCAGTCTGTTCCTGCCCTTCTGAATCTTGATCCTAATTAGAATTCCTACTATTTACTCGTGCTTTGATTCTGTATTACCAGGTATTCATTGTTTCTTTGCCTAATTTTATACATTGCAATTCCCGCAATTTACCAACAGATGGTAGACAAGGTACAGAATTTAAGGAGCAGGCATCATTAGACATTGTCCCCTACTGCCCCTCAAAACATGCATTCATAAACATGGATGTGGACACACACACAAACACAGACACATGAACACAGACACTGAGACACACACCCACACACAAACATACACACACCCACACACACAAACTCAGACACATGCACATGCTCACACACAAACATATAAACACAGGCACGCACACAAGCACATACACACACGTGCACACACACAAACACACACACAAACATACAGTTGTGCACACACATGCACACACACATGCACACACACATGCACATGTATACACATAACACCCTCACGCACACACACACACACTCACACACACACTCACTCACACACCCTCACACACACCCTTACACACACACTCACACACACACACATACACACACTCATGCACGCTCACACACACTCACAGACATACATAAGATTTAACTGAGGTTTGCATGCATGACTTCCTTTCAGTAAAATCAATTGAGAAAATATTACACAGATCATGGACAGATGGTTGAGGGGTTCCTGTGCTGGCTCCAAGCCAATTTAGGTTTGTACATTTGTGCATCAGTGTGAATTACTGAACTGCTTCATACTCTCCAAGAAATAAATTTTACTTAATTTTTTATATGGAATCCACAATAAGTGCAATAACAGTTGTTAACCCAGGTATAACTTCCCTGCTCTCCTCAACGAAAGCAATGGGATCTTTTACATCTACCCAAGAAAGCAGGCAGGGCCCTAAATTGAGGTTTAATCCATACATTGTTGGCTCCAGAGGTGTGACACTCCCACAGTACTGCATTGGAATAGCAGCCTGGAATTTTGTCCTTAAGTGACAGGAGTGGGAATTGAACCAGATGCAAAAGTGCAACTGGACACACAAGAAAATGCAGAAGCTGGAATCTGATGCAAAATAACTAAACCGCTAGAGGAACTCAGCAGGTCAGGCAGCATCTGTGGAGGGAAATAAACCGTCGAGACTCTTCATCCAGTTGTGCTACGGCCAATACTCCAGAAAGAGTAGGTTGCATTTCAAAGCTTGTCTTAAAAACACTGAGCAAAAATCATAAGAAATGGAAGCAGGAGCAGGCCATTTGGCTCCTTGTGCCTGCTCTCTCATTCAATGTTTTCATATTTCCTTATGACATAGTAGAAGGCATTTCGGCCCATCAAGTCTCTTCCAGCTCACAGGGCAATCCAATTCCCCACTAATTTTCCCTGCAACTTATTCTCCATATATTCCCATTAATTCTACCACTCACCTACACACCAGTGTCTATTTACAGAGGCCAATTAACAATAGGTTCATGATTGATATTTTACCTTAGCAGCATGTTCTTGTACTAACCCCATATCTCTTGACCCCCTTAAATCTAAAAATCTGCTTATCTCTATCTTGAATATACTCAGTGACTGAGACTCAACAACCTCTTAGGTAAAGAACTCCAAAGGCTCACTACCCTCTGGGTGAAGAAATCTCTTCACAACTCTGTCTTGAACAGCTTAATTTGAGACTGTGACTCCTAATTTGAGACATCCTAACCAGAGGGAACTTTATCCCTTCATCTACCCTGTCAAGCCCCTGAAGGATTTTGTACACTTCAATGAGGTCATCTCTCATTCTTCTAAACTCATCTGTGTAGGGCCTGTGTAAGGCCAGTCAGCTCAACCAACCTTCACATAACGATCCCACCAGCTCTGGAATCAGTCTGGTGAATCTCTGCTGCCCACAAAGGGCATGGTGGTGAATCATTTGTTGAGTACACCATATAGTTTTCCTTTCTATTGAAGTCTGGGAGACTGGCGGTGTAAAGGATGGTGATTTACTGCCACATGTTTTGTATTCTTCCTGCTGGAATCTCCACCACCACGGGCTCAGCCAAGTGTGTTATATTTTCAGTGTTTGCAAACGTTAAACATGTTGACACTGAAATGGCACTATGGATAAGACAAGATATCTTTATCAGTCACATGTACATCGAAACACACAGTGAAATGCATAGTGTTCTGGGGGCAGCCTACAAGTGTTGCCACGCTTCCGGCACCAACATGGCATGCCCACAACTTCCTAACCCGTACGTCTTTGGAATGTAGGAGGAAACCGGAGCACCTGGAGGAAACCCACGCAGACACGGGGAGAACGTACAAACTCCTTACAGACAGTGGCCAGATTTGAACCCCAGTCGCTGGCGCTGTAAAGTGTTATGCTAACCGCTACACTACCGTGCCTGTCCACATGAGAAGGTGGGAACCCGTTGGTCATTGAACCTGTCCTGCAATATCGTTGGATAATGTCTGCTCCAAGCCTCAACTTCATTTGTCCATTTATAATCCAAACCCCTTACTTCTCTTACCTAGTGAAAATTTCCTGAAATCTTAATTGCCCGCCATGAGAGAGGGAGAAATTCACTTTTGGTCAGAAGTGTTAGACAAGAATATCAGCCACTGCTGACTCCACCAGACACCCTTGTTTCCATCGACTTCAATCAATCCAAATATTTGCAGGTGAGTACAGTTGGAGTTAATAAACTTGTGCTTATATGTGTTACCAAAGGCAAATTTCTTTGTAGTACTTTGGGGCAGGAATTCCACAGTTCCTTATCCATTGATTGAGAAAGTGCTTCTGCTGGAAAATGAAGAACTTAATTTATTCTCTTGAAATTCCTCTTTCATTTCCATGTAGTAACCCCGTTATGACAGTCTAAATTTAAGCCCTTTTAACTTGGATATCTCGGAGGATCCTTTTATTTTCCCCGCATTTTCGGGATTTGACCATCGTTAGCAAGGCCAGCATTTACTGGCATTTGAGAAGGTGGTTTTGAGCTGCCTTCTTTAACCATAACAGTCCTTCTGGTGAAGATACTCCCACACAGCAGTTGGGTAGGGAGTTCCAGGATTCACATCCAATATGAAGGAATGGTGATATATTTCCATGTCAGTATGGTGCATGACTTTCTTTCCTCTTTGGATATCAAAATCTTTGCTGCTGAATGCTTGCCTCTGTTCCCCTGTCCACAACTCTCCCTGACCTGTTGTGTGTTTTCCAGTAATTTATGTTCAGTGCAACAAGAACTACTATCCTCCTGATCTTTCCCTAAATTCTGTGTTATCATTTCTTTTATTTGAAGATTATGGTTTTTCTTACCTATTGATAAAGAAAAGTAAAATACTCTTTCCACAGCAACTCATGTGGGACCATTTTGAGTTTACTGTGAGTTTGCAGGCACAGAAAGGTCAAAAAAACACAATGGATTTCTTTCCTTTAAGAATGCACCGGATTCAGTTTTACATTTTTTCATGACCACCAGCTAGTGTTTATTTAATTATTCGAACTTAAATTCCCCAGCTGTCATGGTGCAATTTGAACTTACATCACCAGAAGTCCAGTCCTCTGGCTATTAGTCCAGAAACCTAACAACTGTTTTTTACTTCTTTGCATTTGTCTGCAATCCAGTGTGTACGCAACAGAGAAGCATTTAATTGCAGGAAACTTTAAGCTTCCTTTGCATCTGGCAGCAGTGAAAGAGCTTAGTCCAGCAGTGATTTATAAGGATAGAAATAATGATTAATTAAGTTCACACACAAACATTTATTAAACATGCATCACGTTCCCATGCCAATGCTTTTCATGCAGGTGTTAATCTGTTTAAAATAAACAGGTCAGGGCCATGTAAAAAACACACCAGCAGGAATATAAAGCAGCACTTGATGCATTTACAAGTGAACGGCAAATGTCTAGGCTTCCACTGGTTACTTGTTCCTGGAATGTGGATATTGAATATTTATTCTCCATACTTAAATTCTCCATAAATTTGCTATCTTGCAGGGCAACTAAGATCCAGTCACATTGGTAATGGTCTGAAATCATATATAGGTCAGAGGGAAGGTAGATTTCTTTACATGAAGGGTGTTAATAAAATAGATTTTCATGACAGAATGATAATTTCATTGTCACCATTAATGATACTGGAATTTCTCAATTAGCAGCTTTAATTAACCCTTCAGATTTAAATTTCCATTGGATTTCAATCTCCAGTTCAACACAACAGGTCTCAGATACCAGTTCATTAAATTAAATCAAGGCACAAGATAGACATAATGAGACACATCCCTTCAACGCAACACTGATCAGCCATCCCTCCAATAGAACGCTGATCCAACAAGGGGCTTTCCTCAATAGAACATTGATCCAACAGGGGGCTTCCCTCAATAGAACACTGATCCAACAAGGGGCTTCCCTCCACCAGAACACTGATTTAATGTGGGACATCCCCCCCAACAGAACACTGATATAACATGGAACATCCCTCCAACAGAACATTGACCAACAAGGATTATCTGTCCAAGAGAACACTGATATAATGAGCCAAACCTTCATCAGATGGTTGATGTATTGAGACACATTCTTCCAATAAGGTAGTTTTGAAAAGGTCAGCATGTTAAAGCAGCTTCATCCATGCATTCCGCTGTGGTGGATTCTGTAGCTGAGCCCTTTTTAGCAAGTTCAAGGATCAGTATTGGAAACAGGTCTCGGACTGTGCTGTCCCATTCCATGTATCTTGATTCCGTTATGCAGGTTGTGAGCAGGCAGTGCTTTGTGTGGAAGATGCAGACCCCATTCTTCCATTCTGTCACCACTTAGGCAGTCTCACTGTGCCCTTGCAAGACTGATGCCCCTTGGCAATATGAGGGCAATTCACCTTTTCTGCATCTTGAGAATAGAGTGGTGTCTGTTGCTGACTCATGATATCCTTTACTCTACCCTACCAGAATGATTCCCTTTCAAAGAGGAGAATATTAAGAAAAACTGCAGTTGCTGGAAGTCTAAAACAGAAACAGAAAATGCTGAAAATACTCAGCAGGTCAGGCAGCATCTGTGGGAAGAGAAACAGAGATAAAGTTTAAGGTTGGAGACCCCTTGTCAGGAGTTCTGCTGGAGGGCCTTCGACCTCAAGTCAAGTCAAGTCAAGTTTATTGTCATGTGCACAAGTACGGTGAGGTCCAGGTGCAATGGAAAACTTGCTTGCAGCAGCTTTACAGGTATGTAGGTACAGACAACACACAGAATATAAATTATACTTAAATTATGAGCAGCATAGATAGGGTGAACAAGCAATATCTTTTTCCCATTATTGAGCAATCCAATACCAGAGGGCATGCATTTAAGGTGAGAGGGGGTAGGTTCAGAACAGACGTGAGGGGTAAGTTTTTTACTCAGAGAATGGTGGATGCCTGGAATGCATTGCCTGATAGGGTGGTGGAGATAAATTCATTGGGGGATTTTAAGAGGAGGTTGGACGGGCACATGAATGAGAGGAAAATGGAGGGATATGGGCATTTTGTAGGTAGGAGGGATTAGCTATGTCGGCACAACATTGTGGGCCGAAGGGCCTGTTCTGTGCTCTACTGTTCTATGTTCTATATAGGACAGTGAAGAGAGAGAGAAAAAGAAAGACTCTGTAAAAACAAGGCAGTGGAAAAAAAAAGACACAATCAAAGACTAGTCCATGGGAGTGCAAGAGGTGGTCCGTAATGTTCCTTTGCCGAGGTAGGGTTAGGGTGGGTTGTGCAGGTCAGTTCAAGAATGAAAGTAGTTGTTCCTGAACCTAGTGATGTGGGACTTCAAGCTTCTGTACCTCCTGCCTGACAATAGCAGCAAGAAGAGACCTAAAGCATTGACTCCTTTTCTCTTCCCACTGTTGCAGCCTGACCTGCTGAGTATTTTTGCCGCTTTCTGCTTTTGTTGCGGTGAACTCACCTCATAGTCAGCAGAGACCCTGTGACTCACAAGTGAGCAGGTTAAACTAACACTAATGAGGCGTCTGCCCAATGTCACTTGAGAGGGCTTCTCAAATCCTAATGGCAGAGTTCCACAGTGAGACTGGCTACCCTTTACCTGTTCAAATTCAAGTTTATTGTCATGGGCATACATGCCCAGGGAATAAATGCCATGCAAATTAGCTTTGTGCATTTGCAGCACAGTACATTACAAACATGACAAACATAAGTTAACCTAAACTTAAATTAACATAAATTATATATAACTTACATGACCCAATAAAGAAAATAAACATAACGACATAGTGCAAGAAAGAAAAAAAAGAAATATGGTAAAAGGTAGTATTAGGGTTTTTCGCGTTGGTTCCAGAACCTGACGGCAGTGGGGAAGAAGTTGTTGCTGAACCTTGAGGTGTGGATCTTCAGGCTCCTGTACTTCCTGCCTGATGGCAGCATCGAGAAGAGGGCAGAGCCCGGATGGTGAGGGTCCTTAAAGATGGATGTCGCCTTCTTGAGAAAGTCTCTTGTAGGTGTCCTCGATGGTGGGGAGAGCTGTACCAATGATGGAATTGGCAGAGTCCACTATTCTGCAGGCTCTTGCATTCCTGTGCATTGGAGTTTCCACACCAGGCTGTGATGCAACCAGTCAGAATGCTTTCCATTGTATATCTGTAGGCATTTGTCAGAATCTTCGATGACACGTCGAATCTCCTTAAACTTCTAAGAAATTTCTAAGAAACTTCTAAGAATTGCAAATTTCCAAAGATGTATGATGGAGAGCATTCTGTCTGGTTTCATCACTGCCTCATGTGGAGGCTCCAATGTGCAGGATCGAAAGAGGCTGCAGAGGGTTGTAGACTCAGCCAGCTCCATCACAGGCACAACCCTCCCCTCCATCGAGGACATCTTCAAGAGGGGGTGTCTCAAGAAGGCGGCATCCATCATTAACGACCCTCACCACCCGGGACATACCCTCTTCTCGTTACTACCATCAGGGAGGAGGTACACGAGCCTGAAGACCCACACTCAACGTTTCAGGAACAGCTTCTTTCCCTCTGCCATCAGATTTCTGAACGGTCCATGAACCCATGAACACTACCTCACTATTCCTCTTTTGCACTATTTACTTATTTTTGTAACTTATAGTAATTTTTATGTCTGCCGCAAAACAACAAATTTCACCACATATGTCATTGATAATAAACCTGATTCTTATTCTGATTCTGAAAATAGAAATGCTGGCACGCCTTCTCCCTGTGAATTATAATCAAGCTTTTTCTACCTTTCTGGTACCTAGGAGCAGGATTGAAATGACCAAACTCATATTGCCACTGATTCTTTGGGGGCACATTAGTCAAAGTAATTCAGAAACATCTGGACAGCTGCCTCTGGGGAAATGAATTTGGATTATAAAGGGCATATTTCCAACACTGAGCCAAAGTTGGCTGAGCTGTTATATTTAACAAAAACATTCTCATAGTGTTTGACTTTCAGCTGTTTCTACTGGAACAGGAAAATAAATTTTTAAAATTGCGCAATGTTCAAATTCACCGGGATCAAGGTCACCCAGACTTTTACCTCAATAAATTTGGATGCTTTGTAACTTTAAGAAATGTGTTCTAAATTAACACGGTGTTACTTAATATTCCTGGATGTGTGGCAAAACCAGTCACTCTGATCTTGTAGTCAGGCCGTCTATGCCAGCTGCTGAGGTTGATGTTGTGTGTGTGCCTGGATGAGGGCAACTTCCATTATTTCCAAATCTCTATAAGATAAGAGATATCTTTATTAGTCACATGTACATCAAAACACACAGTGAAATGCATCTTTTGCGTAGAGTGTTCTGGGGGCAGCCCGCAAGTGTTGCCACGCTTCTGGCGCCAACATAGCATGCCCACAACTTCCTAACCTGTACGTCTTTGGAATGTGGGAGGAAACCGGAGCACCCAGAGGAAACCCACACAGACACAGGGAGACCGTACAAACTCCTTAGAGACGGCGGCCGAAATTACGCTAACCGCTACACTACTGTGCCTGCTCAATGAGACATACAGCATGGAAACATGCCCTTTGGCACACCAAGTCCACATTGACCAACAACCATCTATTTCCACTAATCCTGCATTAATCCCAATTTTTTTATTTTCCCCACAATCTCATCAACTCCTCCCAGATTCCATCACTCACCCACATACAGCGGACAATGAACCTACTAACCCACACGTCTTTGTGATGTGGGAGGAAACTGGTTCACCTGAAAGAAACCAATCTGGTCACGGAGAACATGCAAACTCCACACAGACTGCACCTTAGGTTGGGATTGAACCCGGGTCTCTGACACTGTGAGGTAGCTGCTCTGCAAACTGCGCCATTCTGCTGCCGGTTTGATTCTAGTCCAGACAGACTCAGTCTGGAGCTGGCTGACAGAATTGTCACAGACAGATTTTTTTTTCTATTTATTTACCTCCAGACACTTGTAATTTTTAATTTAGGGGAGAATTTTCACAGAACTGCTTCTGCCTGGAACACACAAACATATAAATTGGAAGCAGGAACAGGTCACTGAACCCCTAGAACCTACTTCTCTACTCACCATGGTCACAGAACCATAGAACACTACAGCACAGAAAACAGGCCATTTGGCCCTTCTAGGCTGTGCTGAAACGGTATTCCGCTAGTCCCATTTACCTGCACCCAGTCCATAACCCTCCAGACCTCTCCCGTCCATGTATCTATCCAATTTATTCTTAAAACTTAAGAATGAGCCCGCACTTACTACATCAGATGGCAGCCCGATCCACACTCCCACCACTCTTTGAGTGAAGAAGTTCCCCTAATGTTCCCCCTAAACCTTTCCTCTTTCACCCTAAAGCCATGTCCTCTCGTACTTATCTCTCCTAATCTAGGTGGAAAGAGCCTACTCGCATTAACTCTGTCTATACCCCTCATAATTTTGTAAACCTCTATCAAATCTCCCCTCATTCTTCTGCGCTCCAAGGAATGAAGTCCTAACCTGTTCAGCCTTGCCCTGTAACTCAACTCCTGAAGACCCGGCAACATTCTAGTAAATCTCTGCACTCTTTCAATCTTACTGATATCCTTCCTATAGTTAGGTGACCAGAACTGCACACAATACTCCAAATTTGGCCTCACCAATGTCTTATACAACCTCACCGTAACATCCCAACTCCTATACTCAGTACTTTGATTTAAGAATGCCAGGATGCCAAAAGCCTTTTTTACAACACTGTCTACCTCTGATGCCACTTTCAGGGAATTATGTATCAGAACTCCCAGATCCCTTTGTTCCTCCACACTCCTCAGTGCCCTACCATTTACTGTGTATGTCCTACTTTGATTTGTCCTTCCAAAATGCAACACCTCACACTTGTCTGCATTAAATTCCAGGTGACATTTTCTGGCCCATTTTTCCAGTTGGTTCAGACCCCTCTGCAAGCTTTGGAAGCCTTCCTCGCTGTCCACTACGCCTCCAATCTTAGTGTCATCAGCAAACTTGCTGATCCAATTTACCACATTATCATCTAGATCATTGATATAGACAACAAACAACAATGGCCCCAGCACAGATCCCTGAGGCACACCACTAGTCACGGGCCTCCAGTCTGAGAAACAATTATCCACTACCACTCTGTCTTCTCCCACACAGCCAATTTCGAATCCAGTTTACAACCTTTCCATGGATACCTAGTGTCTGAACCTTCTGAACTAACCTCCCAAGTGGGACCTTGTCAAAGGCCTTACTAAAGTCCATGTATACAACATCCACAGCCTTTCCTACATCTACTTTCTTGGCAACCTCCTCGAAAAACTCTACAAGATTCGTTGAACACGATCCACCACGCACAAAGCCATGCTGACTATCCTTAAACAGCCCTTGGTTGTCCAAATACTTGTATATCGGATCTCTCAG
This sequence comes from Pristis pectinata, assembly GCF_009764475.1. NCBI lineage: Eukaryota > Metazoa > Chordata > Chondrichthyes > Rhinopristiformes > Pristidae > Pristis > Pristis pectinata. The sequence continues at coordinate 18,575,847 of NC_067409.1, read as the reverse complement.
AACACCTTCCAATAATTTACCTATTACTGATGTCAGGCTCACTGGCCTGTAGGCTGACCTGATTTAAAATCTCAGCTCCACATTCCCACCTACCCCCAATAACCTTTCACTCTCTTGTTTATCAAAGACCCAACTACCTCTGCTATAGAAATATTCAAATATTCTGCTTTGATTACACTAAGAGGAAAAGAGTTCCAAAGACCCCTGACCCTCTAGGAGAAAATCAGTTGCTTCATCTCTGTGTTAAATGCCATTTTGTTTTTAAAACGCAACCTACAGGTCTAATTCCCTGCAAAAGGAAACATTCTCTCCATACCATCCTGTTAAGATCTCTCAGGGTCTTTTATGTTACAATCAGGTCCTCGCTTACTTGTCTGAACAGGTACAAGCCTACCCTGTCCAACCTTTCCTCAGAAGAGAACCTACCTTTTCTAGGCATCAGTCTAGTAAACCTTCTCCAAACTGCCTTCACCGCATTTACATCGCTCTCTCACCTCACTCCAGCCTCCCGACGCTCCACTGGTACCACCTCACTCTCCTGCCTGACCAGGCTCCTGAAGCTCCCCTGGGGCTATCTCCTTCTTTCCCTGTTGCTATTCTTACCACAGCGCCCTACCCTCCTCTAACCTCGTATCCCACCACCAGCCCCAATACCACCCTTCCCCCTTCCCCCTCCCCTCGACCTGTTACTTCGCTTTCCCTTAATCCCTGAAAATCCATCATTCTCTGCCTTGAGTATACTTAATGACTGAGCCTCCAAAACTCTATTGGCTAGATGTTTTTGAAAGCTGGTGCTTGTATGTCTCTGTAATTAATTAGCCCTGCTCAATACACTGCTTTGCAAAGAGGCATGCATTTCTGAGTGGATGTCCTCAATATGATTACTCCAGCTCAATATACTGCTTTGTATTGGGGGATGTGTATTTCCCAAAGGAGATACCTCCATGGCTGTATTATGAACTGTCTGCCGTGGATTAGTTGTCAGCACTCCTGTCTCTGAATCAGAAGGGTATAGGTTCCAGTATCACCCGAAGATGAAAGTCTAAATTGGTTCTCCAGTAATGAAGGAACAATGGACTAAAGGATGCGTTGTGTTTTAGTGAGATATTAAACCGAGGCCGTCTTGTCCATCTCAGGTGGATGCAGTTTCAAAAAGATCAGTAGAGTTATCGCTTACTGGTCAGTGTCTGAACATCACCTAGAAGCCTTAAAACAGATTATCTGGTCATTATCTTTTACAGTCATAGAGTCATAGAATTATACAGCATGGAAACAGACCCTTCAGCCGAACTCGTTCATGCCGACCAAGATGCCTTCCTGAGCTCGTCCCATTTGCTTGCATTTGGCCTCTGACCCTCTAGGCATTTTCTATCCATGCACTTGTCCAAATGTCTTTTAAACATTGTAATTGTACCCATCTGTACCATTTCTTCCATGTACCCATCACCCTCTGGGTGAAAAAGTTGCCCCTCGGCTCCCCTTTAAATCTTTCCCCTCTCGCCTTAAACCTATGCCCTGTAGCTATAGACTCCCCTATCCTGGGAAAAAGATTGTGACCATCCACCTTATCTATGCCCACTCATGACTTTAGATACCTCTGTAAGGTCAACCCACAGCCTCCTTTACTCCAGGGAAAACAGTCCCAGCCTATCCAGTGTCCCTTCAAAACTCAGGCCGTTCCCATCCTGGCAACATCCTCATGAATCTTTTCTGCACCCTCTCTAGCTTATGCACCCTCTCATGTCTATCTGTGGGAGCCTGCTGAATGCCAGTTGGTTGTTACATTTCCTATATTACAAAGGCAACAGCTCTTCAGAGGTGCCTCAATGGGGCACTTCAGGGTGTCCTGAAGTTGTGAAAGGTGCTATAGGGCTTCCCTTCACCATATGGAGGATGGATGAGGTTGGTTTGGCAGGTCTGGAGATCATTTTATTGTAGGTACCTATTTCATTTGCACTCATGCCCAATAATCAAGGATCCATAAACAAACGGGCCTTACTTTTCAATTATCAGGGGCTCCGAAGGATGTGATTCCTTCTGGTAGTCATTGGGGGAAGGAACTCAAGCTCAGTCCTCTAACTGTCTTTCTCAGTCCTGATGAAGGGTGTCAGACCTGAAATATTAACTGTGTCTCTTTTCATAGAGGCTGCCTGACCTGCTGTGTGTTTCCAGCATTGTTTTTCAGAAAGGCTTTTAGGTGATATTCAAGCACTGACCAGAACATAAGCGATAACTCTACTGATCTTTTTGAAACCACATCCACCTGAGATGGACAAGAGGGCCTTGGTTTAATATCTCACTAAAACACAATGCATCCTTCAGTCCATTGTTCCTTCATTACTGGAGTACTGTTTTTCAGATTTCTTTGATTAATATCAAATCGTGGTTGATGATCTACAGAGCAGTTCTGTCAGTGCCACTTGAGGTCACTGCTGCCATGAATTTCTTTTGTGACTGCATCCTTCTGGTCTGCAGCCAATGACCTTTGCAACGTGAGTCAGGTAGCTTTTCCACACTGTAACTCCAGGTCCTGTCAGGAGGAAGAGCCAAACAGGGAGAGTGACCAGGCTCAACCGGTGCACGGATGTGATTTTCCAACCTGGACCAACCTTGCCGTAGATTTCCTCACCGTATGTAACCACCTCCCCTTTACGTATACGTAACCCAATCAGTATCCTCCTCCTCTCCCAGCTGCACTTCTCTGGCAATGGCTTGACTTTGACAGAGAGAAGAAAACATTTAGAATCTGTAGCTTGACCACATTAAACTTATTTGCCCATTCACTAAACCTACATGCAGCTATTATTTGCTCTTATTTCCACCCCCTTTTTATCTTTCCTAAGTTAGACTCCTGCTATAGAATACCAGATATTTAAGATAAGATAAGATAAGATATCTTTATTAGTCACATGTACATCGAAACACACTGTGAAATGCATCTTTTGCGTAGAGTGTTCTGGGGGCAGCCCACAAGTGTCGCCATGCTTCTGGCGCCAACATAGCATGCCCACAACTTCCTAACCCATATGTTTTTGGAATGTGGGAGGGAAATGGAGCACCTGGAGGAAACTCACGCAGACACAGGGAGAACGTACAAACTCCTTGCAGATAGTGACCGGAATTGAACCCGGGTCGCTGGTGCTGTAATAGTGTTACGCTAACCGCTACACTACTGTGGATATTCAGCAGAGGCACAATTCCCACCCTCAACACTTGTTTATTAATGTACAGGCCTCCATATATTTTAACTAAAATAGCATTTGGGTGCTGATGGTATCACTGAGTGGTAAAATTTGAATACTAATATATCACTTCACCTCCCAAGCAGCCGACTCTACCGACCAAAATCTTTGCTGACTGAGCAGATGGCTTGTGGGAGAGACATCTATAATGCAGCACATCTCACACATCCCACCACCCCCGCACACATTCCCCTCACTTCCTCCAGCCACTGTTTGCCTGCTCGAAATAGGCTGAATCAAAGTAGGAAGACATTTGTAAGTCTGTTTGTAAGTCAAAGTTGACTCTCTCTTTCTCTCAGGAGGTGCAATGTTATTGAATAATACCCTGAAGATTGTCACCAGGACAAGGGAGGCACAGTGGCACAGAAAGTAGAGCTGCAGCCTCGCAGCTCCAGTGACCTGTGTTCAATGTTGGCCACAGGTGCTATCTGCGTGGATTTGCACGCTCTCCCTCTGACCACATGTGTTTCCTCCCGGTGCTCCGGTTTTCTCCCACATGCCAAAGACGTGCAGGTTGGTAGATTAACTGGCCACTTTAAATTGCCCCGAGTGGGTAGGTGAGTGGTAAACTCTGGGAAGGACTGTTGAGAATGTCGGATTAATGTAAATGGACAGTTGATGGTTGGTATGAACTCAACGGGCCGAAGGGCCTGTTTCCGTGCTGTATCTCTCTAAGACTCTATGGCTTCATAAATCTTTCAGCTAAGTTCCAAAGAACTGACCAATCAGGTGCAAATCAGCGAATCAGTTCAAACAGTAAAAGAAGTTCTAGGTGGATAAGGAACACTCACCTTGCCATCGAGGACCATATCCTTTGAGAGAACATAACATATAACAGCCAAATCACACAACCAATTGTATTTGAATTGTGAAGTTTGGCTCCTCCTCTTCAGCTAAGACTTCAGCAAATAACCTCACTGCTTTTGCAATTTTAGTGCTAATTTAATTTTGAGACGTTGATGTGATGAAGATTAATACAAGCAAAAAGAAAAATGCGGGTGCTGGAAATCTGAAACAAAAAAACAGAAATCACCAGAAACGCTGAGCAGGTCAGGCAGCACCTGTGGAGAGAGAAATACAGTCAGCATATCAAGTCAACAACCTTTCGTCAGGACATACCTTGATTGGTAGATGGATAAAAATTAGCCAGGCACAAGGGAGACTTTCCCTGCTCTTCTTTGGCTAAAGGTAAAGGAGGTACAGGATGGGAGGGTTCAATGTCTTGATTCAACATCCTCCAAAAGTGCCCTTCGAAGTTGTCAGCATTCTCTCTGCACTGCGCTGAGGTGCCACTCATTATGTGGAGAAGGTGAGTTTAATGGGAACTGGCTACCACTGTATCCTGCTCTCCAGCTAAAGCATCCTTATCCAGAAGGATAGGATCAGGATTTGCACATTACAGGAAACTTTGATTATCTACGCCTGAAAATGAAAACAGCTTTGCTTTTTTAACAAAACAAAACTTGCACAGAACAGACAGTTTATGCTGGAGAGAGAGAGAGATAGATCTCAGCTTGGTGATAACGCTGAAATGCAGTTGGAGTGATGGTGGTTGAGTGGAGCCACTTTGACATGCTGTTAATTTTTAATTGTACTTAAACACAGAGACAAATGGATGTTCACATTATGTTAATTATCTATCACCATATGCTGCTGGTAAGTCGTCTTTTAAACTGATGAAATGACAAATACATCTTGACAAAGAGTTTTAATAGACAAAGTATTTAGCCCTTTGAGACCTATGGGTGAAGACTGCAGTGAATAGATTTGACAGGTTTAGTTACCCTAACACGTTTGATGTGGAATAAAGGCATGAAGACAGGACTGAGTTGTTATTTTAAACCTTTTAGAGATTAATGCAATCCTTTCAATGCAGAGAAAAAGAAAAGGTGGTTGTTGTTTTTCTAAGGAACAATAAAACATAATTATATTTAAAATATCTCCTATCAAAAAGGTTGTGGCTAAATACATGTCTCAAACATGACTGTTAAAAGTGGTGTAACCAGCAAACATAAGAACATAAGAAAATAGGAGCAGGAGTAGGCCACTCAGGCAACCAAGCCTGTCCCAGGCCTCATCTCCTCTTCTGTGCCAGTTCCCCATAGCCCTCAATTCCCCGATCTTTCAAAAACATACTGTATCTATTGCCTCTTTAAGTAATCCCAACAATCTAGTCTCCACAATCTTCTGGGGTGGAGAACTGCAGATATTCACCACACTCTGCATGAAGAAGTTCCAATGCATCTCAGTCTTATATGACTGCTCTCTAATCTGGCAACTATGTCCCCTCTCTCGAGATTCTCCCTCTAATGGAAATACCTTGACATCTACCCTGCTGGGCTCCCTCGGCATCTCAAATGCTTCAATAAGATTCCCACTCATTCTTCTAACCTCTAAAGAATAGAGATTAAATTTCTTCAGCCGGTCATGACAGAACAACCCTCTCCTCCCAGAAATTAGCCTTGTGTATCTCTTTTGGATTGCCCCCAACACCAAGATGTCCTTTCTTAAATAAGGGGACCAAAACTGTGCACCGTTCTCCAGCTGTGACCTCACAATTGTATAATTGTAACTACACTTCCTTATTTCTAAACTCCAACCCTCTAGAGTAAAGGCCAATATGCCAATATACCCTCCTAACCACTTGTCTCATCTACTGCCTAACATTTTGCAATACATGCACACCTAGATCTGCCTGGAATCTTTCTCCACTCAGATAATAATCTGCCTTTAGATTCCTCTTATCAAAATTATAATCTCACTGTCTCCCACATTGGATACCACTTGCCAAGTTTTCACCAGCCCACTTACCCTGTCCGTATCCTGTTGCGGTCACAATATGTCCTCCCATCTACTTCTATATCATTGGCAAACTTGGATACCTTATGCTCTGCCTTACCTTCCAGGTCATTAATATAAACCCCATAAGTTGTGAATAATTGAGGGAAGCAATATATATTGTAATAATTCATATGGCTCATTTATAATTTATGGTATTCACTTAATTAGATAACGATGTGCTTAATTATGTCAGTTCACAATGTACACCGCCTAAAACTGTGAGCAGCTGTGCCTCTCACTCACACTCCCCACTACCTGACCTTTCCCTATCTTCCCTTAACTGTTTAATTCAGCTCAAAAACAATTTGTTCCCTTCATCATTTTATAAACTTTGGACAACTGATCAATACATTCGTCAAGATGTGCCAAAGAATGTGATTATTAGGTTTCCTCCGGGTGCTCCGGTTTCCTCCCACATTCCAAAGACGTATGGGTTAGGAAGTTGCGGGCATGCTATGTTGGCGCCGGAAGCATGGCGGCACCTGCGGGCTGCCCCCAGAACAATCTACGCAAAAGATGCATTTCACAGTGTGTTTCGATGTACATGTGACTAATAAAGATATTTTATCTTAAAATTGCTTAATTCAGCTCAAACACAATTTCTTCCATTCATCATTTTATAAACTTTGGACTAGTGATCAATACATTAGTCAAGACGTGCCAATGAATGTGATTAGATTCAATGACTGGGCCAGTGGATGAGATGGGGTTGGGGACGGTGGATGCAATGGGCAAATTAGCTTGAGTTAGTTCAGGTAAAACTATTTATGAATGCATTGAAGCAGTTGGGACAAGATTGCATAGCATAAATTGGAAGAGGTATTGCAACTGATGAAAGCTTAGCTAATTGCAAAATGTACATCTCTGGCATGCACTCTAAACTTAGAACTGATCTGTAAATGCAGATACGGTTGAAATAAGGAAGGATTTCACCTTCTATGGAGAGTGGGAGGAATTTAACTGTTGACTCCGGGCTTATTGTACGAGTCTTTGTTCTGCACTGCCACCCTGTGGATGTCCAGTCCAGTTACATGTCAGCACCTGCTGGGGACCAGAGAATAGGCCAGTTTAAAATGGATGTCCCTGGTACTTTCAAAGGGAACTCATTTGCCACTCCAGTCCATCGCTACACCCCTACGTAAGCCCCAATCAGCTAATTGGATTAGGTGAATGGGAATTACGGACTTCCAGATTTGAGTGATAAAATGTAAGTTTTATTTTACTTTAATATTTTTATTTTCTATTAGCAATTTAATGTTTCATTAATAATTAACTTAAAAAGCTTTAATTTAAAAAAATGTTTAAAGCAATTTTAATAATTTTGAAAAGTCTCAGCTGGGTAAGGCTGAGGAATGGCGAATGGATTTCAATTCAGATAAGTGCAAGGTGTTGCATTTTGGGAAGTCAAGCCAGGGTAGGAATTTCACAGTGAATGGTAGGGCCCTGGGGAGTGATGTAGAACAGAGGGACCTAGAAGTTCAAGTACATCGTTCCCTGAAAGCGGCATCACGGGTAGATAGGGTGGTGAAGAAGGTATTTGGCATGGTGGCCTTCATCAGTCAAGGCATTGAATATAGAAGTTGGAATATAATGTTGCAGTTGTACAAGACGTGTTATAGGAAAGAAGTCATTAAGCTGGAAAATGTGCAAAGAGCTACAAGAATGTTGCGAGGACTCAAGGGCCTGAGTTACAGGGAGAGGTTGGGCAGGCTAGGACTTTATTCCTTGGAATGTAGGAGACTGAGGTGTGACCTTTTAGAGCTGTATAAGATCATGAGGGACATAGATATGGTGAATGCACATAGTCTTTTTCCCAGTGAAAGGGAACCAAAAACTAGAGGGCATAGGTTTAAGGCGAGAGAGGAAAGATTTAAAGGAACCTGAGGGGCAACTTCTTCACACAGAGGGTGGTGCGTATATAGGACGAGCTGCCAGAGGAAGTGGTTGAGGCAGATAACAATATTTAAGATATTTGGGTAAGTACATGGACTGGAAAGGTTCAGAGGGATATGGGCCAAATGCGAGTAACGGGACTAGCTTTGGTGGGCACCTTGGTCAGCATGGACGAGTTGGGCCTGAAGGCCTGTTTCCATCCTGTATTACTCTATTACTCTGTGACTCCATGACTCTGTACATCAGAGGGATTCAAAACTACTCACTTAGGTTCACAGACTCTGCCATGAGGTGATACTCCATTCCCAGTCTTGCCTTTTGTCAAAGAATGTCACAAGATCACAAGAAAATAGGAACAGCAATAGGCCTGTCCTGGCATTCAAATGGATTATGGTTGATCTGCCCCAGGCCTCAACTCCTCCTCTTTGCTAGTTCCATCAGTTACCCATTCTTTCAAAACTTTATCTATCTCCTCTTCAAGTACGTCCATTATTCTAGTCTCCACAACCCTCAGTGAGGGCATTCCAGGATGGGACCCTTGCAGCTGTACCAGGTTAGTACAGGCATGGAGGGGGTGTGGGAGACTGAAAGGGGTGCTGAAGCAAACATGGTTTGTCCCATATGACTGGAGTGCTGGCTTCTGGACTACCAGGGGTAGCACAGTGGCTCAACTAGTAGAGCCACTGTCTCCAGCTCTGACGACGTGGGTTTAATCCTGACCTCTGGTGCTGACTGTGTGGAGTTTGCACTTACTCCCTGTGACCTTGTGGTCTTCTTCTAGATGCTCCAGTTTCTTCCCATATCCCAAAGATGTGCAGGTTGTCAGGTTAATTGGCCACTGTAAATTGTCCCTAACATGTAGGTGAGGGGTAGACTCCAGGGGGAGTTTATGGGAATGTGGGGAAAATAAAACTTGATAAATATAGGATTAGTGTAAATGGGTTCTTGATGGTTAGTGCACACTTTTGGACAAAAGGGCCTGTTTCTGTGCTACATGATACTGTGACCTCTATAACTCTATGACCTTATAACATTACATGATGGAGGTTTTACTTTCCTAATCATATATCAATAATCTGCCATGCCCAATACCATCGCCAACAATCAGTTGCGCAAAATAAGCAAACACAATTTTACTGTGATGATGGTTCCCTAACTAATTTTACATTCTAGTTCCCCCTGCGTAAATAGTGGTAGATTACTACTTATGGTAAGTACTAAACCACATTTGCAATGAACATTAACTTGCATTCAGATGAATATGACTTAGAATGCAAATTGGGCTCTTTGTCTGGTGCCCTGGAAATAAGATATATCTTGTTGCTGATTGCATAAATATCAATAAGTACTGCATTTGCACTTTTTTACATGTTGGTTCTCAGTTTGTCCTGAAGTTTACCTTTTGAGGAAGAATGGAATAAATCGGACCCTCACACTCTCTTATTGCTGGGCATGACAAAAGAATTTTGTCAAAAGAATAGTATACTTTTTGTTTATATACGGGTTATATTTCCAAGTCAGGGTAGCGTGTGATTTGAAGAACTTACAGATGGTGTTGTGCTCATTCACAAACTGTCCATGTCCTTCCAATGGAGCAAAGGGACTCAATTATGGTCAAAGCTCTGGAGGAACTTAGCAGGTCAGTCAGCATCTATGGAGGGAAATGGACAGTTGACGTTTCATGTCGAGACCCTTTATCTGGGCCCAATCTGAAGGTCTGAGTCCATTCAGCCCTTCAGATCTATGCCAGCTCCCAGCAGAGCAATCCCATTCCTGCTCACCTTATTTCCCTGGAGCCCTACAATTTACTCTCTCTCACATGTCCTATAATTCCTATTTGATCCTGTTACATTTAGTAATCGTAGAGTATTCATGAAGTCATATGACGCAGAAACAGACTCTTTAGCCCTTCAACTCTGCGCCAAACATCAAGCACTTACTTGCACTGATCCTACATTAATCCCATTTTATTCTCCCCACAGAGTCATCAACTCCACCCAGCTTCTGCCAGTTGCCCACAAGCAGATCTTTGGGAAAAGGGGGTGGGGAGCCAGAACACCGGGAAGAAACCCACACAGTCATGGAGAAAGTGCAAACTCCACACAGACACCACCGGAGGTCAGGATTGAACCCAGATCCCTAGAACAATGAGGGAGCAGCACTGAGAGTTGCACCACCAAGCCATCCTAGAATATATGGGAACTTGTGGCAACCTCTTTAGCCATAAGGTAGCGGTGTCAATTTAGAAGCTAGTTGTAGCACAAGTCAAGCATCGACACCATTCTTGATTGCCAAAGAGTCTTCTAATTTTTATGCTATTCCAGACTTATTTAATTTGAAGCAATTCACTACCTGGTCTTGAAGATTCAAACTTACACTGTCTTAGTTCTAAGTTCCATTGCAAACCAAGCTCAACTAGTTCTCTTTCCTTTCACAGAAACTCATTTGGTTTCTCACAAGCCTCTCACTGTCAAAACCTGGAATGGAAACAAATCATCTTCGATTCTGAAGGAGTGCCTAACAAGAAGAACTATCTAAGACTTGTATATCTGTAATAATCTACCTGGTGCATTCTGGTGGAAATGCTCCCCCGCTGCACTTGGGTCACTTTCCAGGAATTGACTTCAGAGTCAGAATCAGAGTCGGGTTTATTATCACTGTCTTATATGATGTGAAATTTGTTGTTTTGCGGCAGCAGTACGGTGCAAAGACATAAAAAAGTATAAATTACAAAACAATAAGTAGTGCAAAGAAAAAGGAATAATGAGGTAGTGTTCATGGGTTCATGGGCCATTAAGAAATCTGATGGCAGAGAGGAAGAAGCTGTATCTGAATCATTGAATGTGGGTCTTCAGGCTCCTGTACCTCCTCCCTGATGGTAGTAATGACAAGAGGGTATGTCCCAGGTGGTGAGGGTCGTTAATGATGGATGGCACCTTCCTGAGGCACTGCCTCTTGAAAATGTCCTCGATGGAGGGGAGGGTTGTGCCTGTGATGGAGCTGGCTGAGTCTACAACCCTCTGCAGCCTCTCGCGATCCTGTGCATTGGAGCCTCCATACCAGGCGGTGATGCAACCAGTCAGAATGCTCTCCACCGTACAGCTGTAGACATTTGCAAGTCTTTGGTGGCATACCAAATCTTCTCAAATTCCTAACGAAGTAGAGTCACTGGCGTGCCTTCTTCATGATTGCATCAATGTATTGGGTCCAGGACAGATCCTCAGAGATGTTAACAGCCAGGAACTTGAAGCTGCTCACCCTTTCCACTGCTGACTCCTCAATAAGGACTGGTGTGTGTTCTTCCGACTTCCCCTTCCTGAAGTCCACAATCAATTCCTTGGTCTTGCTGATGTAAAGTGCAAGGTTGTTGTTGTGACACCACTCAACCAGTCAATCTACCTCACTCTTGTATGCCTCCTCATCACCATCAGAGATTTTACCAACAACAGTGGTGTCATCAGCAAATTTATAGTTTGAGCTGTGCTTAGCCACACAGTCATGAGTGTAGGGAGAGTAGAGCAGTGGGCTAAGCACGCATTCTTGAGGTGTGCCTGTGTTGATTGTCAGTGAGGAGGAGTTGTCATCACCGATCCTTACTGACTGTGGTCTCCCAATGAGCAAGTCAAGGACCCAGTTGCAGAGGGAGTCTTACCCAGAGAAGCAGTCAGGAAATCACTCCCACCTCACTTCACCACTTCCACATATCATTAATATACCTGTACATTTAATATTACAGGGGTCATGGTACTGAACCTTATGCAACACTAAAGAATACATCACCTGTGTTGGTAAATTTGGTAAATTAGTTTATTATTGTCACATGTACTGAGGTACAGTGAAAAGCTTTGTTTTGCATGTCATCCATACAGATCATTTCATCACAACAGTGCTTTGAGGTAGTACAAGGGAAAACTATAACAGAATGCAGAATAAAGTGTTACAGTTACAGAGAAAGTGCAGTGCAGGCAGACAAAAAGGTGCAAGGTCAGAACAAGGTATAATGTGAGGTCAAGAGTCCATTTTATTATACTAGGGAACTGTTCAATAGCATTATAACAGCAGGATAGAAGCTGTCCTTGAGCCTGGTGGTATGTCCCCTCAGGCTTCTGTATCTTCTGCCTGATGGGAGAGGAGAGAAGAGGGAATGTCCCGGGTGGGTGGGGTCTTTGATTATGCTGGCTGCTTCACTAAGGCAGTGAGAGGTATAGACAGAGTCCATGGAGGGGAGGCTGGTTTCTGTAATGTGCTGGGCTCTGTCCACAACTCTGCAGTTTCTTGTGGTCCTGGGCAGACCAGATGCCATACCAAGCCATGATGCATCTGGATAGGGTACTTTCTATGATGCATCGATAAAAATTGGTGAGGGTCAAAGGGGACACGCCAAACTTCTTCAGCCTCCTGAGGAAGTCGAGGTGCTGGTGAGCTTTCTTGGCCGTGTCATCTACGTGGTTGGACCAGGACAGATTATTGGTGATGTTCACTCCTAGGAACTTGAAGCTCTCAACCCTCTCGACCTTGATGTAAATAGGAGCATGAGCACTGCCCCTCTCCCTGAAGTCAATGACCAGCTCTTTTGTTTTGCTGACATTGAAGGAAAGGTTGTTGTCATGACACCATGTCACTAGGCTCTCTATCTCTTTCCTGTACTCCGACTCATCGTTATTTGAGATTTGGCCCACTACAGTGGTTTCATCTGCAAACTTGTAGATGGAGCTAGAGCAAAATATGGCAGCTCAGTTGTGTGTGTATAGCGAGTAGAGTAGGGGGCTGAGGATGTAGCCTGGTGGGGCACCAGTGTTGAAGTAGTTGACTTTATATGACAGTAGTTGACTTTATATGAAGATAATTGACTAGGTTGGAGTTTGCCTTAAGGATATGAAATTCCACGTAGATCCCAATATATAAAATTTTCTAGCTTTGACCGACTTCAAAGCTGTTCATCCTCACCAAAGTAGCGCACTGCAAATTGGACCCAGCCGCTTTCTCAAGTCTGCCCGCACTCCAGCTCTCATCCATTAGTGGAGCTACTGTCAAATTATCTTAGCCAGTGTAAATTATGAATGATTTCAGCATTTTTGCAACTAGGCATTTGTTTAAGAAAGACAATGTTAAAAGGAAATGGATAATTTTGCCTTTGAAAAATATCCAGAATCTCATACACCATTCAAGGTCAAACCTATACAATTTTCTTTCCTAGCATTTCATTACAACATATTTGATAAAGAGCTAGATATGTCAATGCACCATTGCAACTTTACAGGGGAGAGACCCATGAAAAATTATTTCCCATTATTGATACAATAGGAGCTCTGCCTTTCTAAGTATTTAATATTTCTAAATTATTTTCCCTGCTATCTTTCTGCATGCAATCTTAGCAATGAATTTCTTAATTATAAGTTTGAGAATGGATAGCAATCAACGATAATAATAATCATCAACCCACTATAATACAAAGCTTTACTCTTGGCTGCCAAGTTCATTGAGTTGTGCATGTTATCTAACTCAATATTTCAAGGTAAAATTTGCATTGATGAGATTATTGAGCTGCTGTGTAACTCTGCACTGATAGGCTTTCTTTCACTCATATCATTCGGGATTTTTTTTTGCATTTTGATAAATGAATTCATTGCAAATCAGGATTTAATTAACTTTTTGTGACATCTAGCTGAAGTTTTAATTTGCTTGCAATAACATAGAAAATGTTGGAAATACTCAACAGGTCAGGCAGCATCAGTGGCAAGAGAGAGTCAACATTTCAAATCAATGGTCTTTCCTCAGAGCTTTTGGATTTTAATTGCCATATTGCATTATATATTATAATGATGCAACCTACACAAAGTTATTCATGTCAGAACAGAGTCAGATTTTATAAAGAGGCAAATAGTAGGTATTCCTTTTCTATGTGAATGTGATCCTTATTTCCTTTAACAATACTGATGTAGAATATTTCCTTTTGCTTTTCATCCTCTTGTTAAGTCCATTGACTGCCAAAACCTTTATATCAAGAGGTAGCAGAAGGAGATGAAATAGAAGTTTGGGAAGTCATGAAGGCAATGAATAAGCTCATGGATAATAATACACAAAGTAACGGAAGGTTCTGTAAGCATTTAAAAGGTGCAAGTAGAGTTAGCAGAGTGTAGTGGCTGCTACCGTGATGTGAAAACAAGACACTAATCGAAGGGTTTCAGAACAAGAACTGGTTTCTTTTCCCGCCTTGCACGGGCCTTTTAAGAGAGACTGTTCCCGCCCACTTCAAACGGCAATGATGTATATGCTACGTCATCAAACCTTTCCCACGCGTGGGTTCTCCCTGTCGCTCGGGGAAGACGAAGGCCCAATGCCATCTTGGGCCTTGCCGCTCCGACGACGCGCGGCCCGACCGCCGAGCCGGTTCACTTGCTCAGACGGTGAGTCGCTACAAGAGTTTAATTATGGAAAGATGGCTTTTCACAAATGAGGTTGGAATTGGAGGAGAATATTGAACAAGGGAAAATTAATTCAAAATTCTTAATCAGCGAGTTTAGGAGAAATTTCTTCATGAGTTAACATCGAGGAGCACAGGCTGCTTGAATTTTTTTGGGTTGAATTGACAAAAACCGAGAAAACAACTGTGAAGACCCATGTGGAAAATTACTTCCACTGACAGCACTGCATGCTTTTGGACCACACTGCCTCTTGCAGCTGGGGTCCAGTCTTCTGCTCCCAGTCACATCCCTGCACCTCAGTGCGGCCCAGCTCAGTATAGTGCAGTGCTGCACTGCTGCACTCAGAGAATGGCTTTGATAGATTGTGAGGCCCTGCCCTGAGCCACGAGCTGTCAAGGCTGTCACCTGCAGATTATTAAAAAATAAAATTATTTGCATTTAAAAAAAAATTTAAAATAAAGGTAAAAAAAAAGCAGATTTAAACTGAATGAACTAAATCAAATAACAAAAATGTTGACTTACCAATATCTTGCCATCTACTTCTTCCTATTCTTCAATGAGACCATTGTACTTACACCAGGTTTAACCTGGGGCAGATTTCCCACCTCAGTGTGAAATTCACGTTGCCCTGAGAACTGGTTAGGCCACATCTGGAGTACCACATTCAATTCTGGTCGCCTCATTACAGGAAGGATGTGGCGGCTTTGGAGAGGTGCAGAAGAGGTTTACCAGAATGCTGCCTGGATTAGGGGGATGTGCTGTAAGAAGAGGTTGGACAAACTAGCGTTGTTTTCTCTGGAGCAGCGGAGGCTGAGGGGAGACCTGATAGAAGTTTATAAGATTATGAGAAGCATAAACAGACTGTATCTTTTTCTCAGGGTTGAAATCTCTAATACTAGTGGACTAGTATACTAATAATGCATAAGCTCTAGTGCATATAAGGTGAGAGGAGGAAAGTTCAAAGGAGATGTGCGGGGAAAGTGTTTTACACAGAGAGTGGTGGGTGCCTGGAATGCGATGCCAGGGGTGGTGGTGGAGGCAGATATGATAGAGGTGCTTAAGAGGCTCTTAGACAGGCACATGAGTATGCAGAGGTATGAACCATGTGCAGGCAGAAGGGATTAGGTGTCATTAGCTTAAATAGTTTGGCACCACATTGTGGGCCAGAAGGCCTGTTCCTGTGCTGTATGTTCCTGACCTTCTATGTTCTATGTTCTACGACTCTACAGGGGCAGTAGTCAGCAACAGTGTCTGGAAAGCAGAAAATGCCACTGCCATCTTACGTTCAAACCAGTGCTGGACCACAAGGTTTCCACAAGTTTACAATTTGTACAATTACAATGTTTAAAGGCATTTAGACACGTATTTGGATAGGAAAGGTTTAATGGGATATGGGCCAGACGCAGGCAACTGGGACTAGCACAAGTTGGCAACTTGGTCAACATGGACGAGTTGGGAGCCTGTTTCTGTGCTATATAACTCCATGACTCTATGACTCTAAAGAAAGTCAAACAAGCATGAGACAAGTGCTGGCACCAGACTTGATAATGACAGAAAAGTTTTTCTCGTGTTTGACTACAATATACATGGTAAGTTATCGATTGATTGAGGGCCCAGTAACTCATTATCATTCCATCATCTTAAACATGGATGCAACTGCTTAACAAATGGGGGAGTACACTAACATTAATTTCCAAGAAATGAGTGATCAGTCATTCAAACAGTGACTTTAAGGTTGAAAATTACAAGGCCAGGGAAGCAAAAGATTAATATAAATTGAAGCCTTCAAATTTTACTCATGTTTAATTAAGCAAGCTTGTTTTTGTCCAGTAAAATGTGCAAAAACATTTTGGTAAAAGCCAAATGCTGTAACAAGATGGATGTGCAGTTGGGTGAGAGTAACATTGAGCTCTACAGCACAATGAACGGGCCAAATGGTGCCACGGGTTCTTCCCATTGTTATTGCTCCACATGAGCCTCCCTCCCACTTCACCTCATTGTTCTGTTCTATCCCCCCTCAGGGGTTTGTATCGCTTCCTCTTAGGTTCATCCATTCTAATCCCTTCTATCCTGGAGCAAATCAACAAAGCCATGGCAGGTGTTGAACAGACCAAATGGGAATGATGATGAAATGATGAAAAAAATGAGAGTGAGTATTTTGTAACATGGGAGGATCTAACAGGGGCAGGAGGGAATCGAGGATAACTCTGGATAGCACTTCCCCGGGTGAGCACTCCTTACACTGCTGAGATTCTCACTCAGTGGAACATAAACAACATGTATTTTTTCCCTTTGATAGATGAATAAATAACATTTAATAAATTTCACATTAAAGCTTATGAATCAATTTTACTCAGATGTTTAAAATTGCTAGAAGCTGTACTCAAGTAACAGCAGACAAATAAATCAAGACATTTTTCTTAACTTAGAACAGTTTGAAAGAAATTAAACATCTTGAAACTTCAGGAATTCCTCAGAACTTGGAACACACATGTGTGAGCTAATGTTTGTATAGGAACTCAGAGATTTATGGAGTGGTTTAGCAGCTCTTATTCATACAGTTCTCTGATGAATATACACATTCACTTGCTGTGAAACACGAATTGAGATAAAGGAATATTGAAACGTGCCTCATAATTAGACCAAATCTTTGTAAGAAGAAGGCAGATAGATGATAGTTGCTATTAATCAATAGTGACAATGTAAACCATTTTTAATTTACTAGTTCCTTCAGTCAAAATTGGTTGTATAGATCAAAAAATGTGAAAGGTGTCCTGTGCCACAGAGGCTTGCAATGTAACTATATTATTATCCAAATTGTTTCCAACCATTTTTTTTCTCATGGAAGTGGCTTAGCTGTTGGCAGGCCAATTGTAATCTCTTCTGAACTGAAACGTGTGTTTCTGGCATCCTGAGTTAATGTAGCTCCGAGGTTACAATTAACCCCAAGCGATTTCTTACCCAACTGTGCTAGATGTCTGCTATGTCTCTTTTCAGTAAAGAGGCAGGAAGATATCACAATATCAAGCCACACAGAGCATATTTAACTAATACCACCACACCTATTATTAACAATACTCCTAAAACCAGAGGCTCTGCAAGATTAAATAGCAAGAGGGTGATGCTGCAAGGTGTAAGAGGGATAAATGAATAACACGAGGTAGGTCAGGTGTAAATGTTAACAGGAGAAGCAGAATAATTATTAGAAATAACCAGAAGAAAGAAACTATAAACGTGGGAATGGAACTAGGTGGCAGTGTGGGCTGTGAGGAGGATGCAGGGAGGCTTGAGGGGGTTAACAGAATGCACCAGGACATGGCAGATGGAAAATGAAGCATGAAGTATGAATTCATCTGTTTTGGCTCAAAAGTAGAAAGGAGGAGTTTTTATAAGTGGTGAGAAGATTTTTTTTTAAGTAGTGGGAAGATGTTGGAAGATTTTGGTGTTCAGAGGGACCAGGGTCTCCCTGTACATGAACCACTAAAAATCAATATGCAGTTTCAAGAAGTAGTTAGGAAGACAAATGCTATGTTGCAAGAGGATTTGAGTAGGGATGTCCTGCTCCTTTTAGACAGAACCCTAGTGAGACAGTGTCTAGGTTCTTAAGTGGACCCCCAGGATTGAGGATGACTTGCTTCTGTGGGTCTGCAGTGATTAATGCAATGTAAGAACTGCAGCTGGGTTCTCTTTGCCAGTGGATCAAGTTCATGTGGCAGCTGGAAAGCAAAGGCCACTCCACGTTAAAAGAAACCTCACACAGGCAACTATGAAGTTTGGAACCTGAATGTCAGGATTCTCATGGACAATCCCATCTGGAATATTTTATGGAAGTTTGGTCACCCTACCTAAAGAAGGACGTACTTGTGACAAAGGGAGTGCAACAAAGGTTCACCAGGTCGATTCCGGCAATGGTGGGTTTGTCATATGAGGAATGATTAAGCAGAATGGGTCTATATGCTCTTGAGTTTAGCAGAATGAGCGGTGGTGTTATGAAAGCTTATGAAGATCTTACAGGACTTGACAGAGTAGATGCAGGGACATGTTTCCCCTGGCCTGTTGCCTCTAACCAATAGTCACAGTTGCAATTAATTGGGTTGGTCATCCAGGACAGAGATGAAGAGAAATTCCTTTACCCGAAGGATGTTGCATCTTTGGAATTCCCTACACATGGGAGCTGTGGAGGCTTGGTCGCTGAGTATATTCGGTACAAAGACTGATAGATTTTTAAATATTAAGGGAATGAAGAGATATGGGGTTAGGGAAGGTAAGTAGCACCAAAGTAAAAGACAAACCATGATCTTCTTGAATGATGGAAGAGGTTCAATGTTCAATTCCTGCTTCTAATTCTTGTTCTTAAACAGCAATTTCATCTTTTATATTTCATATTTTATATATTTGTAATATTTTTATTCTGGTGCTTTCCAGTTATTAGTTTTCTTCTGCTGTTTACCTCTTGTTATTCACTTGTCCCTTTACCACTCTCTTCATCCTGCATTATCACCTCCAAGCAATCCCTCCTGCCTTCCATTCTACCACTCTATTCTTTGTGTTTACACTGCATGTCCTCCTTACTCTGCACCTTAAAATGTGTTTTATCTCTAACTTACAGAGAGTGGTAAACACAGCCCAGTCCATCACAGGCTCATCACATCCTTCCATTCAGTCCATCTTCACGGTGCGTTGTATCAGGAAGGCTAATAGTATCGTCGAGGATGCCGGCCACCCTGGCCATTCCCTTTTCTCTCTTCTACCTCCTAGGAGAAGATACAGGAGCTTGAAAGCCCGGACATCAAGACTCAAGAACAGCTTCTTCCCCACTGCTCTCAGACTTCTGAACCAGTCACCTTTTTCACATCCCCTTCTCAGTGGTGCTGCCACGTTCTCGAACCCTTAATTCTACCTCTTCCGTTATTGTCACTTTAGCATTCCTTTTTGCACCACCTCAGTTTGCACTATTAGACTTCCATTATTTTTACCATTCCATTATTTTTGCGCTCATTGCTGCAATTATTGCTGTATTTATTATTACCATGCATACTGTTTGCTCTGAGAGCTTCACGTGAACAAGGAATTTCACCCTGGTGTATATGACAATAAACTAATCTGAATCTGAGCTTCTCCCAGTTTTATGAAAGATCACCAACCTGAAACTAAGTTGGTTCTCCCTCCACAGATGCTGCTTCACCCACTGAGACTATTAAGCAGTCAGCTGGGAATAATAATATAATGTGTGAAAACTTAAATGACTGTTGGTAGAGATAGAGGTAGAATCAAGTGATAATACAAAGCTCTGAAGTCTTAAGAGTGGAGAGGATAAAAACATCGGAAGCTTACCTGACTGCTACAATTGTAAACCCATCTGTTTACAATGAAAATACTTCACAGAGAGAAGAAACCTTGGAAAAAATGTCATGAAGTAAAACTGATAAATTACATGCACATCTCTAGAAAATGGATGGACTATTCTCCTATCCCTTTTAAACAATTTTCTGACATTATAAAGCAAACTCCAGACTTACTGTGCTACTGTTTCTCAGTGCCGTTAGCTGCCTTGAACTGACTAACATTTAAAAAATCACCTTTATACCACATTAATGGATAAATGTTCTTTATCCACTTCCGCTTTTGTGTGAGCCCTATTGTTACTCATATAACTTATTTGCAGTGTTATCATTTCTCAACTAAAAGCAGCTAGCATACCAAGGATTTCTCACAAAAAAACTTCATAACTCAAGTCTTCTCTATGTAATTTAACCCTCCGCTGCCTGAATATTTCCTTTCTGTTGCTTTTTGGACAGATATGTTTTTGAATGAACAGTTTCACTGCAACTTATATCAGTAACTGCGCATTGAAAAATAATGCCCTGTCCTTTTTAACATTTCCTGTCTATTTGGTACAATTAAACTCTCCTTTTATAACATGCCTCACCTCACAATGGAAGGTTAAATGGACTGCTCCTAATATTTGGCAAGAAGAAGATCACTAACAAGGGAGACTAACATTTGGCCGAGAAAAGGGGAACAAAGTGAAGCTTGAAAAATTAACAGCATGCAACAATATTTTCCGTATACTGATATAATAAACTTTGAACTCAGAAACACTTAATAAATCACTCTGTCAACTGCTAGCTTGTGCAAGTCAGTTGTTATGTCTGATTAAAGAGCATGGAGCCATTCAGTGTAACGTGTCAAAGATGAGGCTTTCTCCATTTTCTCCATATGGGTTTCTAGAGTCCTAGTTAATCATGAAATGGAGGGAAAACATCTGTTGTTAGGATTTCTAGCAGCCTATGTTTCCCTTTGTCCACCACTGAAACACTTTGTGATAAAAAGCAGCGATCAATGTTTTTGTGAAAGTGCACTTCTGCCACAAGCTATATATTATTACAACAGCAAAAACAATTTGCATTCGTCTGGTATCTTTAATGTGGAATACACACTTAAGTCATAAAGACAAAGAAGAAACCAAAGTGAGAGTGAATTAACAATAGGCCATAGCAGGAGGTTCAGGAAGTTTCCATATTTATTTACATATTTCCAACAACCATTTCAGCCCATTGAGTCTGTGCCAGGTCACAGAGCACTCCCTTTCCACACTAATTTTGCCAGTATCCTGTTTTCCCCACATTTCCATCAACTTCTTCCAGATTCTACCACTGTCCTGCACACTAGGGGCAATCCACAGCGACCAATTAACCTACCAACTTGTACGCCTTTGGGATGTGGGAGGAAACCAGAACACCCAGGGGAAACACACGCGGCCACAGGAGAGCATGCAAGCTCCACGTAGACAGTACTGGGGGATCAGGACTGAACCTTCGCCATTAGAGCTATGAGCCAGCAGCTGTACTGACTGCATAACCGTGCCACCAATGGTGGCAGGTGTGAGGCAGGAAGGTTTATAGAGTGAACTCCAAAGTTTAGAGCCAAGGTAGCTGACAGCAGAGATTGCCAATACAGAGAGTGGGGGGGGGGGGGGGGGGTTGGTAATAGTGGGGAGGGGATAATGGAGTGTGGGGCTGGGGATGACACAAGTGACAAGGACTGGTCAAGCACAGAATTTAACTCAGACAAGTGCAAAGAGATGCCTTTTGTGAAGTTAAACCAGGGCAGGACATACACAGTGAATGATAGGGCTCTAGGAAGTGCTGTAGAACAGAGACACCTAGGGGTACATAGTTCCCTGAAAGTGGCGACACAGATAGGCAAGGTGGTGAAGAAGGCATATGGCATGCTTGCCTTCATGAATTGGGGCACTGAGTACAAATGTTGGGACATCATGTTACAACAAGACGTTGGTGAGACCACACCTGGAGTACTGCGTGCAGTTCTGGACTCCATACTATAGGAAGGATGTGATTAAGCTTGAGAGGGTGCAGAAAACACTCACAAGGATGTAGCCAGGACTGGAGAGCTTGAGTTATATGGAGAGACTGGATAAGTTGTGACAGTTTTCCCTAGAACGAAGGAGTCTTACAGAGGTTTATAAAATCATGAGGGGCATAGATAAGGTGAATGGTCACACTTTACTCCGAGGTAGGGGAGTCTAAAACTAGGGGACGTAGGGGGAAAGTGAGAGGGAAAGATTTACAGGGGAACTGAGGGGCAAGTTTTTCACACAATGGGTGCTGAGTACATAAAATGAGCAGCCAGAAGAAGTTGTAGAGGCAGGTACAATTACAATGTTTAAGAGACATTTGGACAGGTACATGGATAGGAAAGGTTTGGAGGGAAATGAGCCAAATGCAGGCAAATGGAACTAGCTAGGGTAGCAAACTTCGTCGGCACAGATGAGTTGGGTCAAAGGGCCTCGTTCCAAGCTATGACTCTGTGAGTTCTTGGAGGGCGATAGCATTGGAAGATTTCAGTTAATGTAGGTTGCCCACTGTTGGGCTGGTAATTAAAGCGGTCTATTGTGGGTGAGGAAGCCCACAGGTTTGGATGTAAGGCTTGGCAGCAGATAAAATGGGGTGGTGCAGAGAGGGTTTTATGTGGATAACATAGCATTAAACATAACATAGAATAAAACACCAGATTGCACATAAACGTAAAAGCTGATCCATTCATTCAAGTTGATATGAAATAAATGGCACATAAAGTCCACACTGCTTGTTGGGAAAAATGTTTTTAGTTTCTGAAATAAATGCTGGCTGAATTTTTCCCGTTGTGCGTCATAAATAATTTTATTTGATGAGGCAGTCCATTTGGCACAGGGTTCTCCTTTTATTGAGCTGTAATGTCTAAAGGCATCAGAAAGGAACATACTCTGAAGAATGCCAGAGTATCACTTTTCCAGAAGACACCCAGATCTCACAAGCTGCACTTGTTGATTTCAGCTCGGACTCAGTCAGTGGATGCTAATCGTGTGATTCAGAAGGTTACGACTTCAAGTATGATTCCAGGGAATTAAAGTTTGGGCTGAAGGCTTAGTGCAGTACAGAGAGAGGCAATAAACTGAGGCCTCTCCTTGCAGAAATTTTATCCAAAGAGGAATTATCCTAGTGTCTTGACCAGTGGCAGTGAAGTCACAATTTGGCTGGTAAATTCCCAATACTGGAGTATGTTTAAAGCAGTGGTGACAGTAGAGTCATAGAGTCATAGATTTATACAGCATGGAAACAGGACCTTCAACCCAACTGGTCCATGTTGACCAACCAAGCTAGTCCCATTTGCTGGTGTTTGGCCCATAACCTTCTAAACCTTTCCAATCCATGTACCTGTCCAACTGTCTTTTAAAAGTTGTTATTGTACCAGCGTCAACAACTTCCTCTGGAAGCTCATTCCACATAGATACCATACTTTGTGTAAAAAAGTTGGACCTTCACCTCTATAAGACCATCTCTCAGTCTCCTATGATCTAAGGAATAAAGTCTTAGCCTGTCCAACTTCTCGCTATAACTCAGTCCTTCAAGTCCTGGCAGCATCTTTGTAAAACTTTACTGCACTCTTTCCAGTTTAATAACATCCTTCCCATAGCAGGGCGACCAAAACTGAACACAATATTCCAAGTGAGGCCTCACCAGTGTCCTGTACAACTGCATCATGACCTCCCAACTTTTGTACTCAGTGCCCTGACTTATGAAGGCCAGCATGCCAAAAGCCTACTTCACCACCCTGTCTAACTGTGACTCCACTTTCAGTGAAACATGTACTTCTACTCCAATGTCCCTCTGTTCTACAACACTCCCCAGAGCCCTACCGTTCACTGTGAAAGTCCTACCTGGATTTGACTTTCCAAAATGCAACACCTTGCACTTATCCGAATTAAAGTCCATCAGCTGATCAAGATTCCTCTGTAATTTTTGATAACCTCCTTCATTGTCCACTATACCACCTATTTTAATATCATCTGAAAGCTTAATAACCATGCCCTGTACATTCTTATCCAAATCATTGATATAGATGACAAACGACAATGGGCCCAGCACTGACCCCTGAGGCACACCACTAGTCACGGGCCTCCAGTCTGAGATACAACCTTCCACCATCATCCTCTGCTTTCTACCATCAAGCCAATTGTGCATCCAATTAGCCAACTGTCCCTGGATTCCATGCGATCTAATCTTCCAGAGCAGCCTACCATGTGGATAGTATGAAAAGTGCTATAAAAATACTAGACTATCTTATACTTTTAAAGGAAATAAGAGACTTCCTAATATGGATAAAGGGACAAATGGTATATATATTTGGGATGGAATGGGTATCTCTCCCAGCCTTTGTACGTGATTCATATTATTAATCCCACGTGGTCTGGATGTGGTTGTCAGTAATCAGAGAGAACCCATTTATTTCTTATTACAGTCGAAATAGCAAATCACAAATAGCTCTGGTATTACAGAGTGCTTGAGAAAGTATAAACGAAATGGCTCTGGTTTCTGTAATGTTTGAAGAACGCCAAAGGAATGTAGTGGGTGTTGCTGAACTTGATATTTTCGGTGCAATCACTGATTCCCTCACAAGTAACATCCTAAGGGTCAATACTGACCAGAAATGTGACTGGACCAGCAACATAAATACCAAGACTACGAGAGCAAGTCTAAGGTTAGATAGCCAATGACAAGTGGTTCCTCTACTGACACGCTAAAACCTTTCTATTAACTGTAAGATGTGAATGAGTTTACCACATTGTAATTATGATTTTCACATGACTCCTTTCCATGATTCCCTTCCACTAACATTGTGCACTTAGGTTCAGATTCTGTGCTATGACATGTGGCTAAATGCGTAAAGACCTTCATTCTCCTGCTGACACAAAACAAACCTGGATTTTTCCAACATACTGTTAATATCATTTGAAATAAAGCAGGCATGATTATACCCTAATGCTTTACAAGTGCCTTGAGCAAAGCATTATATTTTTTTACGGCTCATAGAAACATTGCACCAAATCTTAACTTTTAAGTAAAATTTGATCATTTGAAACATTGGGTATTAAACAAGAGGAATTCGTCAGCAAAATCCATTATATGCATCCTACATAGGTGACTTGATAGAAGTGTACAAGATGATAAGAGGCATAGATTGAGTGGACAGTCAGAGACTTTTTCTCAGGGCGACAATGGCTAACATGAGGGGGCATAATTTTAAGGTGATTGGAGGAAGATATAAGGGGGATGTCAGGGGTAAGTTTTTTACAGAGTGGTGGGTGTGTAGAACGCACTGCCGGCAGAGGTGGTGGAGGCAGATACATTAGGGACATTTAAGAGACTCTTAGACACATGAATGATAAAGAAATGGGGGCCTATGTGGGAGGGAAGGGTTAGATAGATCTTAGAGCAGGATAAAATATCAGCACGACATTGTGGGCTGAAGGGCCTGTACTGTGTTGTAATGTTCTGTGTGCACCTTATCATTCTGCACTTTTGATGTATGATAGAATTGTTCAGGGTAGGTGTCCATAAACTGATCTTGCTACACTGCTTCTAGAGTGAGTTCCTGTTTAACTGGGGTAATCCTTTGTCGCTATTGCTGGGTTCCATTCTTCCTAAAATTGTCTTCCTCTCCTTTCCCCGCAACCGCTTCACCTTAGTGGAAAAGAAGATCAATTACTTTAAGACTACATGTTGATGTAGTCTTAAAGTAATTGATCTTCTTTTCCATTAATCGTTCTTCATTATTTGGTGTTATTGGAGAAACATTAATTTTTTAACGGAAGATTTGTTAATAATTTTACTACAAATATCAAACATTTCCTAAAGGATG
The DNA here is from genome assembly GCF_009764475.1 of Pristis pectinata. Taxonomy (NCBI): domain Eukaryota; kingdom Metazoa; phylum Chordata; class Chondrichthyes; order Rhinopristiformes; family Pristidae; genus Pristis; species Pristis pectinata. The sequence continues at coordinate 18,550,244 of NC_067409.1, read as the reverse complement.
ACAACCACAAAGATAAAAGGCTTAAAATAATTTGGTTTTTATAATTCTGTGGAAAGAGAAACAATGTTAATCGTTCCAGGACAATGACCTTGTAACAATTCTGATGAAAGGTAAGTGACCTGAAATATTGACTCTGTTTCTCTCTTCACAGATGCTGCCTGACCTGCAGAGTATTTGAAGCATTTTCTGTTTTCACTTCAATTCCAGTGTAAGCAGTTTTTTTTAGCTTTTCTTTTAAATCTTCTGTTGCTTGTAGAATTTACTTGCAAGGCCATGATTTATTGTCATCGAACCACTGCAGTATTATGTTCTGAAGTTGGGTCGGGATCTTCAAGATCTTGACCCAGTCATGATGAAGGAACAGCAACATATATGTCCATATCTGGATGGAAAAGAACCTTCCACTAAAGGGAAAAAAAGTCAGTGTGAAAGCAAGAATCAGTTTTACAGAGATAAGGAGCAGGTTTGCTGAGGTTCATGGAAATTGGCACACATGGGAACACTCTGTGTTTGATCCGGAGTCTCCGGTAATTTCTGAAAATGACTGGGACTACGGAGCCTTCGGAGTGAATTCCAAGTTACTGCAGGAAGCTGCACTTGTGCCAGATTGAAAGTGTGGCAAGATTCAGGGTAAATCAAATCCAAAAGCTCCCCTGTTTACACTGAGGATCAACACCGACACTTTGTTCAGAAACAGACTTCACACATGCTTAATATACATATTCCTTTAGAAAAGGGGAACCATGAAGGTTCAGGATGCAGTAGATTTAGAACGCATTAAAACTGAAGAATTTGAGTACAAGGCATCAGGATGAAGAGGGAGAATGAAAAACATTTAAAAAGTTCACGAGTTACCTTGAGGTATTTGGTAAATATAAAGAGAATTGATACAGTTTTGTGGATTGACAGGAGGGGGTTGTCAATCAGTAATGGATCAAAGCAACTGAGATGTATTTTCCATTGATCTTTACTGAAGAGTATTTTGCAGAAGAGATAAATCATGGAGGTGTGAGGATTTTATTGTACCTATTCCTCACTGTATTTGTGCATTATACAATAAACTTGACATGGTTTGGATGATTAATATTGCATTGAGAGCTGAGAGTAACTGCAAGGCAACTGCCATCAAAACAGCATTCCCTTGAGTCTAGTGCCAAGGAACCTCAGTAAACGTGAAATCAATGAGGATCAGAGAGGTGGTTCTCCAGTGACTGAGTCATACCCAAGCCAAAGCTGCAAGTCCTGACAATGGCATTCGTATTTTGTGAGTCTTTTCCATGTGTTAACAATATTGCATCTGGGAGTGTCAAGTTTGCAGTTGCTCTGGAAACCAAAATAGTAATTACTACTGGTAGAACAAACACTCTTAATCTCCACTGAATATTTCACTTGTTCATTGTATTTCCTGAGCCATCCAGACAACATTGTGTGTGTTTAAGGTACTTTAGCAATACTGTTAGTTAGGCCAGGATTTTGGCGCATAGTGATAAATGGTGATGAATATAGAAGGGTGCTGACTGGATGATGAGGCCATGGTGGGCTGAGTGGTGTGTTTCCATGCTGTACAATTCTAGGACTCTATAAAGGGATCAAGGGATATAGGGAAAATGCCGGGAATTGGGGTTAGATGGGAGAATAGTTTAGCCCATGGTGAAGTGACAGAGCAGACTTGATGGGCCAAATAGCCTACTTCTGCTCCTTTGTCTTGTGAGCTTGTGAAACCAAAATTGTGCATAACTTGGAGGTGATTGGATTCCTAATCATTTTCTGCTCTTTCTGTTCGATGAAGGTTGTGGGCTTGGAAAATTTTGCCAAAGATGTCCTAGCAACTGGCTGCAATGTATAAAATCTACAGGTTACCATGCAGCATACTGCATCTTGTACAGACATTGCAGCCAAATTCTACTGTTGGTGGAGACAGCAGATGTTCAAGATGGTGGATGGTGTACCAACTGAGCTGCTTGGTGTGTTGGAACTGCAAGTGGAGAGTATTCCATAACACTCCTGACTTAGCCTAATGGCTGGTGGAGAGGCTCTGGGGGTCCGAGAGGTAAGCCAATTATCACGTAATATTCAGGCTTTGACCAGCTCTTGAGGCCACAAGACTTAAATGCATGGTAAAACTGTGGTGGCTTGTGTCTCCTGTGCTGTTAACAGTGAACATGATGCCACTGAATATCAAGAAAAAGCTTCACTGCAGAATTCTGATGAAACTTATTGACCTGAACCATCAACTCTCTTCCTCTCTCCAAAGGCACTGCCTGATTTGCTGAGTATTTCCAACTTTTCAGTTGTTATTTGAGATTTCCGGTATCCATAATATTTTGCTTTCAGACAAAAATTCACCTTTTATTTTCTCCCCCTCTAATGACTGTTATACTCAGAGTTTCCCACAGAGGGAAGCCTTACATTAACAAAGTATTTCTGCTGTAATACTTTATCATGTTTTCCAAAATTGCCAATAAAGCCTGGATTTTGTAATATACATTATTTCCCTGACCAATTGTTAATATTTATTTCTTCTGTCACCAAAAATAATTCATGGTGCCAAATTTTTCTCTGGTTATTTCTTTTCCATTTAGTACGATTTTACTATGTTTTATTTTCATCAATACTTCAAAGGCACTAAAAGATTTTTGGGAGACTAAAGCATTTTAGCATCCAATGCCAACATCAGTCATTCTCAGAACAGTCACACAATGGGCCAAGGGTAATGCAGGACTCTTGGAAACAAGTCTTATCCCCCCTGCAAGTATATTCTTAGCACAGCTCTATTTTGTTAGACAACAAAGAACAGATTGAGCAGCCACAAAGTGTGAATCTGTTGAAGCTGTGGGCTATGCATAACAGCTAATTTGTAATGTACCAGAATGAAGGGGTTATTTTGTGGGCAAAGGTCAAATAAATTTGTCCTTCATGGAGTTTTGAAGGAAGAGAGGTAGTTCTTAATGAAATTCAGAGGGGATTTGAGAGGATTGATGCCATAAAGTAGTTTTCCCTCAGTGGAGGAATTAGCCCTTTGACCATAGACTTGGAATAAGGGTTCAGACTGGTTGCAAGTGTGATGAGGACCGTCTTTAAGATAAGATGAGATAAGATATCTTTATTAGTCACATGTACATCACAGCACACAGTGAAATGCATCTTTTTGCATAGAGTGTTCTGGGGGCAGTCCGCAAATGTCGCCACGCTTCTGGCGACAACATAGCATGCCCACAACTTCCTAACCAGTACGTCTTTGGAATGTGGGAGGAAACCAGAGCACCCGGAGGAAACCCACGCAGACACAGGGAGAACGTACAAACTCCTTACAGACAGTGGCTGGAATTGAACCTGGGTCGCTGGCACCTTAAAGCATGACGCTAACCCCTACACTACCATGCCTGCTCCATCTTCTTTCAGAAGATCATGAATCATTGAAACTCTCTACCTCAGCAAGCTGTGGAGACTGAATTACTGGATATATTTAAAGATGAATATGGACTAGAGGGGAAATCAAAGATTATAGTGATCAACAGTAAAATGGGATTGAGGCCAAGATCAGATCAGTCATGATCTCATTGAATAGTGAGCAGCCCCAAGGGGCCAAATGAACTGGAGCTACAAGAACAGGTCAGAGGCTAAGAATCCTGCAACTCACATCCTAATTTCCCAAAGCCTGTCCACCATCTACAAGGCTCGAGTCAGGAGTGTGATGGAACACTCTCCACTTGTCTGGATGAGTGCAGCTTCAACAACACTCAACGAACTCAACACCATGCAGAACATAGCAGCCCACTTGTTGGGCACCCCATCAACAGCCATTCACTCAGTCCACCACCAACACACAGCAGCAGCAATCTGTACCATCTACAGGAGGCACTGCAGCAACTCACCAAGCCTCCTTTGGCAGCACCTTCCAAACCCACCACCTCTACCAGCTAAAAGGATGAGGGCAGCAAAAGCATGGGGAACACCACTACCTTAATGTTGGTCTCCAAGCCACACACCACCCTGACTTGGAATATATCACCATTCCTTCACCATCACTGGGTCAAACTTCAGGAACTCTCTCCCCAATAGCATTGTGGATATACCCACACCTCAAGGACTGCAGCTGTTCAAGAAGGCAGCTCACCACCACCTTCTCAAGGGCAACTAGGGACGGGCAATTAACTGCTGGCTCAGATTGTGAAGCCCACATCCCTTGAATGAATATAAAAAAATGGACCTCCTTACTATGTGCTAATGTTCTTGTAAACCGCTCACTCCATCTTCACCACCAGAGCAAGACCAAACTCTACTTCAGTGCTGCATGAAAGACCACTTGGTATGAACATATGGAATCTCCTAAACAGATCCACCACACCGTAAAAAAAACAAAAGCAACAAACCATGAGCAGAGTTTAGTGTTTCTTGATCAACAGAATAAGCAAAGTCAGTAATGGATGTTGATACCTAAATCCTGAAATATTTATCAAGTTAGGTTGCAGTAGAGGGAGTTGGCATTTACTGTTATCCATGTTACATCATGTTTCTCACAAGCTCATCGAGAGGCAAACATTATGAGAGTAGTTTTCATTTGTTTTATATGAGTAGGATGTGTCCAGTTCCGGTCACCTCATTATAGGAAGGATGTGGAAGCGTTGGAAAGGGTGCAGAGGAGATTTACCAGGATGCTGCCTGGATTAGAGAGTATGGATTATGAGGAGAGACTAAGGGAGCTAGGGCTTTACTCTTTGGAGAGAAGGAGGATGAGGGGAGACATGATAGAGGTGTACAAAGTATTAAGAGGAATAGATAGAGTGGACAGCCAGCACCTCTTTCCCAGTGCACCAATCCTCAATACAAGAGGACATGGCTTTAAAGTAATGGGTGGGAAGTTCAAGGGAGATATCAGAGGAAGGTTTTTTACCCAGAGAGTGGTTGGGGCATGGAATACGCTGCCTGGGGCGGTGGTGGAGGCAGGTACATTGGTCAAATTCGAGATTACTAGATAGGCATATGGAAGAATTTAAAATAGAGGGATATGTGGGAGGAAGGGGTTAGATATTCTTAGGCAAGGTTTAAAGGTCAGCACAACATTGTGGGCTGAAGGGCCTGTATTGTGCTGTACTGTTCTATGTTCTATGTGTTGGGCAGTGGAGCACCCACAAATTTGGGAATGGAGCTGAAAGATTACAGTGGAGGGAATGCTCTTAGAATGAAAGTGTGTAGGAACCTTCAGTAAAAATAGTTGTTGAACGACATTTTGTAGCATAAGTCTCAATCAAGGTTGACGATAATCTGTGTATACTTTTTGCTTATTTTGAACTCTGCTTTCTCGCCTTCTCCCTCTAGGACTGTATCCTTCCTTCCTTATCCCATTGAATGGCACCTTGCACCTGCCTGAATAATCCAGATAATAGTAAATGCAACTCCAAAAAATTACAGATGCTGGAAGTCTGGAATAAAACCAGAAAATACTGGAAACACTCAGCAAGTCAGGCTGCATCTATGGAAAGAGAAATAGATTTAATGCATAAGGTCAAAGACCCTTTAATTAAGAGCCTGCTGAGTGTTTCCGGCACTTTCTGTTTTGATCCAAATGACTGAATTGTTGCTTCAATTTTACAACTGTAGCTCCAGAGAAACCTTTTCCAATTTTTTGAATGTTTGAGGAACGGGCAGGAAGCATGACTGGATAAAATGTGATCACTACTTGCATGTCTGCAGAAACGTCAAATGTTTCTTCAAACTACGGGAAATATATTTATGGAAGCTTTAAACAAGAGTGAAATATTTCATTTGATGTCCTTTCGAGTTAGTTTCCTGCAGCCGTAATAAACAGTGGGTTAAAGCAAATCAAACTTCCAGATCATGTTGATAATTGTGTATGAGACTTGTGAAAAATTACAATGATATGATTATAATGTGCCAGTTGGTCTACAGCTTTCTGAGCGGAAAGATGTGTGATATATGAGGGAACATGATCAAAGTGTCTTGGAACAGAATGCCAGTGTTTATGATTAATTTATTTTAACATAATGACTTGTGTGGAATATGGTATAACTAATTATGGATGATGAGAAAAGCATTTCAAAAATGATTTACATCTACACGCTTAATGTTGCGCATTGAATGTTGTCATCAGCTCTGTTCCTGGTGAGATTCTTGGTACTGAATGGAAATTATATTAGCCAGGAAATTCCTAGAAGGTCAACATTGCCTTAAGTTAAACTGCTGTTGGCCCCAAACCTTAGTGAAAAGTTCACACCAATATTCTCAAGACAGCAAATTAAGATATGCATAGCGCAGTGAGTCAGAAACCGAGCAGCCAGCAGCCAATACATATGGAAGGCGCTGGGCCCTACACTACGCTGCAGTTTGCTTCTCTTTTGAAAAGTGCAAGAGATAAACTTGCTCTTTCTCTTTCCCAGTTTGGATATAGGGTTTTCAACCTGAAACATTAACTGTCTCTCTTTCTACAGATGCTGCCTGAGCTGCTGAGCACTTCCAGCATTATCTGTTTCACAGTCAGTGGATTATTTGTACACATTTCTGGATTACTAGACCGATAACATAATCTCTATGTCCTGCTGCTTTAAGAGTTTCTCTCTGTACGTTACTACAAGGGCAATGAGATGATAAAAAGCAACAGCCTCTCTGGGACAATAATGAACAATGGGACCAACAGAGTTTAAGGACTGAGAAATTAACCAAAGAAGGTTAAGGAGGTAACTCAACTTCAAGCTAACTACAGAAGGTAAGATAAATAATACATAGAGGGAAAGGAAGATTGGATTAAAGGAGAGAGAAAAAAGAAAAGGGAATTGTTCATAAAAATAATTTCAAATTTGCAACCTCCAATACCCATTCATTGCCCAAAGGAATAAAAATCCTTAGAAACAGTTGATTAAGATTAAGATTTCTTCTATTAGTCACACATACATCTAAACACACAGTGAAATGCATCTGTTGTGAATAGTGTTCTGGGGGCAGCCCACAAGTGTCGCCACGCTTCCGGTGCCAACATAGCATACCCACAACTTCCTAACTCGTATGTATTTGGAACGTGGAAGGAAACCAGAGCACCCAGAGGAAACCAATGCAGTCCTGGGAGGAACATGGAACAGTACAGCACAAGAACAGCCCTTTGGCCCACAATGTCTGTGCCAACCATGATGCTAATTTAAACTAATCTCATCTACCTGCACATGGTCATATCCCTCCATTCTCTGCCTGTTCATGAGTGTCTAAATGCCTCTAAAATGATGATATCATATCTGCTCTGACCACCTCCCCGACAGCGTGTTCCAGGCACCTACCACTTGCCGTGTAAAAAAACTTGCCTCTTAAATCTCCTTTAAACTTTCCGTCTCTCACCTTAAGGAGTGCTTAATTTATTAATTCCCTAATTTGACTTTCTCTACAATCAACATAGCAACTTCATAAAAATCACGGGAAGGTTCGGTGCAAAATGCCACTTGCGCTGGATGATCGCCAGCAATTTGTGGAGTTTGCATGTTCTCTCTGTAACCACGTGGGCTTCCCCTGATATACCAGCTTCCTTCCACATCCCAAAGACATATGGGTTAGTGGGTTAATTGGCCACTGTAAATTGCATCTTGTGCACAGGTGAGTAGTAGAATCCGAGGGGAGATGGAGGGACATTTGTGTTCTGTTTTGGTCGTCCTGCCATAGGAAAGATGTTACTAAACTGGGAAGCGTGCGGAAAAGATTTACAAGGATGTTGCCAGGACTTGAGGGACTGAGTTACAGCGAGGTTGGACAGGCTAAGACCATTCCTTGGAGCGTAGGAGACCAAAAGATGATCTTATAGAAGTGTATAAAGTCGTGAGCGGCATAGATAGGGTGAATGCACTCAGTCTTTTCCTAGGGTTGGGGAATCAAGAACTAGAGGGCATAGGTTTAAGGTGAGAGGGGAAAGATTTAAGAGCAACTTGAGGGGCAACTTTTTTACACAAAGGGTAGTATCTATGTGGAATGAGCTGCCAGAGCAAGTAGTTGAGGCAGGTACAAAAGCAGCTTTTAAAAGACAGTTGGACAGGTACATGAATGGGAAAGGTTTAGAAGGTTATAGGTTAAACAAATGCTGGCAAATGGGACTAGCTTGGAGGGGGCATCTTGGTCAGCATGAACCAGTTGGGCTGAAGGGTCTGTTTCCATGCTGTATAACTCTGTGACTCTATGACTGTGGGGAGAATAAAATGCAATGAATGTAACTGGGTGCTTGATGGACTGTGTAAACTCAGTGGGCCAAAGGGCCTTTTTCTGTCCTGTATGATTCTATAACTTGTGGACATTTGTGGAAAGAGCTTGAAAACTTATGGCCATTCAAGTGTGAGGAAATTGTAGGCACGCACAAATAAGTTGTGGCTATCTTGCATTAATTTGTTTTGATTCTATTGAGACGAAGCCATTAGCTAAGTAGAAACCCCGTAGAATTCCAGCCGACTATTTTCTTGTTGTCAGAGGAAGGTTGAAGACTTGAATTGCTTTTGAACATTCTTTTTGGAGCAGGATATTTCTGCATGAATATATGAATGTTTCAGTAAAATAAAATCACATCCATCAGTCTATCAAATATGCACTTGTTGGTTCCATTATTTTCACTTTTGACAGCACTGTATTTAACTGAACATGTGAATTCCTTTTCTCTAAAGGCCATGCTTTATATTTCTGCATCTACTGAGATATTTAAATGCACAAATCATATTGTCATGTAATATTTTGGAACATTATGAATTTTTATGTGAATATTGGTGTGTTTGGATCAGTTAGCAGACACATTGAGATTGGTGATAAATGGGCAGTAGTTTTGTTTACCTTCTATTGCTTATGCTCATGAAAGAACACCTTAAAAGCAGGGGAGTGAGGAATATAGGAAAATAATACATAGTACAGTATTCTCTGTCCAAGACCACAAGAAACTGCGGAGAGTTGTGGACACAGCTCAGCACATCACAAAACGCAGCCCCCCACCACCTCCCCACCTCCATGGACTCTGTCTACACTTCTCACTGTCTCGGTAAAGCAGCCAGCATAATCAAAGACCCCACCCACCCAGACATTACCTCTTCTCCCCCACCCCATCAGGCAGAAGATACAAAAGCCTGAAAGCACATACCACCGGGTTCAAGGACAGCTTCTATCCCACTGTTATAAACCTATTGAACAGACCCCTAGTACGATAAGATGGACTCTTGACCTCACAATCAAGGTCAAAATCAAAGTCAAGTTTATTGTCATATGCACGAGTACATGTACACACAGGTGCAATGAAAAACTTACTTGAAGCAGCATCACAGGCACATAGCATCATATAAGCAGCATTCATTAGAAAAAACATAATTAAACATAAATTATACACAATTTTTACAAGAAAAAAAACACAATCAGAACAAAAAAAAACAAAGTCCATTTTAGTGCAAAGTGATCAGAGTGGTCATGCTGTTGCTAAACTATAGTGGTGATTACGGTTTTGCTGGTCAGTTCAAGAACCGAATTGGTGAAGGGAAGTAGCTGTTGTTGAACCTGGTGGTGTGGGACTTCAGGCTTCTGTACCTCGTCACAGCCTTGCACCTTATTGTCTGCCTGCGCTGCACTTTCTTTGTTAACACTTCATTCTGCACTCTGTTATTGTCTTTCCCTTGTACTCCATCAATGCACTGATGTAATATGTATGGATAATCTGTAAGGACGGCACGCAAAACAAAGTTTTTCACTGTACTTCGGTACATGTGACAATAATAAATCAATTAATTTACATTGGCAAGGGGGAGATTAGTATGATGGAACGCGGAGAGAGTCAACAAGCACAGAGAAGTTTTAAAAATAAAGAATAACAAAATAAAGAAAGAATAGTCCCATAGAAAGAATACTGGGTTATAAATTTTTTAAGAGCGTTTATTGCCCATCTTTAACTGCCCTTCAGAAGGTGTTGGTGAACTGCTGCAGTCCTTCAGAGGAAGGTACTCCTTGGCAATGAGGGCTCCTGGACTCACACCTTCCAACAGTAAAAGGGTGCTGATATTTTCAAAATCAGGATAGCGTGTGACTTGAAGGGGAACTTGTACCTATTGTTGTGCCCTTCTTGATGCCAGTGGTCAAGAGTTTACTTTCGGTGTAGCCTGGATGAGTAACAGCAGCTCATTTTGTATATGGTAAATGCTGCTGTCATGGTGCAAAGGCGGTGGAGGGGATGAAAGCTCAGCGTAAGGACAAAAGATGCAGATGCTGGGATCTGGGTGCTGGAAGAACTCAGTGGGTCAAGCAGCTTCTGTGGAGGCTAAAGGTGTAAGTTGATCTTTCCGGTTGAGATCCTTCATCAGGACTGAGAGGGAAGAGGAACAATAGCCAGTATACGGCAATATGAGAGGGAGTGGGATAGAGGTTAGTAAGTGATAGATGGAACCGAATGAGGAGGGGGATGATGGGCAGATGGAACCAGAGGGGGCAAGGACGGGACAGAGGCGGATAGATGATAGGTAGAACAAGCTGGGTAGAGAATGATGGGCAGATTGTATTTGGTGAGGGGGAGGGGGTGAACGGGGATGCACGGGTGTGGGTTACCTGAAATCTGTTTAGAGAGGAGTGGTAGTGAAGTTCAAGTCAAGTGGCTGCTTTGTCCTGGATGGTGCAAGCATCTAGACATTATACTATGTGGGGGAAACAGTTGGGAAATCAGTTAAATGGAGAATGTCACCACAATGGTTTGAGCTTTCGGATGTTATAATTGGATGATCAACTCTTACATTCCCATAACATTAACTGGCCTGCTTAATAAGGAGGCACTCAGGATTGAGCTAGCCTCTTACCTGGACTACTACATGTTAATGGACTTCTCCGTTTTAGGTGACTTGGCAGTGCACATATTACAGCCGCTGTCTCACAGCTCCAATGACCTGGGTTCAGTCCTGACCTCTGGTGCTGTCTGTGTGAAGTTTGCACATTCTCCCTGTGAGCGCATGGGTTTCCCCCTGAGTGCTCCGGTTTCCTCCCACATCCCGAATACCTGCGGGTTGGCAGGTTAATTGGCTGCTTTAAATTGCCTGTCAGACATAGGTGGGTGTGAGGAGAATGAAAAAAACATTAATGTTAGATTCGTGTAAATGGATAGTTACTGGTCGATGCAGCCTCGATGGGTCAAGGGGCTGCTTCTGTGCTGTATCTCTCTATGACTATGGCTATGACTATCTTGAGTCGACTAATGATGGCCGCAGTAATGGTGATGAATATTGAACAGGACTTTTGCTAATCTGAATTAAATTGAATGGCTGGGCAGAGTCACAGTGTCTGCTGAAATTCATTGGCAACATTTGTAAAGAAAGGAATGGATTGAGGTTGGTCCTCCCATGAAACTGTGTCCCAGAGGGGTAACCATACTTTTGGAAGGGGCAGAGAAACATTGAAGGCCAAACTGGCAAAACATAATAAACTACTTTTCCCTCATAACCCAAAAGGATTAAAAATTTAATTTCATAAATCACCCTCTGGGTGTGGGACCAGAGCACGGAAGTCCGTGTATTAATCGTCATCAGGTAGCAGGGTCCAACTCTGAGAACAGGTCAAGGACATCTGCAAGTTAAGTAGAAGATGGTTCACATTCTGAATTTGTATCCTCTGAGCAACACACAAAAAGATGGAGGAACTCAACAGGTCAGGCAGCATCTGTGGAGCGAATGGAAAGTTGACTCTTCGGGTTGAGATCCGTCATAATCTAGGAGTCCAGATGAAGGGTCTCAACCAGGACTGTTGGCTGCCCATTTCCCTCCATAGATTCTGCCTGACCCGCTGAGTTTCTCCAGCATTTTGTTTATTGCTCCAGATTTAAGCATCTGCAGTCTCTTGTGCCTCCATTGTATCCTCTGCGTGTAACGCTATTACAGCACCAGCGACCTGGGTTCAATATGGGGCAGCACAGTAGCATAGCGGTTAGCGCAATGCTATTACAGCGCCAGCGATTGGGGTTCGATTCCCGTCGCTGTCTGTAAGGAGTTTGTACGTTCTCCCGTGTCTGTGTGGGTTTCTGCCGGGTGCTCCAGTTTCCTCCCACATTCTAAAGACATACAGGTAGGTTAATTTGGGGTTTAAAATGGGCGGCGCAGATTTGTTGGGCCGGAAAGGGCCTGTTACCACGCTGTAAATAAAATTTAAAAAAAATTTAAATTTAATTCTGGCCACTGTCTGTAAGGAGTTTGTACGTTCTCCCTGTGTCTGCATGGGTTTCCTCCTGGTGCTCCAGTTTCCTCCCACATTCCAAAGACATATGAGTTAGGAAGTTGTGGGCATGCTATGTTGGCGCTGGAAGCGTGGCAACACTTGCGGGCTGCCCCCAGGACACTCTATGCAAAAGATGTATTTCACTGTGTGTTTCGATGTACATGTGACTAATAAAGAGATATCTTGTCTTATCTTGTCTTACCCTTTCGCAGGGGCTTCACCTGAAGCCAATCTGTGACACATGACCTCAATATTCAATTCTAAGCCAATACACAGATAGCCACACACAAGAAGAAGAAATTTTACAAAATATTTACTGTATGTCCTTTCATGATTCTAAGTATCTTTACAATACATTATATTATTGTTGACAACATGTTAGCAAAATATAGTTAGCAAGGAGAAACTTTCCCGTTAAAATAAGGAAAGCTCACTAACAGCTGACTTAAAAATAGTAGTCAAATAACATTGTTGGATATTATTGTGGACCTTAATTAACTTTGTTGAAGGCCGATCTAGATTTATTGTTCCTTTCAGGATGTCATGGTTAGTGATGGTGTCAGAAGATAAACATTAACTGTGGGTAAGTGTTGATTTTAAAAGTGTTCAGCTCTATATCATGTCCACTCTTATCTCAGGCAGCATCTGTGGAAAGAGAAACATTTAATGTTTCTGGTCTGCAACCATTTGTCAGAACTGTCAAACTATGTCAGACCCTAAATATCAACTGTTTCTCTCTCCACAGATGTTGTCTGTCCTGCTGAGTTATTCCATCATTTTCAATTCCTTTTTTTCAGACTTCCAGCATCTGCAGTTTCTTTGATTTTTCATTCAATCTTATCTCATCCTTTGAAACAAAGCTACAGGAATAGGCCATTCAATTGCTTATCCTGATTCTGTCATTCTTTTAGATCACAGCTGAAGTCCTACTCAACCATCTACCAGAACAATACCATTAACGAAAATCTAACAATCTCGGTTTTGTTGTTTTTATTTGAAGGACAGCTTCAACATGTTTTTGAGAGAGGCAAAATTAATTAAGATCAATGGAACACTATAGGCCACCTCTTGCGCTACCATGGACTTGTGTTTTTGTGCATTAATGTCTTGTGTTTTTTTTCTTCACTATCTTGTATAACATGTTCTGTGTTGTTGTCTGTACCTATATGTCAGTGATGCTGCTGCAAGTAAATTTTTCAATGTACCTGTACCTCACCTTACTTGTGCATATGACAATAAACTTGACTTGATTTGACTCACCCATGATCATTAAAGGCCACAGTTGTGAATTTGTCCAGAACTGGTTCCAGGCAACAGATTAGGAAAATCTTCATAGGGTTACAGGTTCCATTATGGTAAGTCTATTCCAGATGGTGCTTCTTCAGATTGACAATGTTTCCAGAGGAGAGAAGGGAATGCAGTTACTAGGCTTTAGCTGTGGTGCTGTACGGAATATAACTCAGCTGAAAGATATTTGAATCATAGAATTGTACAGCACAGAGAGGCCCTTGGGCATCATTTCAATGCTGACCATTTGCTGTTAGCTATTCATAGCATAAATTGTATGTATAAAATCTGATACGTCTGCAATGTGAAATTGCATGTCACATTTCTGCTGAGTTTACATGTATTGTTTAAGGTTGAAAAAAAATCAGCTATAAATTTAGTAAGTGGTACTCAAACTCAGCAAAAAAGCAGACTGCTGGAGGAACTCAGTGGGACGATCAGCATCTGTGGGGGGAGAAGGAAGTGCTGATGTTTCGGGTCGAGACCCTGTATCAGGACCATTGACCTGAAACCTCGACAATTCCTTCTCCCCCCACAGGTGCTGCTAAACCTGCTGAATTCCTCTGGTGGTTTGTTTTGTGTTCCAGATTCCAGCATCTACAATCTCTTGTGTCTCCATTTTGGTACTTAAACTCAGTACTTCCAGAGACTGGTCTTATACAGCATTATACAGTTTTTTGTTGCACCTGTGCACACATGGACTTGTGCAGATGACAATAAACTTGACTTTTAACTTTGATATAATATACCAATATGATCCATTCAGTGTGTAGGTGAAGAGAGTTATTGTGTTATTTGCTGATAGCTTTTCATATACCATTGTGCTGATGTAGTGTAGTGCAGCGATGGTGTAGCGGTTAGCATAACTCTATTACAGTGCCAGTGACCGGAGTTCAATTCTGGCTGCTGTCTGTAAGGAGTTTGTATGTTCTCCCCGTGTCTACGTGGGTTTCCTCCGGGTGCTCTGGTTTCCTCCCACGTTCCAAAGAGGGTTAGGGAGTTGTGGGCATGCTATGTTGGCGCCAGAAGCGTGGCAACATTTGGGGGCTGCCCCCAGAACACTATGCAAAAATGCATTTCACTGTGTGTTTCAATGTACATGTGACTAATAAAGATTTTATCTTATCTTATCTTGTCTTATCTGATCTACATATTTTATACTATAAAATTAAGTCATTCAAGAGCAAAGGTATAAAAAGGGAATCTTCTTCCAGAGCAAAGTACGGCAGATATGAGAAATTTGACATAAAACAGAAAACACTGGAGTCATTTGTGAGGTCAGATGGCATCTGTGGAGAGGGAAGTAGAGTTAACGTTTCAGGATGATGACCTATCTTCATTCCTGACGGGAACTCTGTGCTTGCCTCATTTACACCCCAAATGCAGATGACTATTTTTAACCCCATATGCCTGATTATCAGTCAGGATCTCTCCTCTGGATTGATGTCACACTATTTCACACAATTGTTTTGGTGTGCATTTGGATTACACTGTATTTGCCACATATTGGTAATGGTCGTGTTGTCTAATCTCAGTTGTTAGGGCCCTATAAATAAAACAAATACACTCTGACAAATTGAGTAATGGCCCAGATGCATGAACTAATCAACTTCACACTCCTAAATTGGTCTTGGCTATCAATTTTCCATGCCTGTAAAACATGAATACAACTCTACACTCAGTTCACCGACTGCTAAAACGAATCAAGCTCTCTCTCATTTTGTCTACCTGATTGACAATAACTAAAGTGCACAAATCCCTGAACTACTTTGGACTAGAGTATTATTCTTTAATTCCATTGATTCTGATTAGAGATTCTCTGCTATAACTGATTAGATAAAAAATCTGTGAATAGGCACTTTCAATTAATAGAGGATCCAGTCGACCATGCTAATGATTTTAGAATTGATCAAGCAGTCCCTGAAATGTAGCACATAAGTAGTTTCTGTTTGCCTTTCTGCACAATTCTATTTGTCCTTTGGCATTCTTCAATGAGCACCTCAATGGAAGTGGATGACTTTATTAAAGAAAAGCTCTGTGCACGTTATCTTCTGCACTGTAAGGTCCTGCTACATAGCAACACTTTGCTCGGATTACACAGTTACTAGAGTTTTACTTTGAAATGAAACAGAAAATTGCCAGAGATAGCACCCCAGATGATATCAGTAGAGAAAAATAGAGTTAGCATTCTAGGTTGATGTCCTTCTATTCAGAAATGATATGAAAGCAAAATGATGCAAACTTTGGAAATCTAAAGTAAAATCATAAAATGCTGACATTTTTCAACAGCTTAAACAGCGTCTATGGAGAGATGGACTAAATTGCCTCAATTACCTTTCATCAGCACTAACACAAATTACTTTCACATCCCTCGTAAAGTGCAAAGAATTGGATGCAGTATTTAATTGTATGCCTCTATTTAGAGTCCTGATCCCATTCACTTGATTAGAACATAACAACATAAGATAAGATATTTATTAGTCACATGTACATGGAAACACACAGTGAAATGTGTTTTTTTGCATTACTGAGAATGCACTGGGGGCAGCCCGCAAGTGTCGCCACTCTTCCGGCGCCGACATACATGCCCGCAGCTCCTAACCTGTACGTCTTTGGAATGTGGGAGGAAACCGGAGCACCCAGAGGAAACCCATGCAGACATGGGGAGAACGTACAAACTCCTTACAGACAGCGCAGGAATTGAACCCAGGTCGCTGGAACTGTAATAGTGTTATGCTAACCACTAGGACCAGGAGTAGGCCTCTCAAGACCTCAAGCCTGCCCCAGAATTCAACATGTTCGTGACTAATCTGCCCCAGGCCTCATCTCCTCTTCTGTGCCACTTCCCAACAGCCCTCAATTCCCTGATCTTTTGATAAATGATCCACCTCCTCTACAACCCTCCAGGCTAGAGAATTCCAGAGATTCATCACCTTCTGCTTTGTGAACCAATCCCATTAACTTCACTGATTAGTGCAGGTGGCTAAGTCTCTGTTCTTGCATCCCTTCTAAAATCACACCATTAAGTATGTACTGTCTCTTCTGCTTCTTCCGAGCAAAATTTATTATCTCCTAGGACCTGCAATAGAACACTCACAGTAAAACAAGGAACAAGCCACACTACAATTGGCAATGAAGAGTCAATTAATGATCATCAGTGACATAGGAGACTGCAGATGCTGGAGTCTGGAGCCAAAAACAAACTGCTGGAGGAACTCAGTGGGTCATACAGAATCTGTGAAGGGAAATTGGGAGACCACGTACCAGTTCACATTGGTGGGTTAGAAGTGGAGCGGGTCAGCAGCTTCCAATTCCTGGGTGCTAACATCTCAGATGACTGTCCTGGGCCCAGCACATAGATGCAATCATGAAGAAAGCATGCCAGTGCTGCTAATTCCTTAGAAGCTTAAGGAGATTTGGCATATCACCAAATACTCTAACAGTCTTCTACAGATGCACTGTTGAAAGTATCCTGACTGTTTTCATCATGGCCTGCTATGGGACTGGAAGTCAAAAGGTCGCAGAGAGCAGTGGACACAGCCCAATCTATCACAGGCACAGTCCTCCCCACCATTGACTGCATCTACAGGAGACACTGCCTCAAGAAGGCAGCACCTATCATCAAGCACCCCCACCATCAGGGCCATGCCCTTTCCTCACTGCTACCATCAGGCAGGAGGGACAGAAGTCCAACACCACCAATTTCAAGAACAGCTACTTCCCTCGGATCATCAGGTTCTTGAACTGACCTGCACAACTCTAATCCTGCCTCATCAACGGAAAACAATGGACCACCTCTTGAACTACCACAACTCTCTGCAGTTTCTTGCAACTGCTCTGCCCAGGACTGCAAGAAACTACAGAGAGTTGTGGACACAGCCCAGCACATCAAGGAAACCAGCCTCCCCTCCATGGACTCTGTCTATACCTCTCGCTGCCTTGGTGAAGCAGCCAGCATAATCAAAGACCCCACCCACCTGGCTCATTCTCTCTTCTCCCCTCTCCCATCAGGTAGAAGATACAGGAGCCTGAGGGCACATACCACCATGCTCAAGGACAGCTTCTATCCCACTATGATAAGACTATTGAACAGTTCCCTTATATGTTGAGATGGACTCTTGACCTCACAATCTACCTTGTTGTGACCTTGCACCTTATTGTCTACCTGCAATGCACTTCCCTGTAGCTGTGACACTTTGTACTCTGTTATTGTTTTTTTTTAACCTTTACTACCTCAGTGCACTCTGTACTAACTCAATGTATCTGCACAATGTAACTCAATGAATTGATCTGTATGAATGGTATGCAAGCCAAATTTTTCACATCGGCATAAGTGACAATAATAAACCAATACGAATACCAACACTTATCTCTGATGATTTTTTGCACTAATATCTTGTTTTGCACAGTCTTTTTTTCACTGTCTTGTTTAATTTATGTATAATTTATGTTCTGTGTGTTGTCTGAACCTACATACCTATGATGCTGCTGCAAGCAAGCTTTTCATTGTACCTGTACCCCACTGTAATTGTGCATATGTCAATAAACTCAATTTGACATGACTTGAAATGGACATCTGACATTTTGGGTTGAGACCCTTCATCTGATCCACATTGGTGTCATACACATAGAATCTGCCAAGCTCAGTTCTCAGTGTTTGGGGTATCAGGAACTTCATTATTGGTTGTTCCATCACTTATTGCAGCCTCTTAACAAAACTCACATCAGAGCTCCATGCTGCAACCTCTGCTCCTGCACCTTGCAGTGGTGTGGAGATCTCTGCAGGTGCTACTTCATCAAGGCAGACTACCCAGACTACCGTGTGGGGGTGGGGAGACGATGGTGTCCACACCAGCTGAAGGTCACTACCCTCTCCCCCGTCTTCCCTCATCACCTTTTATGCAGCAGTTCTGTTGTTGCCATTGGGAGATTTCTTATAAACTCTGAGTCACTTCCCAATGGTCAGTGCACTATGAGGAGAAGCTCCCAAGTTCATGAGTACTTCAGAGCATTAGTGCACTAAAAATAAAGTGACATCCAGTCTCTCAGCAATGATCTTTTAATCAATGACCTGACACAGAACACAAAGACCTCATTTTAACGTCACATCTGAATGACAAAGAACTATAATAATAGGTTTCTAATTTGCAGCTGACAACACCTAAAAGTTACTCGGACAGGTAGATGGATAGGAAAGGTTAAGAGAGGTGTGAGCCAAACGCGGGCAAATGGGACCAGATTAGATAGGAATCTTGGTCGGCATGGACCAGTTTGGCTGTAGGACCTGTTTCCATGCTGTATGACTCTATAACGCCACATTCCAGCCACCAGTTTGAACAAGTATGTAGAGAACATGTAAATCAGTTGCAGCTTACAACATTCGAGCATTAAAAAATTGAGTCCACATGACAACTACAAATGATTGTGTATTTTCTATTTGCTTATCTAAAGCCCATTAATTGCTTTATTGGCTTGCTGTCCCGCCCTACATGATCATTAATCAATATAACTTCATTTCTCCGGAAACTTAAACAAGCACTTCATCCCTTACAAATTTCCTTTGTCGTCTAAGCAAAAATTGATTTTTTTTTCCAGAGTGAAACAAGTCACAGCCAGCCAGATGGAGACGACACATTGGTCTGAGGCAAACACATTAACCTTTGCTTTCAGAGTGATTTTAATCTCCTCCTAAATAGCGTTCCCCAAGCTACTTGATTGAGCTCAAATAGTTCAACAGTATCCTTCCTGAAAATACGAGGGGTGTTTTTTTTTCCCTTTAAAGTAGGACAACGAAGGAATGAGTGAAAAATTAATGATTGACTGAATCTTATAAATCTAAACAAATAGGCAGATCCAGAGCAAAGACTTCCCTTCTGAGAAATGACCAAACATCTTTTAGAACCATGCTTGTCATTTTTCTACAGCAAAAGCCTTGCGTTGAACCATAAATGAGAGTGTAGTTTGGAATCGTTTCCATGGTATTACTTATGAACCATTAATTAAGGTAACAGAGTTGAGCTTTAATTACTCATTTCATTTTCCAACTGTCAAGATAAATTAATGTGGCCAGGCTACTGAATAATGCACCACTGGAAGCTTTTGGTTCTGAATTACATCTCAGTCACAATCAGGGCCTGAATCTCTGTATTTGCATTCTGAGTTAAAGAAAATATCTAATATCTTCAGAGTATGTGTGTTCCTTGCTCCTTGCTGGTTGCCCTTGACGTGTTAGTGATAAGCTATCATCTTGAACTATGCAAATCTTTGGGGTGAAGGTACACTCAGACTGTGGGTAAGAATGATGAGACTGTGGCAGAATGAGGGATGATCTTATTGAGGCATATAAAATCACGAGGGGCATTGATAGGGTCAATGCACACAGCCTTTTTCCCAGGGTTGGGAAATCAAGAACTAGAGGATATACAATAGGTTAAGGATGAGAGGGGAGAGATTTAATCGGAACCTGAGGGACAACTGTTTCACCCAGAGGGTGGTCAGTGTATGGAATGAGGAAGTGATTGAGGAAGGTACATGAACAAAATTTAAAAGACACTTGGACAGGTACATCCAGATCAGCCATGATATTAGTGAATGGCAGAGGAGGCTCGACGGGCCAGATGGCCTACTCCTGCTCCTATTTCTTATGTTCTTATGCATGCGGATAGGAAAGGTTTAGAAAGCTATGGTTCAAATGTGGGCCAATGGCTCTATCTTAGATGGTAATCTTGGTCAGCATGGACCAGTTTGGCTGAAGGGCTCGTTTCCATGCTGTATGACTTAGCAATGTTTAGCAATGCAAGATAAGATATCTTTATTAGTCACATGTACATCAAAGCACACAGTGAAATGCATCTTTTTGCATAGTGTTCTGGGGGCAGCCCACAAGTGTCGCCACGCTTCCAGCACCAACATAGCATGCCCACAACTTCCTAACCCGTACGCCTTTGGAATGTGGAAGGAAACCGGAGCACCCAGAGGAAACCCACGCAGACACGTGGGGAACATACAAACTCCTTACAGACAGCGGCGGGATTTGAACCCAGGTCGCTGACACTGTAATAACATTACGCTAACTGCTAAGCATGGGTTTCTGGGATCCTTTTGCCTTATCACTATAAATCAATGCTGGATCAACATGGCATGTGGCTTGGAAGGGACCTTAGAGGTGGTGGTGCTCTTGTGTCTTCTGCCTTAGCCTTTCAATGTCGCAGGGGTAGCACGACTGGGAAGTGCTCATGAAGATGCTGCAGTCTACTTACAGGGAAAGCTTTGTCCAAAATTTACTGTGCTCATCCAGATTTTAGATTTTAGATTTTAGAGTCATAGAGAGAGACAGCATGGAAACGGGCCCTTCAGCCCACCGAGTATCAAACACCCATTCACACTAATCCTACCCTAACCCATTAATTCTCCCCACATTCCCATCAATACGCCTCAGATTCTACCACTCATCTTCACCCTAGGGGTAATCTATGATGGCCAAATAACCTACCAATGCATATGTCTTTGGTCATAAAGTCATAGTGTCATACAGCACAGAAACAGGCCTTTTGGCCCACTATGTTATGCTGACCATAAATCCTCATTTATACCAATCTCATTTACCAGCACGGTCTGTAGCCTACTATATCTTGACGATTCAAGTGCTCATCCAGATGCTTCTTAAATGTTGTGATCTCCTCTTTACTCTAAACTGGATCTTCTGATCAACGTCGCCAAGATTTTCTGCTCACACTCCCTGTGATAACCTGCTCACACTCTTCATAATCTCCCACTCATGTTCATGCTCACAGTCTCCATTATAGTGCAACCCACAAAAGAAATATAATATTCCTCATAATTAGACATTTGATATACAGTATCTCTCTATTTTTACTGTATCACTTTAGTAATTTTATTTGATTTAGGATAGTTTAGTGTTCTTGCAAGACGCATATCCCCAGAATTAGAATCAGAATCAGGTTTATTATCACTCATATGTCATGAAATGTATTGTTTTGCGGCAGCAGTACAGTGCGAGACATAAAAATTACAATAAGTTACAAAAATAAATAAACAGTGCAAAAGAGGGTTAACGAGGTAGTGTTCACGGGTTCATGGACTGTTCAGAAATCAGATGGTGGAGGGGAAGAAGCTGTTCCTGAAATGTTGATTGTGGGTCTTCAGGTTCCTGTATCTCCTCCCTGATGGTTGTAACGAGAAGAGGGCATGTCCTGGGTGGTGAGGGTCATTAATGATTGATGCCGCCTTCTTGAGGCACCACCTGTTGAAGATATCCTTGATGGTGGGGAGAGTTGTGCCCATGATGGAGCTGGCTGAGTCTGCAACCCTCTGCAGCCTCTTTCGATCCTGCGCATTGGAGCCTCCATACCAGGTGATGATGCAGCCAGTCAGAATGCTCTCCACTGTACATCTGTAGAAATTTATAAGAGTCTTTGGTGACATACCAAATCTCCACAAACTCAGTGTCAGCTTATGGCCAGAAGTAGAACATAATGAACCATTTTTGCTGAAGGCACAATGATTATACAGTCATTTGAATGAATGTAGTGGATTACTTCCAGGGCTGTGTAAGGGAATGGGTATACAATTTCTCGTTGAGCATAAGAAAGAAAGAAATTCTTGTCTTTTTGAGATTGGTCCTTTGCAGTGTATTGAAAAGCAGCCATTAATTTGCTTCTAAATCTACGTCACATTGTTATTTTAAGAGAGCATTTGATAGTGAACTGGTGCAGCAATGTGCTTCATAGAAGGAAATCTGTTAACCTTGCCTGATCTGACCTGTATGTCACTTCGGGTCTATCAATGTAGTGGGCTCTTAACTGTCTGCTTAATTCAGGGCTGACGAGGGATGGGCAATAAGTTCTGACATCCTGCCCAACCCGTTCAACCTTTCTTTATAAGACAACCTCTTCATCTTGGGAATCAACCTATTGAACTTCCTCTGAACTAACTCCAATGCAACTAAATCCCTCCTTAAGTATAAAGACCAAAACTATTTTGAGTACCTAAGGTGTGGTCTCCCTACACACTGTACTGTTGTAGCAAAGCTTCCCTACCTTGTCCTCCTTCCCCTTTGCATTAGTCATGATCTAAGAATTAGAGAGGGTTGAGAGCTTCAAGTTCCTAGGAGTGAACATCACCAATAGCCTGTCCTGGTCTAACCACGTAGATGCCACAGCCAAGAAAGCTCACCAGCACCCTACTTCCTCAGGAGGCTAAAGAAGTTTTCCATGTCCCCTTTGACCCTCACCAATCGATGCACCATAGAAAGCATCCTGTCTGGATGCATCACGGCTTGGTATGGCAACTGCTCTGCCCAGGACCATAAGAAACTGGAAAGAATTGTGGACACAGCCCAGCGCATCACGGAAACCAGCCTCCCCTCCATGGACTCTGTATATACCTCTTGCTGCCTTGGTGAAGCAGCCAGCATAATCAAAGACCCCACCCACCCGGGACATTCTCTCTTCTCTCCTCTTCCATCAGGCAGAAGATACAGAAGCCTGAGGGGACATACCACCAGGCTCAAGGACAGCTTCTATCCCACGGTGATAAGACTATTGAACAGTTCTCTTGTACGATGAGATAGACTCTTGAGCTCACAATCTACCTTGTTTAACCTTGCACCTTAATGTCTACCTGCAATGCACTTCCCTGTAGCTCTGACACTTTGCTCTGTATTCTGTTATTGTTTTTACCCTGTACTACCTCAATGCACTCTGTACTAACTCAAATGTATCTGCACTGTGTAATGAATCAATCTGTATGAACGGTATGCAAGACAAGTTTTTCACTGTACCTCAGTACAAGTGACAATAATAAACCAATACCAATACACATGGAAATGACTGATAATTGTGCTACTTGTCTAATCAACTTTACCAACCTTCTCTCTCCTGTTGTACCCTAGAAAAGCAACAGATGGACAAGCATAGCAGGGGATTGTTGAAGCCTCATAGGTTGGCACTGTTCATTGCCATGGAGATTATTGAATGAATGGGTCTGGAGAACATCAGGAAACAAATCCAACAACCTTAATCAAGCTGCCGAATGCTACATCAGTGCTATTAATTGACAAAGAAACAGAGAGATTGATCATTTGAAAGTACCTCAGTGATAACTTCTTCATTCATTTTGAACTTTAAGTTACCCTGCTCTTAATTTTAAGTGTTATGTGATTGGCAATGTTTGGTCAAATACCCCCTCCCAAGTCCACAGAGTCATAAAGAATACAGCAAGAAAGCAGCTCTTTGGTCCATAGAATCCATGCCAACTATTAAGAACCCATTTACACTACTATTTACACCCATTTACAACCACAGCAGATTCAAAGATAGCTTCTATCCCACTGTTATAGACTATTGAAAGTTCCCTAGTACAATAACATGGACTCTTGACCTCACAACCAACCTCATTATGGCCTTGCACCTATTGTCTGCCTGCACTGCACTTTCTCTGTAACTGTAACATTTTATTCTGCATTCTGCTATTGTTTTCCCTTGTACTACCTCAATAAACCACTTTACAATTACCATCTATCTGTTTCTTGTTCTGTTCTCATCTTCTGCCACACAGTTCCCTTCCACTCCTCATCAGGTAAAGTAACATCGTCATCTATGTTCCGTCTCTAAACTTGACGTCAGTAATTTGTAATTGCCACAGTTCACTGAAACACAATGGTGCCTAGATCACATTATCATGTGCTCCCCAAACGGAACACTGGAACAACTCAATGGTTCAAGCAGCGTTTGTGGAGGCAAAAGGTGTAGGTTAGGATTATGGGTTGAGACCCTGTTCCAGATTCCAGCATCTGCATTCTCTTTTGTCTCCATTTCCAAACCAGTCTATGTGGATGCCCATTGGCTTTGAGCCAGCCTCG
The DNA here is from genome assembly GCF_009764475.1 of Pristis pectinata. NCBI lineage: Eukaryota > Metazoa > Chordata > Chondrichthyes > Rhinopristiformes > Pristidae > Pristis > Pristis pectinata. The sequence continues at coordinate 18,525,871 of NC_067409.1, read as the reverse complement.
TATTCCTCACTTTTCTGGTACCACAAGATTGAGAGAAACAACTTGTAAACCTAAGCTCCCAGTACGATTCACCTGAAGTCGATCAAATTGTGCAGGAAATGAGCAGCAGGAATGGAAGAATCTACAACAGTGCAGATAGTGGTTCTAGAAAGTTTTCCTGACAAACTTTTATACTTCCTGCTGCTTTATCTTTAACATTAAGTATGAATTTAGTAGAATATTTTGTGGTGTTATTGAAAACAATTGAAATATTTGCCTTCCAATTCCAAACCCTTCACAGTAATGTTCTCTTTATACCACTTCAATCATATTTATAACTTCAGTGATAAATGAAATGTGCCTGCTATAGAATAAGCAGTTTATATCTTTTGAGGCACCAAGGTTGAAGATGAAGGAAAATATTCTAAACAATTTACTCAACTGGGAAAGGTTGGTATCAAAGCAGATTTCCCACAGCCCTTCACCAGACATTATCACAGCTTGCTGTGTTGCACAATCCATCACAGGCAAATGTATCTAACTATTTGAATCATTATGGAAGAAATGTAAGATTTGCTGAAGGTAGACAGTCCAAGATTTCTCTTGTTTATATTTATGTAAAGTATTAAAATAACCTGTTACATCTGCAGTATCTGTAGGCTCTTTGGTGTCGTTGTTTCCATAAACAAATATTGTACTACCTCAATGTACTGATGTCATGAAAAGATCTGTACGGATGGCATGCAAAGCAAAGTTTTTCACTGTACCTCTGTACATGTGGCAATAATGAACCAATCACCAATTAACAGATGTAGAGCCATCACCGTTATTGAAGGCAATAACACGCAGTGTCTGGAACAATAAGATATCAAAAGTCATACCGTGTGGTTCCCAAAGGTATACATGGATTTATATACACTGCAGAGCTTGAACTTTGAAAGACAGTAATAAATAATACCAACCATCAGCCAGTTCCATCACGGATACAGCTCTCCCAACATCGAGGACGTTTGCAAGAGGTGATGTCTCAGGAAGGCGACATCCATCATTAAAGACCTCCACCATCTGCGCCATGCCCTCTTCTCGATGCTGCCATCAGGCAGGAGGTGCAGTTGAACCTTGAGCCACACCTCAAGGTTCAACTACAGCTTCTGTCGTCAAGGTCTTGAACCAACCTGAAAAACCTTAACACTACCTCAGACTATATTTTTTTTCTTTCTTGCACTAATGTTGTTATGTTTATGTTGTTGTTTACTTTGTACCCATGTATGTTATATATAATTTATTTGAATTTAAATTCATGTTAACTTATGTTTATCATTTTTGTAATGTATTGTGTGCTACTGCATAAAGCTAATTTTCATAGTATTTATACCCTGTGTATTTACGTCTATAACAACAATGAACTTGAACTATTTACATACATAAAATTCTGCAGTCAGTTAACTATTTACACCTGGGAGTGAACATCACCAATAGCCTGTCCTGGTCAAATCACATAGATACCACAGCCAAGAAAGCTCATCAGCACCTCGAAGTAGGCTAAAGAAATTCAGTATGTCTCCTTTGACACTCACCAACTTTTATCGATGTACCACAGAAAGCATCCTATCTGGATGCATCACGGCTTGGTATGGCAACTGCTCTGCCCAAGACTGCAAGAAGCTGCAGAGAGTTGTGGACACAGCCCAGCTCATCACGGACACCAGCATCCCCTCCATGGACTCCGTCTTTACCTCTTGTTGTCTTGGTGTAGCAGCCAGCATAATCAAAGACCCCACCCACCTGGGCCATTCTCTCTCCTCCCCTCTTCCATCAGGTAGAAGATACAGGAGCCTGAGGGCACATACCACCAGGCTAAAGGACAGCTTCTATCCCACTGTGATAAGACTATTGAATGGTTCCCTTATATGACGAGATGGACTCTGACCTCACTATCTCTTCTGTTGTGACCTTGCACCTTATTACACTGCACTCTCGCTGTAGCTGTGACACTCAAAACCACGTCTTCAAAACCATGTCTTATACATTTGTGGCTCCTATTTTCTTGATATCACCTGTATGTACTAAATTGTTCACATAAACCTTTCACAGCTGAAATAGAAACAGAAAGTTTTGGATATGCTCAACAGGTGTGCAGAGAAACAGAGTCTTGGTGCTGGTGATAACCACTTGCTCCTTGATCACCACAGTTGCGACGAGAGGTGCCTGCATTGCTGTGCTTTCATCCTGGGCTGTACTTTCTCTCAGTGTCCCAAGTGGTAATGTTGTGGTCTTTGTATACCATATCCAGAACTATGTCACAGGAGCAGCAGTCTGCAACACTGGTCTACAAGAGTCTGCCAGGTGGACAATCCTTGATGCCCCCTAAATCCACCTGAAACAGAACCTGTGAACCACAAAATGTAAGTGACTCCTGTATCACCTCACTACCCAATGCTACAATACTTTGAAAACACAATCTCTCAATCAGAGTGATTCAATCTAGTCAATGTCCAGGATTGCTGGTGCATGCTCAGAGACCATGACTACGACAGGCGACAGGATCCATCTGTCTCTACTGGTGACTCAACTATTCACTTCCCTCACGACTCGGAGAGCACCTCTTGTATATGTGCTCAATGCTATTTTCCTCTGTCAAAATGGTTAATGTATTTCAGATACACATTTAGTTTTAAGTCAGATCAACTTGACAGTGTATCAATGCACATATTTATAGTTGCTTCCTCAGTCAACAAAGTGGCCTTAAATACATTGTCATCACTCTCCTGGAGTGACCAATGGATTCCATTCAGCATTCCTGTTTCTAGTCCTTCATTGTTTGCTGCTACCGTGTGCACTGTTTTCCAGTGGGAATATTTCATGACCTTTCCCACGTGTCCAAGAAAAAGGCAGACTACTATCTTTACTGACAATGATCTTCTTCAGCAGTGCACCTTCATGCAATAGGTCTTACCTTACATAGGCATTCTGAGGCCAGTGTCACCCATAGCATCCATGGCTTGGCTTCTTGCCTTTTACAGCCAGATCACTTACGGCCTTTATGTTTACTGCACAAAAGGAAACCCACTGGTTTCTTGCTAAAACCACTTGAAGCATCCATGTGACTTGGTCAGGAAGAGAAAGACCATTACCATTTCTGTGGGCTTGATGCCTACTTGCATTTAGAATTATGTCTTGAGACAAATGCTTTTGTTTATATGCACCATCTCCTTACTGGTGGTTAATCTGCATGCTCCCTCAAACATTGTCCTCCATATTAAAGTACTTCACCTGAATTCTTTCATCCATCATTTTGCACATAATATAATCCCACAATACCCAATTCAAAGAGGTCTTGAAATTGCTCCTTTGTGCCAGTATCTTTATGCTGAACAGCTTTCCCCTGACTGTTTCCTCTTGACCCTGATTGCATGTGCCGAACTTGTAACTCAAAATTCTCCAATGGTGCTGAATTAAAATGTTCCATCATTATGTCTTCATAGTTCCTGGTACTTGTGGACTCACCAATGTCACGTATGTCTCTGGCCATTCCACCAACAACAATACGATCTTTCTCCTTTCCTACATCTTGATGTGTCTCTGTTAATGCAATAAGATGCATTTCACTGTGTGTTTCAATGTACATGTGACTAATAAATATCTTTTCCTTGGGATTTTGACAACATCATTCACATTTAGGATCATATCCACTCATTCCATAAAGGGAGCAAATAGACGATTTGTATCTCTTGAGCTTACTGACAAATCTGTCACAATTAAGATCTGCTCTGCTCAACCTAGAGAATCTATTCTCTATTTCCTCTAGACTCCTGTTTTTATGATCAAATTGCAGATAAAAGTTATTTCACCCAGTTTAGATTGTGCCAGCAACCATCTGCTAAAATCCTGTCTATCAGGATATTGAAATATGCTCCAATCACATTAAGAGTGTCACAAACCAGCAACAAAAGAAACACACTGAGTCATGATTCAGTGTTAAGAACTATTTTATTAATCACTACTTATGATAATAAGAAAAATAAAAGTAAAAATGTTAGTATGTTAGAAGTAAAAATGTTAAACCTTGAACATTAACCCCAAAACTAAACTCTTCGTGTGTGTGTGGCAAAGTCCCAAACTCCAGGTCCAGGAATGGTTCTTAAAGTTCAGTTCAGCAAGCCATAAGGTGAAACATGAGCAAAGGCTTCTTCAGCAACCACCGTTGCCAGAAGATAAAACGTAGATGTAGAGAACATAGAGAGAGTAATTATGAAATCCAAATGTTCCACGATGGAACCCAAACAACACCTCAGTGTTTACACGGTAGTGACTTCCGCAGCCTGAAAAGCATACGAATCGTGGTCGTCCACACAAATACCTGTTTCCTTCTACAGGTCAGCAACAAAGTGAACTCCACCGGATTAGTTCCAATTTCCATACGTGGATTTCAGTGGCAGACACAGTTATTGTTTCTCATCCATCGATAGAGAAACTAGCAGGCTGGTGTCTCTCTCTCTTTTCTCTCTCTCTCTTCGACTGACTGACTTCTTCAACAACGTCATTACGTCCTTTATCTTCTGTTGATGTAAGCATGCCCCCCCCACACACACACACACACACACACACACACACACACACACACACACACACACACACACACACACACACACACATAACTAACTCTATCTTAAAGGGACATTCACTGAGTCCATAACAAGAGAGAGAGAGGGACACACACACAAGAGATTGCAGATGCTGGAATCTGGAGCAAAATAAAAACAAACTGCTGGATCAACTCAGCAGGTAAAATTGCTGAGTATGTTAAAAACAGAGATTAATAAATTATCAGATATTAGAGTTGTAGAGTCAAAGAGTCATAGAGCATGGAAACAGGCCCCTTGGCCCAACTGGTCCATGCCGACCAAGATTCCCATCAAAGCTAATCCCATTTTGCCTGTGATAGGTACCCCTCTAAACCTTTCCTATCCTTGTACCTGTCCAAGTACCTTCTAAATATTGTTAATGTACCGGCCTTAACCACTTCGCCTGGCAGCTCGTTCGTTATACGGACCAACCTCTGGGTGAAAAGCTTGCCTCTCAGGTTCTATTAAATCTCTCCCTTGTCACGCTAACCTGTAATTCTTGATTTTTCAACCGTGGGAAAAAGACTGTCTGCATTCACCCTATCTATGCCCTTAATGATTTTATACATCTCTATAATATCACCCCTCATTCTCCTACTTGCCAATGGTCAACCTCTTTCCGTAACTCAGTCCCTCAAGTCCTGGCAACATCCTCGTACATAGAACATAGAACAGTACAGCTCAGGAAAAGGCCGTTCAGCCCATGGTGTTTTTATGAAGACCACTATCATCCCGATACCTAAGAAAAACAAGGTAACATGTGCTTAATGACTGCTGACCGGTGGCTCTGACATCTGCCACCATGAAGTTCTTCGAGAGGCTGGTCATGGCATGCATTAACTCCAGCCTCCCGGATAACCTCGGCCCACTGCAATTCTTCTACTGCCGAAACAGGTCTACAGTGGACGCCATCTCCCTGGCTGTACACTCATCTCTGGAGCATCCGGACAGTAAAGACACCTACATTAGATTATTGTTTATTGACTACAGCTCCACCTTCAATACTATAATTCCAAGCAAACTCGTCAACAAACTCCGAGATCTGGGACTCAACACCTTCCTCTGCAACTGGAGCTTTGACTTCCTGACCAACCGACCGCAATCAGTGAGGATAGGCTGCAACACCTCCAGCACGAATATTCTCCACAAGTACTCAGCCCTCTACTCTACTCCCTATATACTCATGACTGCGTGGCCAGATTCTGCTCTAACTCCATCTACAAGTTTGCAGAGGATACCACTGTAGTGGGCCGTATCTCAAATAATGATGAGTTGGAGTACAGGAAGGAGATAAAGAGCTTAGTGGCATGGTGTCACGACAACAACCTTTCCCTCAATGTCAGCAAAACAAAAGTGCTGATCATTGACTTCAGGAAGGGGGGCGGTGCACATGCACCTGTCTACATCAATGGTGCTAAGGTTGAGAGGGTTGAGAACTTCAAGTTCCTAGGAATGAACATCACTTATAGCCTGTCCTGGTCCAACCACGTAGATGCCACAGCCAAGAAAGCTCACTAGTGCCTCTATTTACTCAGGAGGCTAAAGAAATTTGGCATGTCCCCTTGACTGTCACCAACTTTTATCGATACACCATAGAACGCATCCTATCTGGATGCAGAATGACTTGGTATGACAACTGTCCTGCCCAGGACCGCAAGAAACTACAGACAGTTGTGGACACAGCCCAGCACATCAAGGAAACCAGCCTCCCCTCCATGGACTCTGTCTATACCTCTCGCTGCCTTGGTGAAGAAGCCAGCATAATCAAAGACCCCACCCACCCGGGACATTCTCTCTTCTCCCCGCTCCCATCAGGCAGAAGATACAGGAGCCTGAGGGCACGTACCACCAGGCTCAAGGACAGCTTCTATCCCACTGTTATAAGACTACTGAATGGTTCCCTTATACGATGAGATGGACTCTTGACCTCACAATCTACCTTGTTATGACCTTGCACCTTATTGTCTACTTGCAATGCACTACCTCTGTAGCTATGACATTTTACTCTGTATCCTGTTATTGTTTTTACCCTGTACTACCTCAATGCACTGTGTAATGAATTGATCTGTACGATCGGTATGCAAGACAAGTTTTTTTACTGCACCTCAGTACAAGTGACAATAACAAACCAATACCAATACCAATGCATTGTGCTGAACTAATTAAGCTAATGACACCTTATCCCTTTTGCCTGCATGTGGTCCATATCCCTCCATTCTCTGCATATTCGTGTGTCTATCTAAGAGACTCCTAAATGTCTTTATCATAAATCTCCTCTGCACTCTTTCCAGCTTAATGGCATCTTTCCTGTAGCAGGGTGACCAAAACTGAACCCGATATTCCAAATGTGGCCTCCCCAATGTCTTGTACAGGGGAAACTAAGGGCAATAAGGAATGTAGGGTTAGTGCAGGAAAATGGTGCTGAGGTAAAAGATTGACCTTGGTGGATCAGATGCAAGGGGCTGAATACCCTATTCCTGCTTCTGACGTTCTTATATTTTGTGCATATACTTGCCAAGTAAATTGCATATCAAATACCTAATAAATTCAATCAAGTCTCTCTAATTGAGTGTGCAGCCTATAAATGCATAATTTAGTGAACTTCCAAATAGTTCCATTAAAGCTCTCATCCAGTTTGCTGATGGAGGTGACCGGCAGCACTTCTGTTGTTTTTAATGAACAGGTTATTTACATTTGCAATATATCTCCCTGAGATTAACCCCTAAAAGAGTATCAGAAAATAATTCATAGGGTGGTTTAAAATATTGCCAAATCTGAAATTCTTTATTCTGGCTAGCCATGAACAGTTGGTGTTTACTTATACCACGCCGCCTGTCTTAAAAGCTTCATGATAAAGTCCTTATCATAAGTGTGGGCTCATGTTAAATAGGGTGTACTTTAATCACAGGATTACAAGGCAGATACAGATAAGATAGGTCATTCATTTCATCCTAGCTTAGCAACCTAGAAGGAAAAAAATTACTGCGAATCCCCCTTAGACATCCAAGTGTTTCTTAAAATAATTCAAGAGTTTAATGGTAGGTCTAATCTTTATTGTGAATGCGTGTGCTGTTGCCATTTGGATAGATATTCTTAATGGTGGTTATAAATCAGAGTACACAGTCCTGATGTTGAAGAGGAAACCAAATTTAAAGCAGATTCACAGGTCTGTTTTCAAACTGTAATGAAAGTAGCAACAGGAGTGAAGCATTTGATCTGATAGAAAGCCAGAGAATGTTTGCAAATATTTGGCAAGCTTTTATTCCATGAATGCATACAGTGGTAATCAACAATTCTGAAGAAAGGTTAAAAGGACAACTGATCCTTTGCATTGAATTTAATGGAGGGATAAGTTAAATCATGAAGAATGCAAAAAAAAAGATCTGAAGTTTCCTGTTTTTTTTCCTTGTGGTGAATTTATGCTGCTCTGATATATTAAGTTGTGCCAAGGTTCAAATACTTTTTGCCAACTCAAAAAGTGAGAGACTAAGAGAGACAACATGAGAACCAGTATTGTTATGGCTGAGAGAAGTTGACCAGAGCTATGTTCCAAAATGCTACAAAATAGTTATAGGTGTATTTATTCATTTGCCGAGATCTGGGTGTCGCTGGCAAAGCCAGCATTAATTGCCGATTTATAATCACCCTTAGGAAGGTAGTTGTGAGCTGCTTTCTTGAGCTTCTGCAGCCTTGCTGGTGAAGGTGCTCACACAGTGCTGTTGGGCAGGGAGTTCCAGGATTTAGACCCAGCAAAGACGAAGAAGCAGTGAGATATGTCCGAGTCAGGATGGTAAGTGACCTGTCAAGGAACTTGCAGGTGGTGCTGTTTCCATGTGCATGCTGCTGACTTGTCTTAGTTGGTGGTTTGGTTCATTGGTATGGGAGGTGCATTCTGAGCAAGTAACTGCGGTGCAATTTGTAGACAGTACACACAGCAGCCACAGTGCACCAGTGGTGTAGGGAATGAATGCTCAGGGTGGCTGATGGTGTGCCAAACAAGAGGGCTGCTTTGTTTGGGTGATGATGAGCCCTGTGAGTTATTGGACCTACATTTAGCCAGGTATTGGTATTGGTATTGGTTTATTATTGTCGCTTGTACCAAGGTACAGTGAAAAGCTTGTCTTACAAACTGATCGTACAGGTCAATTCATTACACAGTGCAGTTGCATCGAGTTATTACAGAGTGCACTGCAGTAGTACAGGTAAAAATAATAACAGTACAGAATAAAGTGTCACAGCTACAGAGAAGGTGCAGTGCAATAAGGTGAAAGGTCACAACAAGGTAGATCGTGAGGTCATAGTCCGTCTCATTGTATAAGGGAACCGTTCAATAGTCTTATCAAGTGAAGAGTGTTACATCATGCTCCTGACTTGTGCAGTTTAGATGGTGCAAAGGCTTTGGGCTGTGAGGAAAGGAGTCCCTGCCCACCATTGGTGGTATTTACAGCAGCCGCTGCCTCAAGAAGGCAACATCCATCATCAAAGATCCCCACCATCTGGGCCATGCCATCTTCTCACAGCTACCACTGGCAGGAGGTACAGAAGCCTGAAGTCCCACACCACCAGGTTCAAGAACAGCTACTTCCCTTCAACCATTCAGTTCTTGAACCAACCAGCAAAACCCTAATCACCACCTCAGTATAGCAACACTGTGACCACGCTGTGACTTTGCTACTTTTTTATTCTATTTGTGTTTTTTTCTTGTAAAAATCATGTATAATTTATGGTTTTCTTGTGAATGCTGCTTATATGATGCTCTGTGTCTGTGATGCTGCTGCAAGTAAATTTTTCATTGCACCTGTGCATACATGTACTTGTGCATCTGACAATAAACTCGACTTTGAATTTGAGGAGTTGGCCATTTGGCTCCTCGCACCTGCTGTCCTACTCAATGAGAGCAGGCTTCTTGGGTATCAGAGCAAGTGTGAGGAATTTAATTCTACCTTCCTACACAAATCCTGTATCATTTGATTCCCTTAATATCTAACTGTCTAATGAGCTCTGCTTTGAGCCAGACCTTAGATCTACTGGGTCAGCTGTTTACAATGTTTTCCTTCATCTGTTGTTGCAGTGCATCAGAAGGTGTCCTGTACTCAGTTAGTGGAAGGAGCAGCCTTCACAGAACAGGATCGTTTTTCCTGTTTCCATATACCCTTTGCCACATGTTTACTGCAGAGAGAAACTGCATAGAGTTGTGGACACAGCCCAGCGCGTCACGGAAACCAGCTTCACCTCCTTGGACTCTTGTCTTTACCTCTCACTGCCTTGGTGAAGCAGCCAGCATAACCAAAGACCCCACCCACCTAGGTCATTCTCTCTTCTCCCCTCTCCCATCAGGCAGAAGATACAGGAGCCTGAGGGGACATACCACCAGGCTCAAGGACAGCTTCTATCCCACTGTGATAAGACTATTGAGTGGTTCCCTTATACAATATGGACTCTTGACTTCACAATCCACCTCGTTATGACCTTGCACCTTAGTGTCTACCTGCAATCCTGCAATGCACTTCCCTGTAGTTGTGACACTTTACTCTGTATTCTGTTATTGTTTTTACCCTGTACTACCTCAATGCACTGTGTAATGGATTGATCTGTAGGAACGGTATGCAAGACAAGTTTTTCACTGTACCTCGGTACAAGTGACAATAATAAATCAATACCAATACCAATACATATAGTCAGAACATAATTGCCAAAGTCCAAGACATGAAAATAAAAGGCAGGAGAATGCCTTCCAGCCTATCCAATGCAGTTGCTGGCAAGTGACTTCAGAAAGCCAGATTAAAAAAACTTGACTAATTAATAGGAAAGAAATTCTTCCCTGATAAGTTCACATTGAACTTGAGTACAAAATGTGTATCTATTTTCCATGACCCGAAAATCTTCTGGCAGCAACACAATAGATGTAAAACAGAATAGATATATAGATGTGGGAATCATGAGAGAGGTCACCACTTCCAGCAAAGACTGAATCTCTTCTGGTCACATTGAATAAGGGAGAACATGTTTTAGACAGCATTCAGAAAGAATGCGGAAAACCCAAAGGCAAAGTCATTGATAAGACAGAGCATGTGATTAGACCAATGGAAGAAAGACATATAATCGGAAATAGGAATGCATGGACTCAGCTATTTTGGGCACATAAGGCCAAGTTGTCTAAACATTATTTGGGTTTAGCAAATGGGATAAATTGGTTGATGATATGTAATCAGCCTTTTTTACAATCTCCTGGAGATGCACTTCCATTCAAGACTGTAGGCAGCAAAAGTTTCACTTGCAATATATTACTTGCTTTGCTGCTGTGAATATTTCCATACTTCTATATTTGCTTATGAGATAGATGGAGGCCATTCAGCCCATAGGTCTGTGCCAGGTGGACATCATTAACCTGATTATTAGTTATCAAAATATTCCAGGAAAATAGACATGGTTATTTTATACAATTGTAAATGATGTGGAGGACCTGATGTCTTGAGTACAGGTCAGGATAGAGGAGAATAGGATATTTTCTTCTTCTAGCAAAAAGCAGGATTAATAACTAGAGGGCAAAGATCTAAGGGGATTTCCCTTTTGCCAGCAAGGACATTTCTTTGATGGAAGGCCTTCAATATGAAACGTTAACCCTGCTTCTCTTCCCACAGATGCAGCCTGACCTGCTGAGTATTTACAGTTTTTATTTTAGATTTCCAGCATCTTCCTGTTTTTAATATTCAAGACATTTCTTTCTTACTCGACACATGGTTAGAATTTGGGATACACAGCCTATTGCGATGGCGAATACAGAATCAACAACACCCTTCAAAAGGGAAGGGAATTCAGATTTAGATTCAGGTTCAGATTCAGACTAGTTTATTGTCATATACACCAAGGTACAATGAAATTTCTTGCTCGCGTGAAGCTCACAGTATACATGGTAATGAGAAATACAACAATAAGTAGAGCAACAAGTGCAAAATGACAGAATGGTTCAAAAAAGAAGAAATAACTTGCAGAGGCTTGGTAAAATAACAGGAAAGTGGGATTGTGGATTGTGTTTCAAATGAGCCTAAACTGAGTGGATAGGTCACACGATTCCTTCTGTGTCACACTGTTCCCTGCCTCTATCTCTGAGTGACAAAGAATTGGTATTTTTTACCTGAGTTAGCATATGGCTAATCCATCAGATGTTGCGACTGATGGAGGAAATTAATAAGATGTTGGAAAATTCCTCATGTTTGTTAAAAATGCAATGTTGGGCCAAGTGGCTTCTTTAATGTTGCAATTTACTACTGCTCTCTGGCTCAGAACATCAAAGACAAAATCAGGGACAATCCTTATTTCCTAATGAGATAGAAGGAGGTCATTTTGGCCCATCTAGTCAAGTTCAAATCCAAATTCAAGTTCACTGTTGTCGTAGGCATACATACACAGGGTATAGATGCCACGAAAATCAGCTTTCTACAGCAGCAGCACAGTACATTACAAGATAATGACAAACATAACAACGTAAACTTAAGTTAACATAAATTATACATAACATACACGTGTGCAAAAATAAACAACAAAATAACCAATTAATCTAGTGCAAGTTTGAAAGAGAGAAGGAAAAAAAAATATAATCTGAGGTCTACACTGTTTACGGAGAAATCCTAGTCTCCTATTAAAATTTCCACTGTAACCTGTTCTCCCCACAGTCACATCAACTCCTCACCCACCTCACCCTCCTACCTCCCAACAGATTCCACCACTCACTTACACACAAGGGGCAAGTTACAATGCCCAATTAACCCATCACCCTGCACATCTTTGGGATCAGGAAGGAAACCGGAGCACCTGGAGGAAACCCACGCAGTCACAAGGAGAACATGCAAACTCCACACAGACAACACCTGAGGTCAGGATTGAAGCTAAGTCATTGGAGCGGTGAGGCAGCAGCTTTACTAGTTGTGCCATTGCGCTGCCCAACTTTTATAGACATGCATACTGTGTACTGGATGTATCATTTGGTAGTGAGCTTAACTTGATACTGGATCACTGTGCAGGTGAGCATCTGATCAAGGTACTGAAAATCTATAATTGTCCCTTGATCACAGAAATGTCAACTTGCTAGAATGCCAGAAAATTTAGAACAGATTAAATAGTTAACCCTGCAGCGTGTTAAATCTAATGGAACACCCTTACATATAATACCCACAGAAAATAAAAGCAAAACACTGTGTATGCTTGAAATCTGAAATGAAGATGTTGGAAATATTCAATGAGTCAGGCAGCTTCTGAGGAGAGAGAAGCAGAGTTAAAGTTTTGGGTCAAGGACCTTTGTCAAACCCGGAAAGCAATCATGAAGAAAGCAAATGTGTCACCAATGACAAAAGTAGAAAGATTGGCAAGAAAAAAGCAAAGAGAAGTATGAAGTAAACAAAAAATCTTTTACAAATTAGGTCTTATTATACTGTTTAGGTTTTATGAGAAATATTATGTCCATTTCTGGTCTACTTGTATGATGAAAGACTCTGCTTTCTTGAAATGAAGACAGAGGAAGAACAAAATGCTAATTCCCACACAATTTATCGCACAATCAAGCTCAAAAGAGGCAAAACTCTATGGCTTGGAAAAACATAGATTTAAGATTTGATCGAGATTTATAGGGTGATGAAAGATACAGAATGTGTTTGTGTAAGAGATAAGTTTCCACAGAATAGGCCAGGAGGAGGAGGTAAAGGTAGTGTTAAGTTTGATGTCAGAAGGTATTTCTTCACGAAGGCTAGCAGGCCCACGGAACAGGCTGTTGGTTCATGCAGTGAGGGGTGCCTCTTCTTGTCTGTCACTTGCTGTATGCTTATGACACCATGCAGCTGACTAAGATTTGTTTTTCATTGTTAGTATTTTAAATAAGGATAGTTTCTAGACAGGAATGCTGACAGTTAGCCCAGCAAGTCCCTTGGTCCTCTGCCAGTTCCAACAGATTGAAAAGGACCAAATGTAGCTTGTTCAACTTGTTGCTGACCATTGCTTTGTCAGTTGCAAGACAGACGACTCTTGTTAGCAGCACTTTGAATTTTGTAGTAATTTTTTTATATGCAACTTAAATTATTCTTATAAGTTTCTGACTTTTTTTGCTAGTGTGCTGTGTCCAAGTGAAGCTCTGTTTACATAAGGAGTGTTTATTTATGCCAAGCTGAGGGAAGACTGGGCCTCAAAACTTATTAAAACATTTCTTAATTTGGACTTGACATCGAGTGTTACTGGCAGACTCAGTGCACTTTTCCCATCGTTTTTCCTCTGAGCGCATTTTTTTTATTGGATTCCATTGTTTCTTCCCCTGCGGCACACCTTCTCCTTCCTGTCAAAACAGTTTATCAGGCAAAACAGCATCACCTGAAGTCTTTTAATTTAAGAGAGTCAGAGAACTTGCACTAACCACTGGAGGTGGAGGAGAAATGACAAATTAACTGACGATGAGGAGCAGTTTAAAAAAGGAAGTTTACAATAGAAACCAAGCAAGTGCGACAGATAATAAAACTAAATTCATGCTTCTTTCAACTTAAGTCGGTTCCAGTGATGCTGATGAGAAATCAAAGTTGGTATGTGGCTGACAATTAAATAGAGGATTATAATTCGAGTGTTTGCAATTGTTAAGCTGATTGCACGTGATCCAGAATGGAGCAGCCTAAGCTTTTGGGATACTGTGGATAATATTGGTGATGATCCACTGGTGGCTCTGCAGGATCAAAGAGAAAAGCCTGTTTGCCACTGATAAAATGAAAACATACCTTTTGACAATTATGGTCTGCTGAATCCAGCTAACAGATGCCATGCTAAATTTTAGGATGATGTACATTGCCAGTGCTTTAAGGTCTGCCTGAAATTGGCTCCTATGAACAGAATGGAAGTGAAGATCCGGTTTCTGGCTTCAGCAATGACTCAGTGCAAGGAGGAATGGGAAGTAAAGAAGTATTGGAAGAAACAAATCGGCGAAGGTTTATGTAGTCTCAATGAGATTTAGACTTCCCATTGAAGCTTGTTACTACAAGGTGGCATACTGTAATCAGCAGTGATGTTAACTACCTTTGCTATTACTGGAAAAGAAAAAGCTGTCATTCATTTCTTGACTCCTTGGTCTCTCAGACATTAAGGGGTTATATATTCCCACAGGATAATCCTTTGTGTTCACTTGCATTCAAATGTGGAGTTGAGATACTGATCCATTGCTCCAGAATCCTTGGAAGCTTTGCTGAAATCTCTTACTATTTTATTAGAAACTAATCCTATGTTATTGATTGCATTCCAAGTGCTGGTTACCTTAAGTATTGCATATTGCTTAAATATTAAATATAAGTATGGATATAAGCGGTTAATACAACTGCACATCTTAATCGTAAGGGTTTGCTATTTCCTGAATATAAGAGATAAGATATCTGTATTGGTCACATATACATCGAAACACACAGTGAAATGCATCTTATGCGTAGGATGTTCTGGGGGCAGCCCGCAAGTGTTGCCATGCTTCTGGCACCAACATAGAATGCCCACAACTTTCTAACCCGTATGCCTTTGGAATGTGGGAGGAAACCAGAGCACCCAGAGGAAACTCATGCAGACACGGGGAGAACATACAAACTCTTTACAGACAGCGGCCGGAATTGAACCCAGGTCGCTGGTGCCGTAATAGTATTACGCTAACCACTACACTACCGTGCGGCCCCAGATTTCATGACTGAGAAGAGGTATCACGGGTGTGGTATCTCTGAACAGAGTAACTGGATATATGGATCACTCAGTTAATTTGTTGTATCAATTTCTTGTGTCAAAGTCTGCCTGATTTTTGCTGTAAGCTGAACAGACAGGAATTCCATGGTAAGAAAGGAACAAGGAGCTTAGCAGTTTGAGTGTCATTGGAAAGAGCTGGCATCTACACAAGATATTTACAAAAATCTCCTGTTTAGATTTCCCCACTTTCAATGAGATTGAAATCAGCAACAATTTTATGTTACCCGTAATCACCTGCCAAACAAACACCTACCATTCTGATGTAAGGTATTCCACATCTATCTGTCATGTGTGCCACCTGGGTTCAGTTGTCTCAATGTCAGAAAAGTATTGGTTTGATCCCCAGACTTGGGCAGATAACTAAGCCAACCCTCTAATTGCTACATTGACATTTGATGCACTATCAAATGGCATAATAAAATCTATGACTAACTCGTAGAATTATACTACAAGGAAGGAGACCAAAATGCCCATTGTGCCAGTGACCACTGTTTAAAGAAGCAATCCAATATATCTCACTCTCCTACCATTTCTTCCTAGTTCTGCAAATTTTTCACTTTCAACTATTCGAAACTCTTTACAAGAGTTATTATTCTTCCAATACTCTTTCAGTTTTCAGATGAGGAAAAATTTCTTCACCCTTAAGGTGATGAATCTTTAGAATTCTCTACCCAATATTGCTGTGAGGACTCAGTCATTGAATGCATACAAAACAGTGGTAGATATTCTCATGTATCAAAGCTATTATGTGGTGTTTTTAGAACCATAGAACCATAGAACAATACAGCACAATACACACCCTTCTGCCCACCATGTTGTGCTGACCTTCAAACCACACCTAAGACTATCTAACCCCTTCCTCCCACATATCCCTCTATCTTAAACTCCTCCATATGCTTACCTAACAATCTCTTGAACTTGTCTAATGTATTAGCCTCCACCACCACCCCAGGCAGCGCATTCCATGCACCAACCACTCTCTGGGTGAAAAACCTCCCTCTGACATCTCCCTTGAACTTTCCACCCATTACCTTAATGCCATGTCCTCTTGTTTTAAGCATTGGTGCCCTGGGAAAGAGGCGCTGGCTGTCCACTCTATCTATTCCTCTCAATATCTTGTATATCTCTATCATGTCTCCCCTCATCCTCCTTCTCTCCAATGAGAACAGCCCTAGCTCCTTTTGTCTCTCCTCATAATCCATACTCTCTAATCCAGGCAGCATCCTGGTAAATCTCCTCTGCACCCTTTCCAACGCTTCCACATCCTTCCTATAATGAGGCGACCAGAACTGGACACAGTGCTCTAAGTGTGGTCTAACCAGAGTTTTGTAAAGCTGCAACATCACTTCGCAGCTCTTAAACTCGATCCCCCGACTTATGAAAGCTAACATCCCATAAGCTTTCTTAACTACCCTATCTACCTGTGAGGCGACTTTCAGTGATCTGTGGATATGAACCCCCAGATTCCTCTGCTCCTCTACACTGCCCAGAATCCGGCCATTTACCTTGCACTCCGCCTTGGAGTTTGTCCTTCCAAAGTGTACTACCTCACACTTCTCTGGATTGAACTCCATCTGCCACTTGTCAGCCCAGCTCTGCATCTTATCAATATCCCTCTGCAAGCTTCGACAGCCCTCCACACTATCCACAACACCACCGACCTTTGTGTCTTCTGCAAACCTGCTAACCCAGCCTTCCCCCCCTCATCCAAGTCGTTAATAAATATCACAAAAAGTAGAGGTCCCAGAACCGATCCCTGTGGGACACCACTAGTCACAGCCCTCCAATCCAAATGCACTCCCTCCACCACAACCCTCTGCTTTCTACAGGCAAGCCAATTCTGAATCCACACGGCCAAGCCTCCCTGGATCCCTTGGCCTCTGACCTTCTGAAGAAGCCTACCATGCGGAACCTTGTCAAACGCCTTACTAAAATCCATGTAGACCACATCCATTGCACTACCCTCATCAATCTTCCTGGTCACCTCCTCAAAGAACCCTATCAGGCTTATGGAGGCAGGATTTTCCCTTCACAAAGCCATGCTGGCTGTCCTAATCAGTCCCATGATTTCTCTAAATGCTCATAGATCCTATCTCTTAGAATCCTTTCTAACAGCTTACCCACCACAGATGTAAAGATCACCGGTCTGTAATTCCCTGGACTATTCCTACTACCTTTTTTGAATAATGGGACAACATTCGCCACCCTTCAATCCTCCGGTACCATCCCCGTGGGCAACGAGGACTCAAAGATCCTAACCAACAGTTCAGCAATCTCCTCCCTCGCCTCACGAAGCAGCCTGGGGAATATTCCGTCAGGCCCCGGGGATTTATCTGTCCCAATATTTTCTAACAACCCCAACACATCCTCTCTCTTAATACCTACATACTCCAGAACATTACCCTCACCTACACTGCCCTCAGCATCATCAAGACCCCTCTCCTTAGTGAATACTGAAGAGAAGTATTCATTGAGAACCTCACCCACTTCCACAGCTTCCAGGCACATCCTCCCACCTTTGTCTTTAATCGGACCTACCTTTACCCTAGCCATTCTTCTGCTCTTTGCGTACGAGAAAAAAGCCTTAGGACTCTCCTTAACCCTACTCGCCAAAGCCTTTTCATGTCCCCTTCTCGCTCTCCTCAGCCCTTTCTTAAATTACTTCCTTGCTACTCTACATTCCTCACGAGCCTTGTCTGATTCTTTCTGCTTACACCTTATGTATGCTGCTGCCTTCTTCCTAACTAGTTGTTCCACCTCTCTCGTCACCCACGGTTCCTTCACCCTACCATTCCTTCTCTGCCTCACCAGGACAAATTTATTTCTAACATCCTGCAAAAGATCCCTGAACATCGACCACATCTCCATAGTACATTTCCCTTCAAAAATGTCATCCCAATTTACACTTCCAAGTTCTCGCCTTATAGCCTCATAATTCACCTTTCCCCAATTAAATATCTTCCTGTCCTCTTTGCTCCTATCCCCGTCCATGACAATTCTAAAGGTCATGGAGCAATGGTCACTGTCCCCCAAATGCTCACCCACTGATAGATTTGTCACCTGTCCCGGTTCATTACCTAAAAACTAGATCTAATATGGCATTCCCTCCAGTCAGCCTGTCAACATACTGTGTCAGGAATCTGTCCTGGACACACTTAACAAATTGCGCGCCATCTAAACCTTTGGCACTAAGTAGGTGCCAATCAATATTTGGAAAGTTGAAGACTCCCATTATAATAACCCTGTTATTTTCGCATCTTTCCAAAAACTGCCTCCCAATCTGCTCCTCAGTATCCCTACTGCTACCAGGGGGCCTATAGAATACTCCCAGGAGGGTAACTGCCCCTTTCTTGTTCCTAACTTCCACCCATATTGACTCTAGAGAGGATCCTTCTACATTATCTACCCTTTCTGCAGCAGTAACAGTGTCCCTGACCAGTATTGTCACCCCTCCTCCTCTTCTCCCCCCTCCCTATCCCTTTTAAAACACTGAAAACCAGGAATATTCAATATCCATTCCTGCCCTGATGTCAGCCATGTCTCTGTAATAGCCACAATGTCATAGTCCTATGTACTTATCCAAGCTCTCAGTTCATCTCCCTTATTCCTGATGCTTCTTGCATTTAAGTAAATGCACTTTAGCCCATCCACCTTTCTACTTTTATAGCCTGTACTCTGCTTCTCCTTCCTCAAAGTCTCTCTACCTGTCAGATCTGACTTTTCCCCATCCCCTTCTTCCTCTGACCTACTCCTCCAGTTCCCTTCCCCCTCGCAATCTTGTTTAAACCCTCCTGAACCACCCTAGCAAACCTGGCCACAAGGATATTGGCCCCCCTCAGGTTCAGGTGTAACCCGTCTTCTCTGTACAGGTCCCACCTTCCCCAGAAGAGATCCCAATGATCCAAAAATCTAAAACCCTCCCTCCTGCACCAACTTCTCAGCCACGCATTTATTTGCCATCTCCTCCTATTCCTACCTTCACTATTCTGTGATCAGAGATTTTTTAAAATCATTCATATTCATAAAATCAAATGCACTATCTTCAACCATATGCATTACTTCATTAAAGTTAAGCTAGTAAATTGAAAACAATGCATCGATATATAATACTAATTTGTAAAATCTGATGTAGGTTTGACACCTCAGTCAATCTTTTACTGTAGTGAAATATAATACCAACTGAGGCAATAACTGAAGACCAGTGGCCAATAAAGCACACCAGTGCCTCTACTTCCTCAGAAGGCTGAGGAAATTCCCCAATGACCCTCACCAATTTTTATAAATGGACCATTGAAAGCATCCTATCCGGATGCATCATGGCTTGGTATGGCAACTGCTCTGCCCGAGAACACAAGAAACTGCAGAGAGTTGTGGACATAGCTCAGCACATCATAGAAGCCAGCCTCCCTTCCATGGACTCCGTCTACATTGCTGGCTTCCTGGAAAAAGCAACCAGCATAATCAAAGACCCCACCCACCCTGGACATTCTCTCTTCTCCTCCCTTCCATTGGGCAGAAAACAAGCCTCACTGGGTTCAAGGACAGCTTCTATCCAACTGTTATAGACTCTTGAATGGACCTTTTCTATGTTAAAGATGAACTCTTGACTTCACAATCTACCTCGTCATGGCCCTTGCACCCCCGCACTGCGCTTTCTCTGTATCTGTAACACTATATTTTGTATTCTGTACTGCTTTTCCCTTGTACCCATAGTGTACTTATGTTTTGAAATGGTCTGTATGGATGAGAGAGAGAGATATCTTTAATAGTCACATTTACATCAAAACACACTGTGAAATGTATCTATTGCATAGAGAGTTCCGGGGGCAGCCCGCAAGTGTTGCCACGCTTCCGGTGCCAACATAGCATGCCCACAACTTCCTAACCCATACATCTTTGGAATGTGGGAGGAAACCCACGCAGTCACGGGGAGAATGTAGAAACTCCTTACAGACAGCGGTGGGAATTGAACCCGGGTCACTGACGCTGTAATAGCGTTACTCAAAGCTAGATATTTCATTGTATCCTGGTACATGTGACAATAATAAACCAATTCCAATTCCAAATTCCGATAAACTTTACTCCTGCTGCATGTTTTGAACAATTGTGTGACTTAATTATAATCTAGGCAAAAGACAAAAGATGTACAAAATTCTCAGAGATCTGGAGAGACTCAATGTGGAGGGGATGTTTCCTTCTGGTGCGGGAGCCTGGGGAATGGTTGTTGATGATAAGTCTAGAACCAGTCACGGGATTCTTGGTAAACCTTTAGGTCTGAGATGAGGAGAAATATCTTAGGAGAAATATCTTAGAGGATAGGAACTTGTGGAATTCTCCCCCAGACAAGGCTGTGGCGGTCAAGTTCCTGAATATTATTTAAGTAGAGAGATAGAGTTCTAGATACAAAAGCCACCAAGGAATATGGAAAGTGAGCATGACTGTTGTGTTGAGGTAGAGCTATAATCTTATTGAATAGTGGAGAAGGTTTGAAGGACCAAATGGCCTATTCATGCTCATATTTTTCTATGTTTATCTGCATCTATTTTAGATTTAGCAACCAAGATATGCAATAAACCTTGTTATCAGTGTACATTGCATAACAGAAAGACATCGGATACGGTGCCACATTAAAAGTTATTGTAGAAAATAAAAGCTCATGGTGCAGGGCTAACATATTGACATGCATAGAAGGTTGGCGAGCTAACAGGAAACAGAGAGTGTGCATAAATGGGTCTTTCTCTTATTGGCAAAATATAATGAGTGGTCTGCCACAGGAATCAGTTGTTGGGCCTCAACTTTTTATAATTTATGTAACTAACTTAGACGAAGACACCCACGGTATGATTGCTAAATTTGCTGATGGTGCAAGGATAGATAGGAAAGTAGCAACAGGCAATCTACTGAAGGAACTCAGCAGGTCAAGTAACATCTGTGGAGGGAAAGGAAACCTTGACAGTTTGGGTTGAAACCCTACATCAGGACTCAAGATAGGGAAGTAGGTTGTGAAGGGGGTATAAGAAGGTTACATCGGGGTATCGATAGGTTAAGTGAATTAGTAAAGGTCTGGTAAATGGATGACTTGATAGTACAAGATGATAAGAGGCATAGATCGAGTGGACAGTCAGAGACTTTTTCCCAGTGTGTCAATGGCTAACATGAGGGGACATAATTTTAAGGTGATTGGAGGAAGGTATAAGGGGGATGTCAGAGGTAAGTTTTTATTTACACAGTCAGTGGTGGGTGCATGGAACGCACTGCCAGCAGAGGTTGTGGGGGCAGATACATCAGGGACATTTAAGAGACTCTTAGATAGACACATGAATGATAGAAAAATAGGAGGCTATGTGGGAGGGAAGGGTTAGATAGATGGGGTCAGCCCGCAAGTGTCTCCTCCAGAGCAGGATAAAATGTCGGCAAAACAGTATGCGCCGAAGGGCCTGTAATGTGCTGTGGTGTTCTATGTTCTACAATACGAGAAAAATGTAAAATTGTTCATTTTGGCAGGAAAAATAAAAAGGAAACAGGTTATCAGAATGGAGAGAGATTGCAGAGCTCTGAAATGCCGAGGGATCTGTGTACTCTCATATCTGCTTGGCAGACAGACGCAGTGGGTGATCAGGAAAGCTATCAGGTATGGTATTTATTGTGAGGATCATTGACCTCGAGTACAGTATACAGTATTGTTCTTTTATAGGGAAGGATATTAGTGCATTGGAAAGTTTATAGAAGGTGTATGAGTCAAAACATGGAATGTTAGGTTGTCTTATGAGGAAAAGTGGACAGGCTGGACTTGTATCTGCAGGAATTTACAAGAGTGAGCGGTGAATTGATTAGAACATATTAGATCCTGAGGGGGCTTATAGGATTAGAGACGGGCTGGAGAGAATTGTTCTTCTTGGGGGAGAATTTAGAACGATGGGTCACTGTTTAAAAATAAGGAGTCAGCTATTTAAGATGGAAATAAGGTGAAATGATTTTCTCTTAGAGCCTTTGGAACTCTCATCCTTAAGGACAGATGGAAGCAGTGCCTTTACATATTTTTAAAGCTGAGCTAGTTGGATTCTTTGATATACAAGTGAGCGAAAGGTTACTCAGGGAGACAGAACAAGGAGTTGAGGTTATAATTAGATTGACCATGATCTTATTAAACGGCGAAGCAGGTTCGAGTGCCAAGTGGCTTATTCCTGCTCTTGAGTCATATCTTTGTACCTATGTTCATATTGATATTAGTATTGGTTTATTATTGTCACTTGTACCAAGGTACAGTGAAAAACTTGTCTTGCATACCGATCATACAGGTCAATTCATTACACAGTGCGGTTACTTTGGGTTAGTACAGAGTGCATTGAGGTAGTACAGGTAAAAACAATAACAGTACAGAATAAAGTGTCACAGCTACAGAGAAAGTGCAGTCCAATAAGGTGCAAGTTCACAACAAGTTAGATTGTGAGGTCAGAGTCCATCTCATCGTATAAGGGAACCGTTCAATAGTCTTATCACTGTGGGATAGAAGCTGTCCTTAAGCCTGGTGGTATGTGTCCTCAGGCTCCTGTATCTTCTGCCTGATGGAAGAGGAGAGAAGAGAGAATGACCCAGGTGGGTGAGGTCTTTGATTATGCTGGCTACTACACCAAGGCAGCAAGAGGTAAAGAGTCCAAGGAGGGGAGGCTGGTGTCCATGATGCGCTGGGCTGTGTCCACAACTCTCTGCAGCTTTTTGCAGTCCTGGGCAGAGCAATTGCTGTACCAAGCCGTGATGCATCCAGATAGGACACTTTCTATGGTGCATTGATAAAAATTGGTGAGTGTCAAAAGGGAATATGTTGAAATACTCTACGCTATGCTGAAGTGCGTGCCTGGGTTAAGTGCACACATCTCTGGACTTGGTCTTAAACAAAATGTCCTGATTTAGACTTGAGACTACAACCCAATGAACTCCAGTTGACAGTTGTAATGAATGCATCAATCAACTCCCATCCATCTGAGATTTGTAGGGAGTAGAATCCAAAGAAAAGTTTGAATGTAGAAACATTTCCAGGTGAAGGTTGAAGGAATAAAGGAAAAGATCATTAACACAGTGCAGAAAAAGGGTCACCTAGCTATAGGAAGGACGTCTTTAAGCTGGAAAAGGTGCAGAGAACATTCACTAGGATGTTCCTGGGACTGGAGGGCTTGAGTTATAAAGAGAAACTGGATAGGCTGGTGCTTTTATCCCTGGAGCATAGGTGGTCGAGGGGGTGACCTTATAGAGGTACGCAAAAGGTGAATTGACACAGTCCTTTCCCAGGGTAAGAGAGTCTAAATCTAGAGGGCATGGAATTTAAAGTGAGGGGGGAAGATTTAAAGGGGAGCTGAAGGACAGGTTTTACACACAGAGGACGGTGGTTATATGGAATGAGCTACCAGGGAAGTGGTAGAGGTGGGTACAGTTACAATGCTAAAAAGGATTTTGACAGGTACATGGATAAAAAAGATTTAGAAGAATATGAGCCAAACACAGGCGAATAGGACTAGCTTAGGTAGGCAATTTGGTTGGCATAGACCAGTTGCACCGAAGGACTGTTTCTTTGCTACATAAATCTGTGGGTCTATAAGGGATTGACTCCTCTGCTCTGGTGAAGTCATTAAACTTGTTACAGCACAATATCACTGCATGTTCTGGTTATTAGCTGAAGGGCTTACTCTCCATCTACTGCTGGCCTGGAACATCTTTTCTTGAGTCCGCTATCTGTCGTTTCTATAACACCCTGGAGGATCCTCTTCACAGCCAAGCCTGCAAAGTGAGGAGCATCATGCTCTAAAGAAGACCATTCATGGACCTTACTGGCAGATGTTTAACATGCTCAGTTGAAGACAATCTGAGGAAGCTAGTGTTGTAGCTGCTGTAAGCATTGAAAAGCTCCAGCACGAAGCTGTTTCTTGCCTCTGACAGGACAAACTCTAAATGAAATGCACTTCCAAACACTCCAGATTTTTTTAAATGGACCTGGTCAAAGAAATGTTTGTATTTTTGGGCAGACTACAATGAACAATTATTTCCCTTATTTTCTAACTGTTTCCTGACCCCATGACTTCCCAAATTTCCCAAATTTTGGAAGTTCATCAGGAAATCTGGATACAATTGATATATCCTCCATAAACATCGGGTTATTCTTAGTTTATAAGATTGTTTCAACTACTTTCTGGATTTAAAAGACAATGAAACAGAATCATGGTGCTTTAGAGAACTAATTAGGAGATATCTCTTGGAGACCTGAGGAGCAAGTTTTTAAAGAGATTTTTATTAGTCAAATGTACATCGAGACACACAGTGAAATGCATCTTTTTGCGTAGAGTGTTCTGGGGGGCAGCCTACAAGTCTCACCACGCTGCCGGTGCCAATGTAGCATGCCCACAACTTCCTAACCCGTACGTCTTTGAAATGTGGGAGGAAACTAGATCACCCGGAGGAAACCCACACAGACACAGGGAGAATGTACAAACTCCTTACAGACAGCGGCGGGAATTGAACCCAGGTCACTGGCGCTGTAATGGAGCTACACTAACCGCTACACTACCGTGCCTGCCCTCTACACTACTGTGCCTGAAAATGGTGAATACCTGGAATGAGCTGCCAGGGGATGGTAATGTAAATACAGTTACAATGTTTAAAAGGCATTTGGACAGGTAATTGGACAGGAATGGAGTAGAGGGATAGAGACCTAATACAGGCAGATGGGATTAGGGTAGGTAGGCTTCAGGATCGGCATGGACAAGGTGTGGCAAAAGGGCCTCTTTCTGTGCTGTACAGTTCAATCATTATGTGAGTCTACATTGTTTTACAAGCATCAAGCAGAAGAAACAGGAGCAGTCAGTCCCTTGAACCTCTGCCATTCAATAACATTTTAGCCTCAACCCCATTTTCCCTCTCTCCCCTAGGGTCACAGGAGACTCTGAGGGGAGTAGATGGGAATGCAGGGAGAATAAAAGAATGGGATTTATGTGGGGTTAGTGTTGATGGTCGGCACAGACCGGATGGGCTGAAGGGCCTGTTTCCATGCAGTATCTTACTATGACTATGACTCCAGTGTCACAGGAGACCCCACATACGGAGCACAATGCCAGCAGTCTTAGTTTTGGATACGCCCACTGACTCCTTCCAAGTTTGGGAGTTGCAGGGGCATGTGGATTTACCTACCCCATGATGTGCTGCCTTTGTTTCAGCTCTGTAAGTGGTGGTTTACAACCGGAACTGTGGCTGGATAGTAGCGGGAAGCCTCTGATGAGTAGATGGGAAAGGGACTGGGATAGATATGGGGCTGGGCTCTCTGCATCTCCAGTGCTGGATTCAACATCACAATAGCAGAGAGGTGCTTCCAGGGGCTCCCTGCCGCCATAAACAGAGTGCATCTACTTGTAAAATGCTGATAAATCTGGCCATCTGGCCCAGTATGGTATCAAAGTGGTTTTCTGTATCAGGCCTCTCAACAACAGAGGCCTATTTCTGGGTCAAAACTGAGCTGTTCCAAACTTCATATCTGCATTCTGGTGCTACACATGGACACCAAAGATGTATTGTGTACCTATTGACTTCACTACAATGCACCTACATTCAGCTGTGGATAGACATAATAAATATACTCAGAATCATTCATGAGACACAGTCACAGGCAGCCCATCCTTCCTTTCTGCCCAATCAACGTGGCTTGTTCAGCCATCAGTAGCCAGTTGAAAGTCAATTACTTTGCTGTGAGTCTGTAGTTACATACAATCCAAACCAGGCAACGATGTCATTCAAGCTTTTATTCCAGATCCTGCTGCAGGAGAATTTAAATTCACGAAATTATGCACGATGTAATGAATTGATCTATATGATTGGTATGCAAGACAAGATTTTTACTGTACCTCAGTACATGTAACAATAATAAACCAATACCAATAAATAAATGGGATTTGAACTCTTGTTTACCAGTCAATGGTCCTTGGCATTGGATACTTGTCCACTTTACCACAGTTCCCACTAATTCAAAGCTAAGATGTTCCATCACATCCTGAATTTCTCCCTCATTTTGAACACATATAGCATACTACGTGAAATTTTAGTCACGATGCACAGCTTCCTCAAAAACCTGTGCTTAAGCGTGTCTCCCAAGAAAGATTTCAACTCATTTCCATGGCGGTTCCAATTTACTAGAGGAAACCTCATTGTTGACGAACTCTGGATATTCTCTCTTTTATGAACACGCTGTCAAGTTCAGTTCCAAATTGGAGCAGGTTGTGAGTTACAGACCTTCCCCACCGTCAAAGTTACTGCTTTAACTCAAGTCATTGGGAAGATAATCTTGATTACAATTTACAGCAATATTGAATCTGCACTTTCCGGAAAATATTTCTCATGTTAGCTCAGGCTTATAGACAGTCATGTCAGCACTGCTTTAAGGGAAATTCAGAGTGTAGCAAAGTGGTGTCCCAGCAAAATTTACCCACTGCCAGTCAGGGAGAAATATAACAGCACCTCACTGAAATAAAGAATGTCATAAAGAACAGAAGACACTGGAAACACTCAGCAGACTATTACCAGCACTTAAACAATCTGCAGGAGGAACTCAGCAAGTTCAGCAGCATTTATGGGGGCGGCGGGGGGGAGTGGGGGGGGGTGGTGGGGTGGGGGTGGAAGGAATTGTTGACCTTTCAGGTTGAAACCCTGCATCAAGACTGGGTTACCTCTATTACAACCAATCTGTATTCCCAGCATTTTCTGCTTTTATTACAGATTTCTAGCATCCCTAGAATTTAGGTCTCGTGTTATGTCAGAAGGAGGATCTGTAACATATAAACTCAGTAATTAAAAGGCAACAATGTCGTATTTATTATTATTATTCAAAGCAAAAGGCTAAATCCATTTTCGTAACCTTAAAAGTAGATAATGGATGACCTATTTATCAAGGAAGCAATATATTGCATTTCCATTAAGCAACAGTTGCTTATCCAAAAAGATAGGTTCTTGAGATTAGTCCTAAGCTAATTCATGTAGGGATGAGTGTGGTATGGCACTTTCATCTGAAAAGCGTTAGGGATATGGTCCAAAATTTATTTCAAGTCCTCACTACACACCACACCAGCGACTGGGTATGATCAGCTGTACAAAAGACCCGACTTCATCACAATCAGCGTAAGAACTAGGAGCAGGAGTAGGCCATTCCACCACTGGAGGCTGCCCTGCCCTTCAATTAGATCATGGTTCACCTCCTGCCTTGTCTACTTCCCCACCTTATCTTTAAATCTTCTGAATCCCTCTGTGTCAAAAGATCTATCAGGTCCGGCAGTTCAAAAAAGGTAAAGAAGAAAAATAAGACAAGTCAGCGGCAGTATCTTAATGGGATAACATTGCTCAAGTTTCATTAGAGACATGAAAGACTGCAGATGTTGGAATTTGGAGCAACACACAAAGTACTGGTTGAACTCACGGAGTTAGGCAGCATCTATGGAGGGAAATGATGCTTTATAGATGTATCTATGCATCCTCCATAGATGCTGCCTGACCCACTGAGCTCCTCCATCGCTTTGTGTGTTGCTCATGTTTCATTGTGGAGATTGGGAAGGTGACAGGTGAATTTCTCTTGTGATGTCCTTGGTGTCACTTAATCACTCTTACCATGGACTCTCCCTTTCGTTCATTCCTCCCTCCCATCTTTCACTGCCAATGCCCACTTATATCGTTTACTTTTCATAGTTCTGACAAAAGCTCATTAGCCTGAGTGATCACAGACTCTGCCAAGTATTTCCAGCATTAGCATAATCAAAGACCCCACCCACCCGGGTCATTCTCTCTTCTCTCTTCTCTCCTCTTCCATCAGGCAGAAGATACAGGAGCCTGAGGGCACGTACCACCAGATTTAAGGACAGCTTCTACCCCACTGTGGTAAGACTATTGAACGGTTCCCTTATATGATGAGATGGACTCTGACCTCACGATCTACCTTGTTGTGACCTTGCACCTTATTGGACTGCACTTTCTCTGTAGCTGTGACACTTTACTCTGTACTGTTATTGTTTTTACCTGTACTACATCAATGCACTCTGTACTAACCCATGTAACTGCACTGTGTAATGAATTGACCTGTACGATCGGTATGCAAGACCAGTTTTTCACTGTACCTAGGTACAAGTGACAATAATAAACCAATATCAATTTGTTGCCTTTATTCGAGCCTCAGTTTTTGCAGATGTCAGGATGAGGGCAGCCAATTGTTGCAGTGACCTTAAGCTGGAGTCATAGAGTCACACAGCAGAGAAACAGACCCTGTCAAAGACCCACCATGTCAATGCTAACCATCAACATTATCAAGCTCTAATCCCATTTACCGACACTTGGTCCATTGCCTTCTGTGCTTTGGCAATTAGGAGAGTACCTTCCTCTATGACTCATTCAGGTGCCCCATTCAAGGTTTCAACCACCCTCTAGAGACACAGCACAGAAACAGGCCCTTCTCCCCACTGAGTTTGTACAAACTATCAGACACCCATTTATGCAAATCCTACATTAATTCTATTTTTGTATTCACCCAATTGTCTCATCAAGTTCCTCCTGATTGTACCATTAACCTACACATTAGGGGAAATTCACAGTGGCTAATTAACTTACCAAGCCACACACCATTGGGATGTGGAAGGAAACTGGAGCACCCAGAGGAAACCCACACTGCTACAGGGAGATTGTGCAAACTCCATGCAGACAGTACCTGATGTCAGGATTGAACTTGGGTCTCCAGGTAGTTGTGGGATGGTGGCTCTACTAACTGTGCCACTGTGATGCCTGGGTGAAAAGGTTTTCCTATAGCTGAGGTGTCTAAAACTAGATGATATGGGTGTAGGATAAGGGGTAAGTTTTTAAGGGGGATCTGAAGAAAAATGTTCCTACCACCTATACTTTCTGTGCCCCTCATAGTTTTGTATACCTCTGTTAGATACCCCCTCAGGCCCCTCTGCTCAAAGGAGAACAAATCCAGCCTATCCAGTCTTTCTTCATAACTGAAGCTCTTCTTCCGAGGCAATTTGTTGAATCCCTTCTGCACCCTCTCCAGTGCAACCCTGTCCTTCCCAAGGTGTGGTGACCAGAACTACAGACAGCACTCCATCTGTGACCTAACCAATGGAGATGAAAATGCATTACTCATTCCCAAACATATCTCCATCTAATCATCATGCAGGAGGGGGTAGCAATGTATTAACCAGATGCCAGACTTGCTGTTGACACTGTTTCAATAATCTCTGAACATTTATAAACATTAGCCATTTGTTAACGTGTCTGCCAAGACTCGTGCTGGTTTCCTTGTCTCAAAGTCAGTAGGCTATGGGTTCAAGTTGGACTCTACAACTAGTCTGACTCTGTAGTTCAGTACTGAAGGAGCGGTGCAGTGTTGGAGGGCCTGTGCTTTAAGCAAAAAGTTATCTTGATGTACTGCCTGTTTGTAACAGATCTCATGGAACTAGACTGAAGATGACTGCATCCATTTTTTCCAATACTTATTGCGGAACTAACACTACTGGAAGAAAGTAGCTGGTCATTGTTTTTTGTGGGAGCTTACTGTGTACAAGTTAGCTACTGTCTACCCTACACAATAGTTCAATAGTACTTCAAAGGCATTTGAAGCACTTCTGGATGAGTTAAGAAAATAACCGTTGCCACAAGCTCCCAATCATTATTCTTTTTAAGTAGAGAACAGCTGGCTGGGGTCTAGGCAGCCAGCATCTTTGAGTCACATTGTTGGGGATAAAGTTGCTTCATGTGCTTTACAATTAGAGCCCCATTTCTGGAGGTTTTATTCTGATGATGCTGTCTTACGTTAGAGAGTAGGGAGTTGAATTTTATTGGCATCTGGTGCCAGACCTAAGCCAGGCTGGCATTGAGCCTTGGGTCTCTTCTGAAATGTCTTTAAGACACAAGTGAAGAGGAGCACAAGTTAGAAAAGAGTGGATTGTAAGTGAAGGCTCAACATAGTGACTGGGCCAACAAGGCGGACAGAACAGCAGATTATGTGAGGACGACAAAGTGCACCATGCAGAATATTAACGGTGAGCATTATCCACTGCCCATCTCACAAGATTTATTTGTGGAGTTGATAGATTCCTAAAATGTATTAGGCTGGACCTGTCCCATGCCTGTGGACAGCTGAATGTGAACCCAGTGAGTAGAATCTACTATGCACAACGTTCCCAGGTGGGGTTAAATCTCAGAGATCTTTCAGTCAGCAGAGGACAAAATGCTGTGATTCCAGGTGTCTTTGCAAGCAAGATGATAGCCTCACAGCATTTGAAGGTGTTGGGTAAGGTAATTGGTAGGTCACAGAACCACTATACATGACGATAATGGAACAAATGTACATTTGTTTACATGGCCTTCCAAATGGACAAAATGGACACCCACCTCTCTGGGAAAAGATGGCAGCTATTTTGGATGCAGGACAGCCAATTGATATTCCTGAGCATTGCTCTTTCCACAGGACTTCAGTATGGCTTTATATTCTCAACAAAGTTTGGTCATCATATTGAGCCCCCTTCACAAGTTGTTGCAAAAAGAGGAGTCCTGGCTCTGGACTGAAGTGCAATGGCGAACGGCTTGGTAATTGTGAACAGAACATCATCATCAATAACTTTAACCCTAAGCTATGTAGAACAGAGCTTAGCAATGAAGTATTCCTGGTCCATGCTGGCTTATGAAAACTATTAATGCTGTTGTGTGATGTGTCCACCTGTAACTGCTCAGATCATGCAACTCTATGCAGTGGACCACAGAACCTTTGAGTTCGGTTTTTGTGGTAAGTGGTCTCCCAGTTCACAACAAAGGTCTGCAGTTCAGGTTGGCACCGGTTGTCATATTCCTTCCCTCTACTGGAATCCTTTCTATACTAACTTCCCCATATCATTCAGCATCTAATGGGGAGATCAAACGTTCTATCCACCGGTGAAGGAAAAAATTGCAGCGGCAGTTATTGGACAAGGGGTCCAATGGGGCAATGAGTCAACAGCTGCTTGTGTACAGGACCAGCCTACCCTCCACCACAGGGTGCTAAGATGCTGATGGGTTGCTGGCTGCAGACACAGCTGATCTTGGTACAGACTCAATTGGAAGGACTAGTGGAGGAAAGAAAGAAGAGCCAGAAGTGATGGGAGCGGTGCCAAGGTCAGAAGAGGTGGTTTCAGGTAGAGGGTACTGAGGGTATTCTGATAACCAGGACATGGAGGGTTGGCTGGATAGAGCAGTTGGAAGGTTTTAGGAATACCAGAGTCAGGAATCAAATGATGAAGATGGGTGACAGCTGTCGAAAGGTTTACGTTGAATAATTACTGGATATATATGATACTGAAGAAGTTGGGGACCAAGAACAGGTAAGGTGCAGGTAAGTCTGGGATCAATTTACTGGATGAGGTCTATCCTGAGGGATCTTGAAAGGGTGGTTGTGGAGAGGACATTTTCACCTGTGGGAGAATCTAGAAGGGGGTATTGTTTAAAAATGAGGGGTCACCCATTTAAGACAGTTGTGACATGATTTTTTTCTCTCTCACTGAAGGTTGTGAGTCTTTAGAATTCAGCTACAGAGGGCAGTGGAAGCAGAGTCTTAGTGATGGGCAACACAAAAGATTTAATGGACAGAACACACAGTTTCTGTATGGATGCTATCAACTGATAAAGTAGAAACAGATGTTTATTTGGATACAAATAAAAGCATAAGACTTTTTTCTCGATAATGTTAAAATTTAGTAAACCTTTAAAGCTCTTAATCCAGTATTGAAAGTTCACCCAAATATTTACAGTGTTTGCAAAAAAAATGTCTTTCCAAAATGTAATGAGCAATCTTTGGAAATCCATTTTGGCCCCTCTCACCCTCTGGTTGAAGTTTGAAACTCCACCCCAATCTTAAGGAGCAGTGACAAATGCTTAGTGGAGGTAATTATAGGTATCAAAACAGAGGAAGTGTGTATTAACTGAATGGTTCAGCATAAATAAAGGAATCCCGGTGGTAGATTGAAAATGAAATATGAGTAATGTTGGCTTTGCATTGCAATTTACGATGGACCAGAAAAATCTGTTTTTTGAATACAAACATACCAAGAATATGATTTCACTGCTGAAAGGATAAATTGACTTCCCATTAGAACTTACATCGACAGATCTACTTTAGCAGCAGCGAAAGAATTACTTGTGCGGGATAAATGTCAAAGTTTGTTCAGAAGCTGTGGAGAGCCTCCAGTTGTTCTGGAAAATGGCATATGATCTCTGTCTTCAATAATGATCAACAAGTGTGCATTAGTAACTCAGGAGACCGCTAAACAAAAGAGAACCACCTACAATCATGTGAAAGAAATTTCAAGTGGCAGAATGCCACTTGTTCACTTAATTATTCATTGTGGCAAAGCCATTTGCACAGAGGTTCTTGAGAAGATGGAGGTGGACTCTGATGCACAGTAGCCCAAGTGACAATGGTATCCCCACAGTCCCATTAGAGTTCCTGGACTTTCTCCCAACAACAATGAAGAGATGATTGTGGGGATGAATATGTAGTTGTGAATTTGGCTGATGATCTGGAAGAAATTGCACAATATGGGAGAAAAACAAAAGGCATAGACGTTTTAGAATGCAATATGGAGGATCAATGTCTATAATGTAGGACCACATCAACGTAAGGAAGAAAACTCTGAGTCAGAGTAGAAAGTAACAATTACCATACCATGCTTATAGAAAACTATTTTGTCATTAATTATTTGTTCACAGGATATGTATGTCACTGGGAATGCCAGCACAGGCGTGGTACAGGCACGGTAGTGTAGCAGTTAGCATAATGCTACTACAGTGCCAGTGACCCGGGTTCGATTCCGGCCACTGCCTTTAAGGAATTTGTACATTCTCCCCATGTCTGCATGGGTTTCCTTCCAGTGTTCCGGTTTCCTCCCACATTCCAAAGGCGTACGGGTTAGGAAGTTGTGGGCATGCTATGTTGGCACCGGAAGCGTGGCGACACTTGCGGACTGCCCCCAGAACACTCTATGCAAAAGATGCATTTCACTGTGTGTTTCGATGTATATGTGACTAATAAAGATATCTTATCTTATCTTATCATTTATTGTCCATCCCCAATTGTCCCCAAAGTGTGAGAACATTTAAGAATGAACCACATTGGTGGGTCTGGAATCTTATACAGACAGAGTAGGTAAGGATGGCAGGTTTTGTCTTCTGAAGCACATTAGTGAATCAGCTGTGTTTTTACATCAATCCAGTAGTTTGTGCTTACTGTTACCGAAACCTAGTTTTGATTTAAGTCCAAGTTTATTTAATGACATGAATTTAACCCCTGCAGATGTCAGGTAGATTTTCAAACTCTTGTGGCTGAATAGGATATCCTGTCCTCTGGCTGTAGTCCAATTACAACCACTACACCATTGTACCTCGAGCAACAAACAATCTGCTGGAGGAACTCAGCAGGTCAAGCAGCATCTGTGGGAGGAAAGGAACTGTCGGCGTTTTGGGTCGAAACCCAGCGTCAGGACTCTGTTGCTCCAGATTCTAGCATCTGCAGTCTCTAATATCACCACTATGTGTTTCAGATAGATGAAAACAACTCCACCAGGAAACTGTTTTTAGAGGAGAAGCAAGGAGGATGACAGAAATAAAAATGGCAAGGTTCTGCAAATTATGCTGTTTACTTCACTCCAGGTGATAGAATATAGCAGAAGAGGTATTTAGGAGACATATTTCCTGGTCTGGATCCTAACTGCTTATAAGTTGATACGTAATGGCAAGGGAAAGCACAGGGCAGATACTATGGCTAGAAAGAATCCACAACATTTGAAGAAAAGCAGGTTGATTTATTCATGAGAAGAGCCTGAAGATCAATCGAGTTCTTAAGCTTGGAACTATGGATCTGTGAGCAGAACAGGAGTGGAGAAAGTCTGCAGAAAGAACTGCCACGCTGCTCAGGGCTGTCCCAGCTCCAGAGAAGGAATTAATTTTTTAATGCTACTTTATTATTTCTGCTGCTATTTTTGAAAGAGGAAAGGGCTACAGCCAATCAATAAAGTTATTAAAAAGCCAATTAATAAACATGTGAAGATAGCTAATTAACCAAAGGATCTGAAGTGCAGTCTCAGCTTCTAATGTTCTACACTGTTACTTATACCATAAGCTTCACATATTTATTGGCTTTTTCTTAATTAGGCAGTTGTGCACTGCTTTAATTGCAACATTCATTAATCTTTGTCTTCACTGAAGGTTTTACAGTTAGTGTTTTATGTTCTCTGCAAGCTTATTCTCATGACAACAATAACAACTACCTTTCAAATACTCCAATTGCTGTTAATTGCTTTAAGTCATCCTTAAAGGGTCACCAAAGTGCAAGTATTTGGAGGTAACCCATGAACTATTATGGTGCCCAAAGGCTATATTATGGCACCAAAGCCATACTTAATTGACTGTAGACCATTGCCCACCTCCAGCAGGGATAACCCTGGGAATTGTAAACCAATGAGTCTTAATTCAGTGGTGGGCAAATTACTGCATAAGATTCTTAGAGACAGGATTTATGAACATTTGGAGAAGCATAGGCTGATTAGGGACAGTCAGCATGGCTTTGTGAGGGGCCTCACAAGACAGATTGAATCCTTTGAGGATGTGACAAAGCATATTGATAAAGGTAGAGCAGTGGATGTGGTATGCATGGATTTTAGTAATCTACAGATCCCTCAAGGTTGCCGTGCAGGTTGATAGGGTTGGTAAGAAGGCGTATGGTGTGTTGGCCTTCATTAGTCAGAGTATTGAGTTCAAGAGCCACGAGGTAATGAGGCAGCTTTATAAAACTCTGGTTAGACCACACTTGGAGTATTGTGTTCAGTTCTGGTCACCTCATTATAGGAAGGATGTGGAAGCTTTAGAGAGGGTGTAGAGGAGATTTACCAGTATGCTGCTTGGATTGGAGAGCATGTCTTACGCTCATAATCGAGATAGGGCTTTTCTCTTTAGAACAAATGAGGGTGAGAGGTGACTTGATAGAGGCATAGATCGAGTGGACAGTCAGAGACTGTTTCCCAGGGCAAAAATGGCTAACATGAGGGGGCATAATTTTAAAGTGATTGGAGGAAGGTATAGGGGGGATGTCAGGGGTAAGTTTTTTACACAGAGAGTGGAGGGTGTGTGGAACGCATGGCCAGCAGAGGTGGTGGAGGCAGATACATTAGGGACATTTAAGAGGCTCTTAGAGCCACGAGTGATAAAAAAAATTGAGGGCTATGTGGGAGGGAAGTGTTAGTTAGATCTTAGAGTCAACACAACATCGTGGGCTGAAGGGCCTGTACTGTGTTGCATTGTTCTATGTTCTATATTTGTTCTTGCTAACTGAATTGGAGGTACATGGAAATGAAGTTTGAATCAATGACTAGCAAAATACAAAAATATTAAGCCTTCCTAAAAACATAGGTAAGCGCAGGAAATGCTTAGCAGGTCAGGCAGAATCTGTGGAGAGAGAAAGTGAAGAGATTGTGAAGAGTGCTAACATTTCATTTCGACTTTTCATCAGAAATGAGAAAACAAGTATTTTACATTGCAGGGAGGGGACTTAAAACACATTTGTTAAAATATACAGCCAAACACACTGTTTTTTCACTTGATATCCACCTTCCACAGTTCCTTGATGTTCAATTCTACGTTAAACTACTCCTTCCTTATCCATGGAGTTACTTCCCCGAATTCTCCAGGACTTTACAAAGCAAACCAGGCTATGATTGCCTCAGTTTTACTGCTTGATGCTGTTTTTCAGTGGCTGCTGCCCAGCTAGAGACATGCTGGGCTACTTCTTAAAGATCCATTTTCCAAGCCCCATGAATTCGGAAAAGCAGGAAATGACAAAAAAAATAAAAGCACACTAAGCTGAATCAATGAGAAACTACTAATGGATGACAACCTATCTGTGACATGAAGTGTAACCCAGAAAATGTCATCGAGCAGCTAAAAGAACTTCAATGTATAGGGATTATATATCTATTTCTTAATCTGTATGCCACGTGTTTAAGAACCATGCT
The DNA here is from genome assembly GCF_009764475.1 of Pristis pectinata. Classification (NCBI taxonomy): domain Eukaryota; kingdom Metazoa; phylum Chordata; class Chondrichthyes; order Rhinopristiformes; family Pristidae; genus Pristis; species Pristis pectinata. The sequence goes on along the minus strand of NC_067409.1, from coordinate 18,489,474 downwards.
CATTCATATTGCAACAGTATTTATAGTTGGTAATTCCTGTCTCACTCCTCCAGGATTTTAAACTAATTCTTCTGTCTATAGGGAGCTCCAGCCGGATAAATCATCGAAATGAATATCATCAGTTACTAGCATAAGTTCAGTCACCATTCTTGGGTTTTAAAAGCTTTCTTTAATGTTATAGGATCGGGATCACATTACCCTTAGCCAAAGCTCATTTACCTTGTGATAATTCCAACATAAATGAAGTGAAGTGCCATTTTATCCGAGTCCATCAATTATAAAACTATTCCATTTTTAATTGTGGAAGTTGAAACTAGCCAGTGATTTTGTGGCATTCAGCACAGTCACGGACCTGAGTTATAGAATCTTTCTTGGTCAATCTTAGCTTGCATCTCAGGATTCTAAATAGGAGTGGGTACTAAGAGAAAGGGTGGATTAGTTATAATCTGTGAGAAAATCCTTAGATTCTAGAGAAATTCCAGGGGTTTGGAAAACTGCCAATGTGACACACCTATTCAGAAAGGGAGAGAGGCAAGAAGCAGGTACTTATAGACATATTAGACTAAAATGTATTATTGGAAAAATGATAGAATCAATTATTAAAGAAGTAATAGCAGCTTACAGAAGACACACAGTAGCACAGCTGGTAGAGCTGCTGCCACAGACAGTTCCAACAACCCAGGTTCAATCCTGACCTCTGGTGCTGTCTGTGTGGAGTTTGCATGTTTTCCTGGTTACCGTGTGGGGTTACCCCAAATGTTCTGGTTTCCTCCAATATCTGAAAGACATCCTGGTGTGTTAATTGGCGACTGTACATTCTCTGTAGGTGAGTGATAGAATCTGGGAGGAATTGATGGGAACGGGGGAAGAAAAGTGCAGGGAAAATCATCAGGGGAATGGGATTTCCCTGTGAGCAGTATAAATTCCATGAGCCCAAATACCTTCCTTCAGTGCCAGAAGGCAATTTTGTTTCAGCTTCGTGAAGAGGAAATCATCTCTGAAAAATTAGAATTTCTTAAGGAAGTCTCAATCCATGTGGATATAGGGAAATCAGTAGAATGATTGCATTTGGACTTTCCAAAGATGTTTGACAAAGTACTTCATGAAAGGTTAAGGGACAAGATAAGTGCCTACAGTGTTAGAGGTAACATATACATGGATAGAGAATTGGCTAATGGGAAGAAAGCAGTGAATAGGAATATGACTGAAAACCTGTACCCAGTGGGGGCTTGGACTGCAACTGTTTGTAATGTGTACCAGCGTGTATATGAGTGAATTGGAGGAAGGAAGTGAATGTTATGGTAACCACGTTTGTGGATAACACAATAATAGGTAGGTAGGCTTTTGAGGTAAATACAAACTGTTTACAGAGAGATATTGATAGGTTAGGTAACTTGGCAAAAATTGGCAATGGAATATAATGTAGGAAAATGTGAAGTTGTTCATTTTAGAAGGAAGATCAAAAAAACAGAGTATTAATTGAGAGAAACTACAGAAATCTGCACCATAAAAAGATTTGGGGATTCTTGTACATGAAACACAAAAAGCCATCACAGGTTTGTGAAGGGGTGTGTGGGGGAAGGGTGTGTGGGGGAAGTGTGTGAGGGGGATGGGGTGTGTGGGGGATGAGGTGTGTGTGGGGGAAGGGTGTGAGGGGGATGGGGTGTGTGGGGGAAGGGGTGTGTGGGGGAAGTGTGTGAGGGGGATGGGGTGTGTGGGGGATGAGGTGTGTGTGGGGGAAGGGTGTGTGGGGGATGGGGTGTGTGGGGGATGGGGTGTGTGGGGGAAGGGATTTGTGGGGGAAGGGTTGTGTGGGGGATGGGGTGTGTGGGGGAAGGGGTGTGTGGGGGAAGGGGTGTGTGGGGGATGGGGTGTGTGGGGGATGGGGTGTGTGGGGGAAGGGGTGTGTGGGGGAAGGGGTGTGTGGGGGAAGTGTGTGTGGGGGATGAGGTGTGTGTGGGGGAAGGGTGTGGGGGGAAGTGTGTGAGGGGGATGGGGTGTGTGGGGGATGAGGTGTGGGGGGAAGGGTGTGTGGGGGATGGGGTGTGTGGGGGATGGGGTGTGTGGGGGAAGGGATTTGTGGGGGAAGGGTTGTGTGGGGGAAGGGGTGTGTGGGGGATGGGGTGTGTGGGGGAAGGGGTGTGTGGGGGAAGGGGTGTGTGGGGAATGGGGTGTGTGGGGGAAGGGGTGTGTGGGGGAAGGGGTGTGTGGGGCAAGTGTGTGTGGGGGATGAGGTGTGTGTGGGGGAAGGGTGTGGGGGGGATGGGGTGTGTGGGGGAAGGGGTGTGTGGGGGAAGGGTGTGGGGGGATGAGGTGTGTGGGGGGAAGGGTGTGTGGGGGATGGGGTGTGTGGGGGATGGGGTGTGTGGGGGAAGGGGTGTGTGGGGGATGGGGTGTGTGGGGGAAGGGGTGTGTGGGGGAAGTGTGTGTGGGGGATGAGGTGTGTGTGGGGGAAGGGTGTGGGGGGGAAGTGTGTGAGGGGGATGGGGTGTGTGGGGGATGAGGTGTGTGTGGGGGAAGGGTGTGTGGGGGATGGGGTGTGTGGGGGATGGGGTGCGTGGGGGAAGGGATTTGTGGGGGAAGGGTTGTGTGGGGGAAGGGGTGTGTGGGGGATGGGGTGTGTGGGGGAAGGGGTGTGTGGGGGAGGGGTGTGTGGGGGAAGGGGTGTGTGGGGGAAGTGTGTGTGGGGGATGAGGTGTGTGTGGGGGAAGGGTGTGGGGGGGATGGGGTGTGTGGGGGAAGGGGTGTGTGGGGGAAGTGTGTGGGGGGGATGAGGTGTGTGGGGGGAAGGGTGTGTGGGGGATGGGGTGTGTGGGGGAAGGGGTGTGTGGGGGATGGGGTGTGTGGGGGAAGGGGTGTGAGGGGGATGGGGTGTGTGGGGGAAGGGGTGTGTGGGGGATGGGTGTGTGGGGGAAGGGGTGTGTGGGGGATGGGGTGTGTGGGGGAAGGGGTGTGTGGGGGAAGTGTGTGAGGGGGATGGGGTGTGTGGGGGATGAGGTGTGTGTGGGGGAAGGGTGTGTGGGGGAAGGGGTGTGTGGGGGGTGGGGTGTGTGGGGGATGGGGTGTGTGGGGGAAGGGGTGTGTGGGGGATGGGGTGTGTGGGGGAAGGGGTGTGAGGGGGATGGGGTGTGTGGGGGAAGGGGTGTGTGGGGGATGGGGTGTGTGGGGGATGGGGTGTGTGGGGGAAGGGTGTGTGGGGGAAGGGGTGTGTGGGGGATGGGGTGTGTGGGGGAAGGGTGTGTGGGGGAAGTGTGTGAGGGGGATGGGGTGTGTGGGGGATGAGGTGTGTGTGGGGGAAGGGTGTGTGGGGGATGGGGTGTGTGGGGATGGGGTGTGTGGGGGAAGGGGTGTGTGGGGGATGAGGTGTATGGGGAGGAGTGTGAAGGGGTGTGTGAGGGAGGGGTGTGTGGGGAAGGGTGTGAAGGGGTGTGTGGGGGAGGGGTGTGAAAGGGTGTGTTGGAGAAGGGGTGTGTGGGGGAGTGATGAGTGGGGGAGTGATGTGTGGGAAAGGGGTGTGAAGGAGTGTATGGGGGAGAGGTATGTGAGGGAGGGGTGTGTGCTGGGGAGGGGTGTGTGGGGGAAGGACTATGTGGGTGGAATGGTGTTTGGGAGAAGGGGTGTGCGGGGGAAGGGGTGTGCGGGGGAAGGGGTGTATGGGGGAAGGGATTTGTGGGGGAAGGGGTGTGCGGGGGAAGGGATTTGTGGGGGAAGTTGTGTCTGGGGAAGGGGTGTATGGGGGAAGGGATTTGTGGGGGAAGGGGTGTGTGGGGGAAGGGGTGTGTGGGTGAAGGTGTGCCTGGGGAAGGGGTGTATGGGGGAAGGGATTTGTTGGGGAAGGGGTGTGTGGGGGAAGGGGTGTGTGGGGGAAGTTGTGCCTGGGGAAGGGGTGTATGGGGGAAGGGATTTGTGGGGGAAGGGTTGTGTGGGGGAAGGGATTTGTGGGGGAAGGGTTGTGTGGGGGAAGGGGTGTGTGGGGGAAGGGGTGTGTGGGTGAAGGTGTGTGGGGGAAGGGGTGTGTGGGGGAAGTTGTGCCTGGGGAAGGGGTGTATGGGGGAAGGGATTTGTTGGGGAAGGGGTGTGTGGGTGAAGGTGTGTGGGGGAAGGGGTGTGTGGGGGAAGGGATTTGTGGGGGAAGGGTTGTGTGGGGGAAGGGGTGTGTAGGGGAAGGGGTGTGTTGGGGAAGGGGTGTGTTGGGGAGGTGTGTGATTGACTAATGAAACAAATGATGATGCAAGGTAATCAGGACATCAATGATACAAGTAAAGATAGGAAGGATCCAGAGGAGTTGTAGAGGGGGACAGTAACATCATAACTAACATTTCCTCTCTGAAGACATGTCTGCCGGAGAGGGTAATCTTTGTCTCCCTGGGATCCATTCATGAGGCCACTGCGGGGCCCTGTAATCGTCCTTCATTGCAGTGTCCTTCAGGCTGAAGGAGTCATGTGTGCTTCCTGGCATTCACTATCAGGATGTTCCATTGGTGACACGTCACAATCTACACACCCAGTAAGTGAGTGAATGCTGAAAAAAAAAGATTTCTTGTTTGTTTAAATATGCTCTGTGGACTTTGGAAGATGTCTGAGCAACCAGCAGTTAGTTCTGTGTAGTTTGGTGTTCCAGTGTCAGCAGAGTATCTCTTCAAGTTGTGATGAAAGCTCCTATCTGCACTGAGACTGTTCCATGATAATCATTGTGCAGAGCTTTGAGCTTCACATCGTATTGGTATGAGCAGAATCACTCAGTATGCAAAACAATGATGTTATTAAATGTCTACCTTCATCATGAGAAAATATCCAGCTCACTAACTTGAATCACACTCAGCAATTTCATGATTGGCATCATTCACCTGGAAATAATTGCTGGCAAGTTTGCTCTCCGTAAAATCAAAATGGGATAAGATAGTGCTGAAAAAATAACAGTGCTACATGATCCAGTTTGTCAGTTCATGATTCCTCCTCAGGCAAATGTCCAGAAGCTAACAAAGCTGGGTAGTTGTCTTTGAACAGTGTTGACAACAAACCATGCACTTTAGTGGATGCATTTAAGTAGCTTGTATCACCGGGAGAAATAGCAGTTCTCATAAGTGTAATGCTAGAAATTCCACAGAGGGCTCCTGGATCTGAGGGAAGATGATCAAGTTTGAGAACTGGAATTAAGATAAGATAAGATCTCTTTATTAGTCACATGTACATCGAAACACACAGTGAAATGCATCTTTTGCATAGAGTGTTCTCATGCCCACAACTTCCTAACCTGTACGTCTTTGGAATGTGGGAGGAAACCGGAGCACCCGGAGGAAACCCATGCAGACACAGGGAGAACGTACAAACTCCTTACAGACAGCAGCCGGAATTGAACCCGGGTCGCTGGCGCTGTAATAGTGTTATGCTAACCACTACATTTATTATTTTCCTAAATTTACCTTCTACCCCTAACAGGCTATAGGAATTTTTGCTCTTTTTTTACAAACTCTTTGGTATCAGCTTTGGCTTTTATTTGATCTCTTCTTTATTTGAAACTCAGGTTAAAGTTTGATTTAAATATAATCCCAATAGTATCTCAAAGTTCAGCAAGCAATGCAATTGTGCATTTAGAGTAGATGGCATGTTGGTTCCAACATTTTTCTCATATTTAGCATTTGTCCCGAGATAAATATCCCAGAATTTCTATTCCCTTCATCCTGCATGAATTATTTATACTTTACTGTTCAATGATGCTGGTCCATGGAGTTTTGCTTCCTTCTTTCTCAGCAGTGAACAGCAGAATGATCTGAAACATTAAATCTTGATAATTTACTAAAGTTAAACTCAAATCCTGGGAGAAAAATCCTTGTTCTAAACATAATGAATCCTTCCACTTTGCAGACAAATTGTTTTTTCCCACCTTTTCAATTCTTTCAGGATGAATAAATGACCTATTCTTAACTAAGTTGAAATATTTCCAAATGTGTGACAATTTAACCAGTCCTGATGAAGGGTCTCGGCCCGAAATGTCGAATGTTTACTTCCCTCCATAGATAGTGCTGAGTTCCTCCAGCACTTTTTGTGATTTGCTCCAGATTCCAGCATCTGCAGAAATTCTTGTGTCTTAATCATTCCAGGATTTTGTAATCCTAAATATTTACTTATGTCATAAGGTGTGTTAAAGTCCAGACAATAGCTAATCCACTCTGGACTAAATGCAGGTCCCCTGCAAAACATTATCCAATCTGTGTTTTGTTTCTACAATGCAAAGAACACCACATAGTGAAAACCAAATGCAGTGCCCTGGACTGGAAGAAGTAGAAATGAATCGCTGCTTCACCTGAGAGGACTGCTTGGGATCCTGGATGGTGGGAAGGGAAGAGGTAAAAGGTTGCTTCTCTTGCAGTTGAATGGGAATGTGCTGTAAGAAGGGGTGTGATTGGTGGAAGCAGAAGAGGAGATCAGGGAGTCACAAAGGGAACAACACTTCAGAATGAAGAATGGGGAGGGGTGGGGAACATGTATTTATCCACATGGTGGATTTATCCACATGGGGACCCTGGTCTCACCCTTTCAGAGATATCCCCTTTGTCCCATTCATCCCTCCACCCAGCCTCTCTGCAAGGTAAAAAAATAACTTGTTTTCACTCACTCTCCCAGTTCTTGATGGGTGGTCGGTATGCTGATATGCGATTTGACTGAGCACCAAAGATGAATTTTATAGGATTAAAGCCCTCTGTTTCTACTGGCTGTAAGAGTGAAAAAGATCTCCTCAGTCTTACTGGCTCCTGGACATTCAGGCCTGGTTGGTGATGCTAAATGCATTAAGATAGTAGCAGCAGGATGCTGCATTCTGTTTTGGAAATTTGGTTCCATGTAGACAGATTTCTGGAAGCAAAGTGGAACACACTGCAATTAACACTACTGACTGCAATGGATTTCTAAGATTAGATCCTTTTTAGGTATCTGTCTGCAGGCAGGCACAGTAGTGTAGCGGTTAACTTAGCGCTATTACAGTGCCAGTGACCCAGGTTCAATTCCGGCCGCTGTCTGTAAGGAGTTTGTACGTTCTCCCCGTGTCTCCGGTTTCCTCCCACATTCCAAAGACGTACAGGTTAGGAAGTTGTGGGCATGCTATATTGGCACCGGAAGTGTGGCGACACTTGCGGGCTGCCCCCAGAACACTCTATGCAAAAGATGCATTTCACTGTATGTTTTGATGTACATGTGACTAATAAAGATATCTTATCTTATCTTAATTGTTGATTAGTTGGCAGTCTTACACAGAGAAATCATCATCAAGGAAGATGTGGAGAATGGAATGTGTTTCACAGGGTGACCGTTTACACTGAAGGTCAGGCCACACTTGGGCTATGTGCCTGGGAATCAGCTTTAGAAACTATCTGAGATGGTACTATTGATGCAGTGCCAATGGTTAGCCAACAGCTGTGAACACTGCATCTCCTTCTGAACAATCTTGTGGTACCCATTGTTCATAAAGTCAGCAAGCCACCAGAACCGTGGCATAATCAACATTGAATGTTACTATCATAATGTGAGGAGCAGGATTTTTGGTCTCAGTTCATCTCCCTTGTGTTAACCCTTTAATGTCATATCAATAAATGGTGGCCTTGGTAGCCACGGCTAAGAATGAACTGAAAAAAAGCTGCTTACACCTGCCATTGTCTGCAGTGTGTTTTGCTCAGCTCCTTCAAAGATAAAGATTACAGTAAAGATCCAACATTAAAACTGTACAGCGCTTGAGGAGATACGTTCCTATATACCTGAGACACATCTGAGGAACTTCCATTTCTCACTAACAGTTGTTATGGACTCAGTGAAAGTCCCTTTAAGATAGAGAGTGTGTGTGTATGTGTGTGTGGGGCGTGCTTACGTCAATAGAAGATAAAGGACGTAATGACGTTGTTGAAGAAGGAAGAAGAAGAAGGAAAGAGAGAGAAGGGAGAGAGACACCAGCCTGCTTGTTTTCTCTATCGATGGATGAGAAACAATAACTGTGTTTGCCACTGAAATCCATGTATGGAAGTTGGAAGTAATCCGGTGGAGTTCACTTTGTTGCTGACCTGTAGAAGGAAACAGGTATTTGTGTGTGGACGACCACGGTTCGGATGCTTTTCGGGGTGAGGAAGTCACTACCGAGTAAACACTGAAGTGTCGTTTGGGTTCCATCGTGGAACATTTGGATTTCGTATGTACTCTCTCTCTGTTTTTCTACATCTACATCTTATCTTCAGACAACGGTGGTTGTTGAAGAAGCCCTTGCTCATGTTTCACCTTATGACTTGCGGAACTGAACTTTAAGAACCATTCAGGAACTGGGAGTTTTGGACTTTGTCACACACACACACACGAAGAGTTTAGTTTTGGGGTTAACGTTCGAGGTTTAACATTCTTGAATTCTAACATACTAACATTTTTTTTAACTTTTATTTTACGTATTATCATAAGTAGTGATTAATAAAATAGTTTTTAACACTGAATCATGCTCAGTGTGTTTCTTTTGTTGCTGGTTCGTGACAAAATTGGGGGCTCGTCCGGGATAGTTCCCAAGGTTAACGAGTGTCGTCTGGGATCGTTTCCCAGATTGACAAGATTTGTTCGGGGTTCAATCCAAAGATTTTTGAGGGAGGTCTGATAAATTCTTTTTAATTGGCTTATGTGTGTGGAAACCAGCAGCAATGGATATTAAGGCATTTTTGGAGTCACCAACCCAGAAGGGATTGGAGGTGGCGAAAAAGGATGATTTGATAAAGATTGCTACAAGGCTAAACCTTACAGAAGTAAAGCAGTCTATGAGAAAGGCAGATATTCAGAGACTGATAGCTGGCCATTATGTGGAAAAGAAGGTGTTTGAGAAGGAAGTGTTAAAACAGTTTCCTGGCAGTGAAATAGCAATTTCTGAGGCACAGGTGCAGCTGGCAAAGATAGAAGCTGAACGAGAACAAACCCAGTTAAAGATAGAAGCTGAACGAGAGCAAAAGAGATTAGAAGCTGAACGAGAACAAAAGAGATTAGAGGCCGAACAAGAACAGACCCAGTTAAAGATAGAGGCCGAACAAAAGCTAACTCAGATGAAGATAGAGGCTGATCTAGCAATGAAGCAGATGGAATTGAAGAGGATGGAGCTGGATAGTGAGGAGAAGGAGAAACAGAGGCAGCATGAGTTACAAATGAAGCAAGAGAGAGTTTGGAATCTGATTCTGATGATGGTTTTTCAGCCAGCAGGGAGGTTCGATTAGTCCCTCCTTTTGAAGAAGATCAGGTTGATCAGTATTTCCAACATTTTGAAAAGGTTGCTGTGAGTTCAAACTGGCCAAGGAAAGGATGGGCTCTTATGGTACAGAGTGTGATTAAAGGTAAAGCTCAAAAAGCTTATTCTGCTTTGTCTGTTGAGGATGCAGCTGATTATACCAAGGTAAAACAAGCTATTTTGAAGGCCTATGAATTGGTCCCTGAGGCTTATAGACAAAAATTCAGAGACTTGAGGAAATCTGCAGATCAGACTTATATGGAATTTGCCAATGGAAAGAGAATATGTTTTGAACGATGGTGCCTGGCTAAAAATGTAGATGGGGATTACGATAAATTGACAGAATTGATACTAGTGGAAGACTTTAAAAGATGTGTTCCAGCTGAATTAACAACATATTTAAATGAAAAGGCAGTGGAAACTTTACAAGAAACTGCTAGGTTGGCAGATGATTATGCTTTAACCCATAAATCCAAATGGGGACAACCTAAAACCTTTCAAAAGAGTTACAAAGACAATCCAGGTAAACCGGAGATTAAATTGGGAGGTAATCAAAAAGGAAAAGATGAAAAGAAGCCAGGGCTGGAGAAACCTGTTGAGCATACTTGTTATTACTGTAGGAAACCTGGCCACGTGATATCTAATTGTGCCCTTTTGAAGAAAAAGAAGGAAGCTGGGCCCAATGCTTGTTTTCAGGCAATTAAAAATCGAAAAGGTTTAGGAGATGCTGTTAAAGATCAGTCCTTGCAAGAGGTAAAAGCGGAAGAGTTGGAGGAGGTGAGACAGGAATTACGTTCTTATGTATCAGAGGGTTTTGTTTCACTGAATGATGAGTCACCCCAGGTGCCAGTGAAAATTCTTAGAGATACTGGGGCTAGTCAATCTCTCTTGCTGGACAGTGTTTTAAATTTTGGTGAAGAAAGTGACACTGGTGAAGTAAATCTAATACGAGGCGTTACAGGTGAGACCATGTCTGTCCCTTTTCACAGGGTGATTTTAAAGTCAAAGTTCATAGAAGGACCAGTCGAGATAGGGATAAGAGTTTGCCAGTGGAAGGAGTTTCTTTGTTATTGGGAAATGACCTTGCAGATGGAGAAAGTGATCCTGTGGTACGGTTAACAACCAAACCAAGGATTGATGAGTCTGAGAATGATTCAGATGTTTAACCATCATGTGTGCCACTTCTAGATTTCCAGAGGCAATACCCCTTAGAAATATTAAGGCCAAGACGGTGTCAAAGGCTCTTGTAAAATTTTTTACCTTGTTTGGTTTGCCAAAAGAAATCCAATCTGATCAAGGTAGTAATTTTATGTCAAAAATTTTTCAACAAATAGTCTATGAGCTGGGAGCAAAGCAGATTGTATCATCTGCATATCACCCAGAATCTCAAGGAGCTCTGGAGAGATTTCATTCTACTCTCAAAAATATGCTGAAGACTTATTGCTTTGAAAACACCAAGGATTGGGACGAAGGTATCCATTTACTTTTGTTTGCCGTTAGAGAATCGATCCAGGAGTCAATCGGATTTAGTCCGTTTGAGCTTGTGTTTGGACATAGGGTGAGAGGACCTTTGGAGTTGTTGAGAGAGCAATGGGTTAATGAGGAAGTTCACTTGAGTCTGTTGGACTATGTCCAAAAATTTAAAACTCGGTTGGAGAGAGTCTGCCAGCTAGCGAGAGAGAATTTGAAAACAAGCCAGATAAGAATGAAGACATATTTTGATAGACGTGCTCGGCCTAGGACATTCGCAGTGGGGCAAAAGGTGTTGGTATTTTTCCCTAGCCAAAATAATCCCTTGCAAGCTCGTTTTTCTGGACCCTATGTTATTGAATCTCGAGTGACTGATCTAACATATATAATCAAAACACCAGATAGACGCAAGAAAACACAACTCTGTCATGTAAACATGCTAAAACCTTATTATGAGAGGGATTCAGTTGTGGCCTTGGTGGATGGTGTAAAGGTTGTTTCTAGAATGCCTGATGTTGATGTTGAGGAAGGCCAATTTAGACCAAATATTGTTCCATCGAAACTAAAAAACCAAAATATCATGGAGAACCTTGAAACGAAATTGGACCATTTACAAGTTTCACAAAAACAACAGATGAGAGAATTAATTTTAAAATTTAAAAATCTGTTCCCAGATGTTCCAAACAGAACATCGATAATTACCCATGATGTTGATGTTGGGGATGCAAAACCAATCAAACAACACCCATATCGAATGAATGTGGAAAAAAGTAAACTTGTTGATCAGGAAATAAAATACATGTTGGAAAATGATATTATTAGACATTCTACTTCAAATTGGAGTTCGCCCTGTGTTATTGTACCTAAACCTGATGGAACTGTTAGATTTTGCACAGATTACAGGAAAGTGAATGCTGTAACAAAGTCAGATGCTTACCCTATTCCTAGAGTGGATGATTGCATAGACAGAGTGGGAAAGGAAAAATTTCTTACAAAGATTGACTTATTAAAAGGGTACTGGTGTGTTCCATTAACAGATAGAGGAAGGGAGATTTCTGCCTTTGTAACCCCTTCTGGATTGTATGAATACAATGTTTTGCCATTTGGAATGAAAAATGCTCCGGCAACATTTCAAAGAATGATTAATTCAGTGATTCATGGGTTAAAACATACAGATGCCTACATTGACGACTTAGTGACTGGGAATGATACTTGGGAAGATCACATCTCTGCGTTAGAAAGGTTGTTTGAAAGACTTTCCAAGGCTAACCTTACAGTTAACTTGGCTAAAAGTGAATTTGGCCATGCCACTGTGACGTATCTTGGTTATGTTGTAGGTCAAGGCAAGCAAGCTCCTGTTCAGGCAAAAGTTCAAGCAATATCTGAGTTCCCTATTCCCACAGGTACGAGGACTGTTAGAAGATTTTTGGGAATGGTTGGATATTACCGAAAATTTTGTAAAAATTTTGCTGATATTGCTCTTCCCCTAACTAATCTTCTGAAGAAGGGAGTAAAGTTTGCCTGGACAGATTCTTGTCAAGAAGCATTTGATAAGCTGAAAGCCATTTTATGCTACCATCCTGTGCTCAGAACACCTGACTTTGAAAAGCCATTTTCATTAGCAGTAGATGCCAGTGATGAAGCTGCAGGAGCTGTGTTGTTGCAGAAGGGTGATCTTGATGATATTGACCATCCTGTAGCTTACTTTTCAAAGAAATTTAATGAGCATCAAAAGAATTATTCCACCATAGAGAAAGAATTACTGTCGCTTGTTTTAGCCTTGCAACATTTCAGTGTATATGTTTGCACCGCTCAGCAACCATTGACTGTGTATACAGATCATAACCCATTGGTGTTTCTGAGCCGAGTCAAAAACAAGAACAGAAGGCTGTTAAACTGGAGTTTAATTTTGCAAGAGTTTGATCTCATGATAACTCACATTAAAGGCAAAGATAATGTGATTGCTGATTGTCTTTCCCGATGTTAAATGGGAAACATATATCTGTACTAATCTGATAGTCTGTAGTTGTGTAGCGTGATAATTATTAACATTACTAACTCTATGCGCGGTTAAGATTTTCTTGGGAAAATTTTTTTTTTAGGTGGGAGGTGTTATGGACTCAGTGAAAGTCCCTTTAAGATAGAGAGTGTGTGTGTATGTGTGTGTGGGGCGTGCTTACGTCAATAGAAGATAAAGGACGTAATGACGTTGTTGAAGAAGGAAGAAGAAGAAGGAGAGAGAGAGAAGGGAGAGAGACACCAGCCTGCTTGTTTTCTCTATCGATGGATGAGAAACAATAACTGTGTTTGCCACTGAAATCCATGTATGGAAGTTGGAAGTAATCCGGTGGAGTTCACTTTGTTGCTGACCTGTAGAAGGAAACAGGTATTTGTGTGTGGACGACCACGGTTCGGATGCTTTTCGGGGTGAGGAAGTCACTACCGAGTAAACACTGAAGTGTCGTTTGGGTTCCATCGTGGAACATTTGGATTTCGTATGTACTCTCTCTATGTTTTTCTACATCTACATCTTATCTTCAGACAACGGTGGTTGTTGAAGAAGCCCTTGCTCATGTTTCACCTTATGACTTGCGGAACTGAACTTTAAGAACCATTCAGGAACTGGGAGTTTTGGACTTTGTCACACACACACACACGAAGAGTTTAGTTTTGGGGTTAACGTTCGAGGTTTAACATTCTTGAATTCTAACATACTAACATTTTTTTTTAACTTTTATTTTACGTATTATCATAAGTAGTGATTAATAAAATAGTTTTTAACACTGAATCATGCTCAGTGTGTTTCTTTTGTTGCTGGTTCGTGACACAGTTTTTAGAACCAACACCTGCAATTACTTTTTGACATCTCAGTTTATATCTATGAAGTAAAAATAACTTTTGGTTAGGGTATTGCAACTTTTAAAGCAATTAGTGAAGCAATGATTACGTTCATTTTTCCCTGGTCTGTTGATGTCATTACACATTTATATTACTATGCTATGCTAATTCACTTCTACAGGCTAGGTTGAATTTGACATCAAAATGGGGAAAGGTTGAAATCAAAAAAGGAAAATGCTGGAAATACTCAACAAGTCAGGCAGCATCTATGGAAAAAGAAGCAGAGTTAAAGTTTCAGATTGAAGACCCTTTGCCAGAATGGCAAAGTGAGAAAACAAATTAGCTTTTTGTAGTAGAGAAAGGGTCAGAGGAATGTATAAGACAAAGGGGATATAACTGAAAGGATGAGGCAGGGATTGTCATGGGGCTGAATTGTACATAGATGAAGTCATCTAGTTGAAAAAGTAATTTGGGTAGTTGGAGAGAGAGAGAACATGAACAAAGAAAAACTTGAATATGGAAATGAACCACTTAGAATGAGAATGAGAGAGATAGAAAGAGTGAGAGGGTGAGAGAGAGAGAGCAAGAGAGAGAGAGAGAGAGAGAGAGAGAGAGCGCACAAAGAAAGGAGCAGAAAAGATGCAGAATGCAGAGCTGCCAGAAATGCCCTGTAGGTCAGGCTGGGCAAGTGAAGAGAGGAAAACTGAGCCAATGTCACAGGTGGATGACCAACAGCAGAAATGGCCACTTTTGATACAGACAGAGAAACTGAGTTACCTGGAGTTGTAGAACTCAGTATTGAGTCCAGAAAGCCACAATGTGCTCAGATGGAAGATGAAGTCCACAAGTCTACAATGTGGTTTGTCATAATGATGTAGGAGGCCACAAGCAGAGATGTCAGTGTGAGAGTAGGATGGATAATTAAAATGGCAGGCCACAGGGAGCTCAGACAGAAGTGGACAACTTACAGGTGATCTGCAACGAAGTAACTCCAACCCTGTCCCTAATCCAAACCCTAAAGCGTGGTTTCTCCAATGTAGCACTAAATGCAATACTCCAGATTGGAAAAAGTACACAGAAACAGGCCCTTCTGCCCATCATATCCCTGGCAACCCTTTTGCCCATCCTCACTAATTCCATTTTCTCACATTACAAACATATTATCACATATTATTTGATATTATTCTATGCTTTACCTATTTAAGTATCTGCCAAAATGCCTCTTAAACATAGTAATTGTGTCTGATTCCACCACCTCTTCTGGCAGCATGTTCCAGATATCAATCATTTGCCTCATGGATTCCCTTTAAACTTCTCCCCTCTCACTTTTTAAAGTTATGCACTCCAGTATTTGATATTTCCAACCTAGGAAAAAGATTCTGATTATCTCTCTATGCCTCTCATAATTTTATTTATTTCCATCAAGCCACCTCTTAGCCTCCAACACTCCAGTAAAAACAAGCCAAGTTGCTGTGACTGGAACTATAGACAATACAACCAAAGTTCTACACAGCTGCAACATGACTCCTCCACTCAATGCTCCAACCGTTGAAGGCAAGCATGATGTATACTTTCTTTACCACCCTATTATTTGTGTTGACACTTTCAGGAAGCTATGGACTTGCACCCCAAGATCCTTCTGTACATCAATGGTCCTGAGGGTCCTGCCATTTACCTCTTTCCAACCTGCTCTTTTCCTCTAGCATTTGACCTTCCAAAATGCACCAGTTAGAATGAAGAGTTACTCATTGAAGGCAGTGTTGAAAAGAAATTCTTTTCTTACTGGATCATAAATCTTTGGAATTCTTTGACCCAGACACCATGGAGGCTGAATCATGAATTCAATCCAAGATAGACAATATTAATCTTGAGGAATATCAAGTATTACAAGCAACAAGCAAGAAAATGGATGGTAGAATAGGTATAGTACTAGAAAGGGTAGAGAAAGTGCTTCCAACTCACCATTTTTGGCCTTTAGTTCAGAAGTGTAAGGTCGTTAGATGGGGTATAGTAAGAGAGGATGACAGGAAGGGATAGTTTACAAACAAAAGAATGTACCTGGAAGTAAAGCCAGAGTAGGGAAAATAGTAAAATGTTTAAATAACAATGTTTAAAGGCTATCTGTATACAGACAACACTTGCAACAATATAGGTGTATTGAAGGCACAACTAAAAATAAATGCCATTAGAGAGATGTCCTTGCAATTTTAACAAGACAAAGAACTAAATATTCCAGGATAGTTGACATTTCAGAAGGATAAGCTGAAAGGAAAAGGAGTTGAGTAGCTCTGTTAATAAAAGGTGAGCTCAGTAATGAGGAATGATCTTGGCTCAGAAGACCAAGATATGGGATCAGTTTGGGCAGAGCTGAGAAATAACAAGGGAAATAAGACACTGATTGGAGTAATTCATTGGATCCCTAACAGTAGCTGCGGAGCACAGCTTTAATCAAGAAATAATGGAAGAAAGATCCTATAATGATTATGAGGGATCTTCAAGTCAAGTCAAGTTTATTATCATGTGCTCAAGTACACTGAGGTACAGGTACAATGAAAAACTTGCTTGCAACAGCATCACAGGCAGGTAGGCACAGACAACACACAGAATGTAAATTATACATGAATTATGCATAAATTATACAAGACAGTGAAGAAAGTGTGAAAAAAAAGTGTGCGGAAACAAAGCCTTAGGGCAAAAAAAGACACAATCAGAGACAAGTCCATGGTACTGCAAAAGGTGATCTGTAGTGTTTGATTGTTGAGATATGGTTAAGGTTGTGCAGGTCGGTTCAAGAACCTGATGGTTGTACAGAAGTAGCCATTCCTGAACCTGGTGGTGTGGGACTTCAGGCTTCTGTACCTCCTACCTGATGATAGCAGTGAGAGCAGGGCATGACCCAGATGGTGGGGATCCTTGATGATAGATTCCGGCTTCTTGAGACAGTGCCTCCTGTAGATGCTGTCAATGGTGGAGAGGGCTGTGCCAGTGATGGACTGGGCTGTGTCCACAACTCTGCAATTGCTTCCATTCTTGCACATAGATTGGACAAATTAAACATAGCTGTGGTAGCTTGGAGAACAAGTTCATGGAGTATATTCAAGACACTCTCAGAACAATACATTGTGGAACGCAATAAGTCAAGATCTATTAATGATCTCATAGTAAGGGGTCATCAGAGAAAGAGTGATCATAACCTGGTAGAATTTCATATTCTGTTTAACAGTGAGGAAAATAAATTGCTTTACATGAAACAGAGAAAAGTAGCTAAGAAGCCATATGGGTTGTTTGCCTTTATTGTAAAGGAAATGAAGCATAAAGGTAGAAAAGTCTTACCACAACTTTACAGGGCATTGGTGAGACCAGAGCTGGAGTACTGCACACACGTTTGGTCTCCTTATATAAGGAGGAATTTATTTGTATTGAAGACAGCTCAGAGAAGATTGATTTCTGAGAAGAAGGGACAAGTCAATCAGGAAAGATTGAGCGGGTTGAAGATATATTCATTGAAATATAGAACATGTGTTATCATTGAACGTATAGTATTCTGAGGAGAATTGAGTAGGTAGATTCTCAGAGGATATTTCCCCGCATGCTATAGAGTCTAGACTTAGGCAGCTTTGTTTTAGAATGAGTGTTACTCACTTAAGGTGGAGTTGAAGAGGAATTTCTTCTCCCAAGGGGTCATGAATCTTTGGAATTCTCTACCTTAGGTAGCTGTGGCGGCTGAATCACTGTGGAGGCACGGTAGTGTAACGGTTAGCGTAATGCTATTACAGCGCCAGCGACCTGGGTTCACTTCCAGTCGTAGTCTGTAAGGAGTTTGTACGTTCTCCCATTGTCTGTGCGGGTTTCCTCCAGGTGCTCCGGTTTCCTCCTACATTTCAAAGACGTGTGGGTTAGGAAGTTGTGGGCATGCTACATTGGCGCCGGAAGCGGGCTGCCCCCAGAACACTCTACTCAAAAGAAGCATTTCACTGTGTGTTTCAATGTACATGTGACTAACAAAGAAGTCTTATCTTATCTTATTGAACTCAGGGATGAGATAGAGAGTTTTATTTTGGTCCAGAGAAGTGTCAATTATTGCAGGGAACATGCAAGAAGATGGAGCTGAGGTCAAAATCAGAGCACCAATCATCTTATTGAATGACGGAGTAAGCTTCAGGGGCCATATTGACTATTCTTGCTCCTAATTATTACATTCTCGTGAATATCTGGGCCTCACTTAACAAACTGGCATTTGCACAGCAGAGTCAAACTTACATCACTTATGCAGCAGAGTCATGCCATCCAGCATAATTTAATGGTAATCACTAAAAAATCACAAATGCACTGATCCAAGGTGAACCAGAATCCTCTGTAGGATCAAATAAACTGAAGAATGTTTGTTTTGTACTTTCCAGTACAAAGTAAAAAGATTGTACTTTTGTACTTTCCACAACTCTATACAAAAAGAAAAATGAATCTCTTCTGGGATCAATCTGATAGGGCCTCTAGAAGACTGAAATGTGATTTTGAAACAGTAATAGTCTTGTTGGAAGCTTTCAAAGGCATAAGGAATGGAATATTCCTGGGAGCCCCGGACATGTAGAAATGTGATGGAATATAAGTTGAGATCCAGTCTACTTTCCCAAGTCCTTGGGTGTAAGTTAAACATCATTGCCTCCCACCCCAGGAAAACCAGGGCTTGAGTGAGTTGCAAGATCCCTCCTAAAACAATAAAATGTTTAATACTGAACAAAGTGTGAGAAGTTTGAAAACTCAATGAAATTAACCAGGATTTGACTGTTTGTGTGACCTTTCCTGGGAACTGTTGAACATTCCTAAACTGCAATGAAACATTAAGTGATAGTACTGCGCTGAACAGGCTTCTCAGTGATGAAGTACAATTTCTAACTTTTGCAAACAAAAGTTGACCTTTCCCTGAATATCTGATGATGATGTAAGAACTGGCGCTAACTTTCCAGCTTTTATCTGAGTATACTCACTTATTTTCAGTAGTGAAGACTGTAATGGTTTTAATTAAATTTTAATGCATATATAAAATTATAGGGCCTCCTACAATGATGGTTAATAATTATATTCTTATATATATGAATACATATAACATATAATAATCTAAAAAACATATACACAGCTGACACTTAATAACTACCTATGATGTTGCCCAGTTTAGAGACTATTTAACTATAAGAAGAGGTTGAACAAACTTGGATTGTTTTCTCTGGCATGCCGGAGGCTGAGGGACGACCTGGTATATAAAATTATAAGAGGCATAGATAGGGTCGATAGTCAGAGATCAGGAGAAGGTAAAAGGCCAGAAGGGGGACATCCACGAGGAAGAGGAGATGTTGGAAAGCGTCGTCAGTGGGGGCTGAGGACTCCTTGCCAAAGAAATAGACACAGGGGCAGAGGTGATGGAAGAAGAGCTTGACATCATGGCAGGCCCAGAATTCATTAAGGTGCAGTTGTGGGGATATAAAGGTGAAGCCTCTGCTGAGGACAAGCTGCTCAGCATTAGACGGGGGTGGTTGGTGAAGACCCATTAAGGGTTGGAGCTGGGGCAAGGAATGAGTTCAGAATAGCGTGATGGGTGGGAGAGCTCAGGGAGGGGCTGGGTAACATGGTGGGAAGGGAGCTCAGAAGAGAGAGGGGAGGGAGAAGGATGGTGTTTGAGCTAGGGGGTGGGACAAAGTGACAAGGATCCCCCCCCCAGCATTTGGGGCCTGGAGGCTGGCAAGTTTCCGATCTTTCTTGGAGGTTAGGAACATGAAGAACAGCTGGTTGAAAGAGGGAATCTGGAAGAGGACAATGGTGGAATTGGAATTGGTTTATTATTGTCACATGAACTGAAGCAGGTAGGAACCTTAGACTGAAGCAGGAGAGGTTCAAAACGTCTGCAAATACCCCCGCCAGCTGATCTTCACAGGATCTAAGAACATGGCCAGGGACACCATCCGGGCCAGATGCTTTCCGTGGGTTCACTCTCCGGAAAACTTATCTTACATCCTCAATGGTGGCTGTGGGTTCAGGTGCATTGGAGGCTGTCGGGGTGTGTGGTGACATATCAATCCCCTTCTGTTCAAAACGTGCATAGAATGGGTTAAGCTCATCGGGAAGTGATGCACTGTTCTTGGCGATGCTGTCCGACTTCATTTTGTAGCCTATTATAGCATGTAAGGCCTGCCACAACTGACAGCTGGTCTGGGACTCGATGTTGGACTGGTATTGTTTCTAGGCATCTCTGATAGCTTTACGGAGGTCGTATCTTGATTTCTTGTATACGTCAGGGTCTCCTGATTTGAATGCTGCAGTCGCAAACTTCAGTAGGGAGTGGATCTCCCGGTTCATCCATGGTTGTCAGTTTGGTAACACCCGGATTGTTTTCTTTGGTACACAGTCCTCAGCACACTTGCTGATAAAGTCTGTGATGGTGGTGATATACTTATCTGGGTTGGCAGCTGAGTCCTTGACCCTGGCACATTTGGGAAAGTGAGCCCAGAGCAGTGAGATAGAAGGAGAAAGGGACAGAAGGTACCGACACATGGCAGAGATGGTAGAGCGAAGGACCATGGGGAGAAGTGGTGAATTGAATGTACACACATGAGATCTTAGCTGGGACCAAACTGGGAAACAGCTGGAAGCCACGTGGCACAAGATGGTGGCGAATGTGAGCACCTTCGCTCCGTCCGTCACATCAGCCAGGACCTCCCGGTGGCCACCCACTTCAACTCCACACCCCACTCCCATACTGACATGTCTATACATGGCCTCCTCTACCGTCATGTTGGGGCCAGATGCAGGTTGGAGGAAAACACCTCATATTTCGCCTTGGGAGTCTTCAACCTGATGGCCTCAAAATCGATTTCTTTAACTTCCGGTAACCCCACCCCTTCATTTTCTTCGCCCTCCCCCCCCCCCCCTCCTTCGTCTTCCCTTATTCCTGTGGCTGCCTTCCCCTGCCTTGATGACCTGCCCATCTCCTCTCCTCCCCTCCCCCACCCTTTATTCCGTGGTCCACTGCCCTTTCCTACCAGATTCCTTCTTCTCCAGCCCTCAGCCTCTTCTACCTATCACCTCTCAGCTTATTACATCTTCTCCCCCTCCCCCACCCACCTACCGTCCTTCTCTCAACTGGACTCGCCTATCACCTGGACTCACCTATCCCCTGCCTGTGTGTGCTCCTCCCCCTCCCCCACCTTCTTATTCTGGCTTCTGCCCTCTTCCTTTCCAGTCCTGATGAAGGGTCTCATCCCGAAATGTCGACTGTTTATTTCCCTCCAAGGATGTTGCCTGACCTGCTGAGTTCCTCCAGCACTTTTTGTGTATTGCCCCAGATTCCAGCGTCTGCAGTATTTCTTGTGTACCAAGGAAGGACACTTGGCTGTAGTAGTGGGTCTGAGTAAGAACATGGTTGAAGAGCAGCAGAGCAAAAGAAACTACAGAGGGAAAGCAGTGAGAAGGGGAATCACAGCAGCCCCGACAAAGAGTGGGGGAAAACTTCTTCAAAGTGGGCATATCTTGAAGAGACCGCAGTGGAGTAGTAAAATGGAGATGCAAGAGGCTTCAGATACTGGAATCCAGAGCAAAAAAACCGCTCAGGGGTCAAGCGGTATATGAAGAAGTAGGAGGATAGTCAGGACTGATGCAAAATCTCAGCCCAAAACATCAACCATCCCTTTGCCTCCATGGATGCTACTTGACCTACTGAGTTCCTCCAGCATATTCCAGCATCTGCAGTGTCTTGTGTCTCTAGATAGTAAGAATCATTTTCTCAGGGTGGAACTGTCAAATACTAGAGGGCATAGCTTTGAGTTGACAGGGGAAAGTTTGAAGGAGATTTACGTGGCAAATTTTTTACACAGAGAGTGGCAGATGCCTAGAACATGTTGGGGAGGTAGTGGAAGCAGATACGATAGCAATGTTTGGACAGGCGCGTGAACAGGCAGAGAACAAAGGAATATAGACCATATGCAGGCAGAAGGGATTGGTTTAAATTGGAATCATGGTCAGCACAGATATTGTGGGATGAAGGGGCTGTTCCTGTGCTGTACTGCTCAAAGTCGAGTTTATTGTCACATGCACAAGTACATGTATGCACAGGTGCAATGAAAAACTTACTTGCAGCAGCATCACAGGCACATAGCATCATACAAGTGTCACAAACCAGCAACAAAAGAAACACACTGAGCATGATTCAGTGTTAAAAACTATTTTATTAATCACTACTTATGATAATACGTAAAATAAAAGTTAAAAAAAATGTTAGTATGTTAGAATTCAAGAATGTTAAACCTCGAACGTTAACCCCAAAACTAAACTCTTCGTGTGTGTGTGTGTGTGACAAAGTCCAAAACTCCCAGTTCCTGAATGGTTCTTAAAGTTCAGTTCCGCAAGCCATAAGGTGAAACATGAGCAAGGGCTTCTTCAACAACCACCGTTGTCTGAAGATAAGATGTAGATGTAGAAAAACATAGAGAGAGTACATACGAAATCCAAATGTTCCACGATGGAACCCAAACGACACTTCAGTGTTTACTCGGTAGTGACTTCCTCACCCCGAAAAGCATCCGAACCGTGGTCGTCCACACACAAATACCTGTTTCCTTCTACAGGTCAGCAACAAAGTGAACTCCACCGGATTATTTCCAACTTCCATACATGGATTTCTATGGCAAACACAGTTATTGTTTCTCATCCATCGATAGAGAAAACAAGCAGGCTGGTGTCTCTCTCCCTTCTCTCTCTCTCTTTCTTCTTCTTCTGCCTTCTTCAACAACGTCATTACGTCCTTTATTTTCTATTGACGTAAGCACGCCCCACACACACATACACACACACTCTCTATCTTAAAGGGACTTTCACTGAGTCCGTAACACAAGCAGCATTCACAAGAAAAGCATAAATTAAACATAAATTATACACAATTTTTACAAGAAAGGGCACAATTAGAACAAAAGAAGTCCAGTTTAGTACAAAGTGGTCAAAGTGGTCATAGTGTTGCTAAACTCTAGTGATCAGGGTTTTGCCATTTGGTTCAAGAACCGAATGGTTGAAGGGAAGTTGCTGTTCTTGAACCTGGTCGTGTGGGACTTCAGACTTCTGTACCACCTGCCCGATGGTAGCTGCAAGAAGATGGCATGGCCCAGACAGTTTGGATCTTTGATGATGGTTGTTGCCTTCTTGAGGCAGTGTCTCCTGTGGATGTTACCAATGGTGGGGAGGGATGTGCCTGTGATGTATTGGGCTATATCCACTACTTTCTGCAGCTTCTTACATTCCTGTGCATTCGAATTGCCATACTAGACCATGATGCAACTAGTCAGGATACTTTCAACAGTACATCTGTAGAATTTCTCTATGTTCTATGTAACTAAAATTTAATATATACACAGTTTAACGTACACATTTCAGATTTTACTATTAATCTGTGGACATTTTTTAACCAACTGCTTGGCATCACCAGCACCTGAGCAAGGTTACATTGATAGAGTTAAATGAAGATGGTTGGGAGAAGTGGTTTATCAATCCTTATAAATAAAAAATATGTATCACTTTACAAGAGGAAGTAAAGATAAGAGATGATTTTAATTCTGACTGCCCACTATTAGCAGACTGGTGAGCAGTTAAAATTCCCACTGTGATTAATTTAAACACCACTGTCCTGATTTCACTGTCTTTATGTGGCCTGTAAGTTTAAATTGCTTTTTTCATTAAGTGAGGGTGGGGAAGGGGGATGGGAGGTCACACCCAAGTGGGCAGTAGTGCCTCCTCTAAATATGCAGATAACCTCTGATGACATCCCTGCAGACATTTTAACCCAAGGCCTCCATGAAAAGAAAAGGCTGAGATATGTGTGTTAATCTTTTGTAGCTGCAGATTTTGAGCTGTCTGTCCTATCTCCTGACCATGATGTCTTCCCTGCCATTTACCGGTGACTGTTCCCCTGGCAATGGCCTTTTGACTGCAAGATAACATCAGGAGTTCATGCAAAATTTCCCTTGTTACAGATACGTAAACAGAATGAAGAATATATCAATCCATGAAAAATCTCCAAGCACTCAGAAAGATACATAAAAGGTACTGGTAGAAATAGTGCAATTATTATTTAATTCCGGATTGTCGTCAATTTTGAATTGATTTACTTCTTAAAACCAAAACAGATGGTACTCTTAATGTAAATTTCAAAGTGATTCAGTTCAATGGTTTATATGAGTAATTAATGGCCAAAAATAAACTTTCCTGCTGACAGAATCACATGATACTTTCCAGCCCTTCTCTCATATAACCTGCACATCTGTACAGAGCATCATCCATTGCATATTTGCAAAAGTTGCAATGTTTGTCTGAAAGATTGAGTCAAAGAGTCATACAGCACAGAAACAGGCCCTTCAGCTCAATTTGTCCATGCCGACCAATATGCCCACCTAAGCTAGTCCCATTTACCCACGTTTGGCCCATATCCCTCTAAACCTTTCCTATCCATGTATCTGTCCAAGTGTCTTTTAAATGTTGTTAATGGGAGGACAAGTACACTGGGCCACTTGACAAACAATTCTAATTAATACAGTGAATTTATAAGTGTTACAAACAGGACAAACAGTCTAACAAAAAGTAGATCTCTTTGCAATTAGTAAGTGTCATTTGGTTTTAATAGCTGGAAGCTACCACTTCAATCAGCAAATAGTTTGTTAGAAACTACATTTTCTTAATTTTATAGACTTCCTATTATAAAGTTTAATATTTGCTGAACCAGTGTACTTCACAATTCCTATGTAATAGTTATAGGTTGAAAAGCCTGATTAGTTGTTAGAGGATATAATGGAACAGAACGGCATCCTGATTATGACAGTGGGCAGATTGCCCAAGTATGTAATGATCAACAAAGGAAATGAACCATTTTCAGACCATAGGGAACAGGTTCATTTGCAGACACTACCACAAAACTGGAAAGCTAAAGTTATAACAGTGGACAGCTGTTATATTTATTTACATGTGCATATATTGAGTCAGTCCCATAGACTGTGTGGTAATTAGATGATGAAGTAAACTTCCTGCACTCCCACTGAGCTTGTCCAACATTCTGGGCATCATCCAATCTGGTCAGAGGTTAGTCGAATCACAGATAACTCTTTGGGCTCAGAGACCTGCAGACATCAGTACCCTAAGTATGATGGCCCTTTGATGGTTATTAATGTTAATCCTGCTGGGTACCCTCAACGAGACTAACATTGGCTTAGAAGGTGACAACATGACCATCGATCAGGCTCATTGATGTGCGACCATATTAAGGACTAGCCTCACAAGCATTTGTAATATGAGGTGACAATCTTCTACAGGTTGCACACTCATCAACTATGTTGCAGAGCTTTGAACTTACTACAAGTGGGGTAAATAGTAAGTGCCATCCATTTATGGCACCCAGGTGAAGCAACTGTTAGTACTGCTGGCTCACGGCTCCAGGGACCCCAGTTTGATTCGGCCCTTGGATGCTGTCTGTATGGAGTTTGCACATTCTCACTGCGACTGTGTGGGTTTTCTCCAACATCCCAACCACGTGCTGGTAGGTTAACTGACTACTGTAAATTGCCACCTAGTATTTGTAAGTGGCACAAGAATCAAAAGGGAAAGTTGATAGGTGTGTGAGAGAGAATAACTTGTAGGCTTACAGGGGTACCAACAGGTGGAATGTGAGTGAAGGGATTGCTCTGTTGGGAAGTGGCACAGGCTTGATAAGCTGAACCACCTTCTTCTGTGTTGTAATTAGTACGTAGCTTATACACTTTGCCTCAATTCAGGGCTGGTGAAGCTTTGCAGACTTGATCCTTACATGTGTACAACACCACTACTGGGACAACAGGAAGAATTATATCCTTCTTTAAGCTTCCCCATCAGATTGATTTGAAGTGGTATTGATAACAGTTGGGGGTTGCTTTTCTTGGTGAAATCTTCACTGGATCTTTGGAATGGCTGTGAGTATGAAGATACCATATAAAGGGGAGTTTTCCTGTCTTTATTTTTCATTTCATCTAGTTCCATGTCAACAACATCGCGAAGACACAAGAGACTGCAGATGCTGGAATCTGGAGCAATAATCAATCTGCTGGAGGAACTCAGCAGGTCAAGCAGCACCTGGGGGTGGGGGTGGGGGGAGGAATTGTCGATGTTTCGGGTCAAAACCATGCATCAGGACTTAAGAGTGGAGAGGGGAGATGGCCACTATAAATCCATCCACCTCCCTTTTGTCTCTCTTTGTCTGCCTCCATCTATCATCGTATAAGAGAACGATGATAAGACTATTGAATGGTTTCCTTAAACAATGAGACGGACTCTTGACCTCACAATCTACCTTGTTATGACCTTGCACCTTACTGCCTAGCTGCAATGCACTTCCCTGTAGCTGTGACACTTTACTCTGTATTCTGTTATTGTTTTTACCCTGTACTACCTCAATGCACTGTGTAATGAATTGATCTGTATGAACGGTACGCAAGACAAATTTTTCACTGTACCTCGGTACAAGTGACAATAATAAACTAATACCAATACCTGCTACTGTCTCCCAACTCCACCCCTCTCACCTCCCCTAATTGGCGTGACCTGCCTATCATCCTACACCCCTCCACAGTCCACTAATCACCTCAAACTCCTGTCTCACCACTTCCCCCCTCCTCTTTATACTGGCCATCTCCCCTCTCCATTCTCAGTCCTGATGCAGGGTCTCGATCTGAAATGTTGACAATTGCTTTCCCCCCGCAGATGCTGCTCGACCCACTGAGGTTCTCAAGCAGATTGTTCATCAATATCTTGAACTTTAAATGTGACTACTTTATATGAACAAATAACTGGCTAAATTTAAATCTAACACAATGAGATTATTGGCACTTTCAGATGTATCCATTACTATATTCACTAAATTACTAAGTTAATTTTCTGAACCCGATTTTTTTAGAGTGATCAATGTTAGGAATTTTTAGGCTGTTAGGAACATGAAAGGACATGCTTTTAAGTTTGGGGGGAAGTTTAAAGGCAACGTGAGGGGCAAGATTTTTACACAGATTGTGGTAGGTGCCTGGAATTGGTTACCAGGG
The DNA here is from genome assembly GCF_009764475.1 of Pristis pectinata. Taxonomy (NCBI): domain Eukaryota; kingdom Metazoa; phylum Chordata; class Chondrichthyes; order Rhinopristiformes; family Pristidae; genus Pristis; species Pristis pectinata. The sequence goes on along the minus strand of NC_067409.1, from coordinate 18,462,843 downwards.
ATAGTAGTGGAAGCAGGCAGTTTGGTGGAGCTTAAGAGGCTTTTAGATAGACTCATGAATATAAGGGGAATGGAGGGATATGGATGATACACAAGCAGAGGACGTTTAGCATAAATCGGCATCAATATCAGCATAATATCATGGGCCGAATGGCCTGTCCAGTGCTGTATTGTTCTATGTTCTAATATTAAATGCTTGCTAAATACACTTTTTAAAACAACCAAACTTAAACAGCTAAAACCTATCCCAGAATCTACAAAAAACTGACTGAAAACTTCACTCATAAAGAACAGACTAGATTCTTGGAAAATTCGAGGATTGGAACCTCAAACTGAGCTCAATGCAAGTTGACAGCTGTTGAAATTCTGAAACAAATTTTCTGTGAGTGAGCTAATTGGAACTTAAAGGCAGAAGAATTTAATGGAATGATTTTGAGATATTAACTGAACTAACTGTTGTGTCCATTTCCAATGAGCCACATTAGAAATGCATTGTGATGTGGGAAGTCTACTGTGGTGAATCATAGAGCTGTACAATATGATCAAAACAATCAGTCTTTGGGTTACTAAAGTCTTTTCAGTCCTGTCAAGTTACCCACATTCAACACAGTGTCAAAGTCTTTTTCATTATAACACAGTTGAACTGTGCACTTGGCCAGAGCTGATAGATCCCTACGTTTTCCAACCTGTTTGTAGTTTTAATGCAGCTGATTTTTGAAACTGCTACAAATAGTCCCATAGCTATAAGTTGCTGTCCAGAGAAAATCATCAGCAAAATCTACAGTGGAGCTAATTATGAAGATGAAGGTAACGAGGGGCCAATGCATGGTGTGACTTGATCATTCTGTTCAGTTCATGTGATGCAAGCAGAGCAGTGCATATTAGCTGCAATACCTCAACAATACGACTCAATGTTTACCACATTCAGTGCACTTGAGAACAAGCATTCCTTTAATACTGCATGAGGCAACCGCGTAACTTTGTGAGAGTTGGCTTGACTGTATTGACAGATCCAAAAAGATGCTTGTCATATACCACGAGCTTAGAAGTGAAATTAAACAAAAGTCCATCTTCAGCTAGTATAGACACATTGGGCCAAGTAGCCTCCTTCTGTCCTATGAATTTTTATGACTCTGTACCTTGGCTCTGACAATTATAAAATAACCTGGCATATCATCATGATAATGACAGTTGCCCTCACACTTACCTTACTAGCAGACCAGTATTAACAGCTCTTAAACAGCACTGGATTGCCATTTAGCATCTGACAGCTCTTCATTCCAGTATTAGTCTACTTCTGTTGTTATTACAGATATTCAAGAAAATATTCTGAAGTTTAATTGTTTGCTAAATAACATTCCTAGGGGCTAAGCTACCTTGTGTGAGCTGCAGCTCAGGTAGTAATGGAAAGTTCGGAGTTCAAGTCCCACTCTGGAGACTTAAGACAGAATTCGAGTCTAACACTTCAATGCAATATAGTCAGAGTCAGAGTCATACAGCACGGAAACTGGCCCTTTGGCCCAACTGGTCCATGCCAACCAAGGTTAACATCTAAGCTAGTCCCATTTGCCCATGTTTGGCCAATATCCCTCTAAACCTTTCCTATCCATGTACCTGTCCAAGTACCTTTTAAATGTACCTGCCTCAACCATTTCCTCTGGTAGCTCATTCCATATACTGACTACTCTCTGCATGAAAAAGTGCCCCTCAGGTTCTAATTAAATCTCTCCCCTCTCACCTTAAACCTATGCCCTCTAGTTTTTGATTCCTCAACCCTGGGAAGAAGACTGTGCACATTCACCCTATCTATGCCCCCACATGATTTTATACACCTCGATAAGATCACCCCTCATTCTCTTTCGCTCCAATGAAAAAAGTCCCAACCTACTCAACCTCTCTCCATAACTCAGTCCCTCGAGTCCTGACAATATTCTCCTCTGCACTCTTTCTTTCAGCTTAATGGCATCTTTCCTATAGCAGGGTGACCAAAAATAGGGTCTGTTTTGCACTGTCAGAGATAACATCTAGAAGATAAGCTGTTAGAAATCAAATACTCAACAGATCAGACAGCATCTACAGTGTGGAAGACAGAGTTAGACTTTTGAGTTGACAACAATTCTTGCTGGTTTTATTTTTAGTTTTCCACTAAACCTGAGGACTGTCTGCTCTCTCAGATGGTTATAGAAGATTTCAAAGAAGAATTGCTCCAAAGAAGAACAAGGGAGTTATTCCTGGAGTCCCGTTGAGTGAGTATTCATCCATCAATCAACGTCACTAAAACAGATCATCTACTCATTCTTGTATGTGGGAGCTTCGTGCATGCAAGGTTCTGTTGTGCTTCCCACACTATAG